>NC_065575.1:45321250-45656875 GCF_937616625.2 Mercurialis annua | reverse complement strand
GGGGAACGGCATTTTAAAAAAAATAGGACACGGGTACGGCAGGGACACGGCAATTTTTTAATTTTTTTAAAAATATATATTTATTCATATATAAGGTTTCAAGATGCAAAAACAATGAATATTATGTCATAAGATGCATAAATGATACGTAAATTACTTAAACTAACAATTCCAACATATAGGGGCTGTAATTTTTAAATAGGGGCTGCTGTAATTTTTAAATAGGGGCTGCTGTAATTTTCTTTCTAAATTAAAAATAGGGTTTAGTTTAGATTATTGTCTAATTGTATTTCGGTTTGTGCCCATTTAGTTAAATTATTTATAAAAGAAAACTCATAAAAAAAAAGACTTAAAACTAACTAAAATGCCACTAGAAGTGTCCCGGCAGTGTCCCCGGCGTGTCCCCCTCTTTGACCAGTCAAAGGTACGGGGACACGCCACGTGGCGTGTCGGGTACGTATCCCCGCCGTGTCCCCGCCGTGTCCCCGTGTCCCCGGCGTGTCCCCCTAAATACGGCACTCCGGAGGAGTGTCGGTGCTTCATAGGTACTGATGTATCTGGGTCTGCTAAAGGCACACAATGTGTCCAATGGATATCGAAAGCCTCTATCAGAAACAGCATTAAGAAGTAGTTTATCTGTTTATATGTACTTCCAGCCCAGCATAAATGCTTAGGCATACAATGGATAAAAGAAGCGAGGCTCTAGGGAATAATATTGTAATTAAATGCAACAGAATAAGGTTTTTAGATTTCACAACAACTTTAAATCAGCAAGGTTACTACGTCATGAAATGAAACTACATATTAGCTCAAAACTAGAGCAACCAAAATGTTTAATCATATGCACGGAAGGATGCTCTAGGAAAACAAATTTTCTTGAATAGCAGACTAACCAGTCTTCTAAGCACTGCATCATCTAGTTCCTGTGGCTTATTGGTAGCACCTGCAGCAAGATTATAACAAGCAAATTCGAACAAGAATGTTAAGCAAATATGTAATGAGTAATTCAGAAAATTAAATTTAAGAAACACAGCTGGCAATCCCGGTCATTTATTTCGGGCAGATAATGGTCATCTATAATTTAGAAATTTCAGAATAATCCAGCTGGCAGCAAGTCTTAATAACCCAAGTATGTGAAATCCAGCTAGAAGAAGAATTGGTGAAATTGCTGTGAGAAACTAAATGAAAAGATCACTTTCTGAAAATTCCATAAGTCAATTATGTCAAACAAATACAGGTTTTATAATTTCTTCTTTTGATAGAATGCACTTGATGAAAATTCAACTGGGCAAATAAACATGCATCCTATGTTACAGAATAAGCCAAATAAAGAAGCAGATTCCATAGACATGCAAGATTATCTGTACATGAGCTGAAAACTTACCAATAACAATAACCAAATCATTAGGATTAGAGGTCACACCATCAAATTGTATTAGAAACTCCGACTTCAGCCTTCTGCTTGCATCATTCTCATTGGCCGACCTCGTTGACATAATACTATCAATCTGTTAACCAACAAGCAATAGATAGGAGTTACTAGTAGTCTAGTCCTGCAATGGCAAACAGACAACAGCATATGAATGTAGATAGGACTTCATTGTAATTTAAGGTACAGGAGCTGTAAATAAGACAAATTGATTGTAACACTGACAGGAAAATGCTTACCAAAAAATCTCCTAAACAGATAAATATACATTTTCAAGGGAGATATACATGCACAATTTCAAGGAAGCCAAAAGTTGGCCTAAATATCACCAGGTCAAATGATATAGAGCTTTCAGTTATTGATCGCTCAATATTCAAATGCAACCATAATTTTTTGAAAAACAATAACCTCCATAACTCTTGATACACATAGATGTGAACAACAGGAAATTGCACAGCTGAACAAAACATAACAATCATGATCTCCAAAAAATTGACCAATACAAAGAAATTAATAGAGAAATTGGTATACTTCATCCATGAAAATTACTGATGGCTGTCTGGATGTTGCAACCATAAAGAGAGTCCGAACAAGCTTTTCAGCCTCTCCCACCTAAACCAGAGCAAGCACAATTCACTAGAGGTTCTTCTTGATAATTAATATAAATAGAAGAAGAATAAGCCAGACAACATAAATGTTAAGAAAAGAACGCACCCATTTTGATGTTAATGAGGATGCTGAGACATTAAAGAATGTTGCCTGTGACTCTGACGCAACAGCTTTGGCAAGCATGGTTTTTCCATTACCAGGTGGACCAAAGAGAAGCAGACCTGAATAAAATTGATTGAGTGTTTATTAGGATGGAAACAAGTTTCCCGAGTTTCTTAGTATCTGCCATTGGGCTACTAGCCCAATGGTCTCCAAGTTCCTTCATTGCATGAAGCCATGCAGGAGATCAGGTTTCAACAATGGAAAGCGGTCACAGCCCCATCCCATGTAAAAATTCCCGAAGCAAAATAAATTAAGTAAAAATTCCGCACTGTCATAGATTTAATTTAGAAATCTTCCTTGTTACCTCTAGCTGGCCTTCGAAGCCCAGTGAACAGGTCCCTTCTCTTTGTTGGCAAAATTACCATTTCCATTAAACTTTGTTTTGCCTTCTCAAGACCAGCTGCAACAAATTAGATGAGTAACTTTCAGATTCAAAGTTACGAAGAAGGGGAAGAAACCAAAAGAAAGTAAGAAAGAGATATGGTACTAACCAACATCATCCCAATTAACTGATGGACTTCTATCCACTATTGCGGAATTTATCATTTCAACCAGTTTGGCTTCATAACCCTTATCAGAATCTTGCCCCGACTTTGGCTTTGCTGCTTGATCAGGTTGAGTCCTGAATACCAGAGTGTTTCCAGTCGAACTAGGAGACTTCAGATTCTGGGCAAGTTTTGATTTTGCAGCTTTATCTGGCTGGTTCCTCATTACAGGAGTGTTTCTAGAACAATGAGACTTCTGAGACAGATCTTGCTTAAAATTTGATGTTGATGATGGAACTGCAGCAGTATGTGCATGAGTTAAGTTGTTCTGCAATATTTCGAGGAAAACATAACATTTACATAAATTGCAATAACTATCATCATTTAGCAATTCGCAGTTCTAATTTTGTACAGTACGACATACTTCAGTAGACCTCTATTAGTGAGAAAAGCTAATGAAGAAGAAAATTTCTTGCCTCTAAACCATAAATAACTCTGGTTTTAAAACTATGCACAAGCTCACCCATTAAGCATTTCAGTTTAAACAGCAAGTCGGATATGAGAAATCTATGTGTTTCTACATTTCCAAAAGGTAACTGAAGTAACTAAAACTAACGAACTAGTGTTCCATAGCAAAACATAATTACTTATCCACATTTTTTTTTCTTATCAAGCAATTAAACTGAAGTGTTAATGTCTCCTTAGATAACTGTAAAATGAGGCAGTTCTAAAATGGCCAGATGTGTTAAATTCCAAGAGTACCTTGTTTGACGACGTGCCGGCTGAAAAAACACCTGAAGATACAAGTATTAGCACTCTACCAGGCATCAGGTTAATTCAAAGAAACATGTACAAATTAATTTATTCATAATTAAGTATCCAACCTGCTCGCCGATTCAATGCTTGTAATCTCTCAGAAACTTGACCCTGCCATTTACATATTTTTTCACGATAAGATTTGACCTTCTCCTTTTCACTGTTATAAAACGAAAGTGGATCATAAGAACTCAATTCAATTCAATTCCATTTTAGGTCAGTTCTCATGTAACTCAATTTTACCTAACGGTAATATAAGATGGAACAGGTGTAGAATTAGCTTCAGCGAGTATTCGTTGCGCGTTTTGATAACGAACGACTGCATCGTCAGCTAAACCCCATTCTTCAGCTCGTACAGCTTTATCAATCTCTTCCTTTGCCAAATCAAAATATCCTTTCAGCTTATATGCGACGCGATCGTTCGTTACTCCGCCTTCCATGGCCGTATAGCTGCTAATGTCACCGTTTGCTTCTTCAGACTGATGAATTGAAGAGAAGACTGAACCTAACGACTCGATTATGCCTTTCAATAGACTCATTGCTTGGGAAAGCAGTAACCTAGACGATTAATTACATTGTTATACATACATAAACAGTGGAAAAACATGAATTTGCGAGTTTTTCTTGGTTATGATACGATTGAAATTAGGGATATCGACTGTAAAAATGAAAAGAAAAATCAAGGAACTGATCAACTGGATGATCACGAATTACTTACTGCGCGTCGTTTTTGATAATGATTTTTTTAGCAGCGGGAGAGTGTTGTTGTCGCTGAAGAATCTATTTGTTTTCTTTTTTGTTTCATGATTTCTGGGCTGGATCAATAGTTTTTTGTTCGGCCCGTATGAAAAAGGCTGAAATGACTGTTTTGCAAGACGCTATGGCACAACCCTCACCTACTGATTTTGATGGCTAATAATCAGCTGTGGCCCCCTCTACTTTGCCCTTTCTATCAGAAACCCCCTCCCAACTTCAAAACCCATCAGTAAACCCCATGTACTTATGGCGGCGCTCATCCACGGTATTGATGGACGAAAATACCCCTAATGCCGTCTTTTTTAGTCAGCTATCAGAATTGTTTTTCGAAATAAAGATAGAAGGTACAAAAAAACTCTCCAAATTTCTCCAAAAGAACAAAACAGCCCATAAACTTATTTTTGTCACAAATAAAAGGTTAATAATACCCTTAATTTTTTGAACATTTACCAATTTTATAGTGATAATTTTTTTTATTCTTTTTCATCATCTTCTTCCTAATTATGATTAAAAATATAGAGACCTTATAGTACTTTTTATTTATTTATTTTTTAATTTGTTTTCCGACGAGGAGCTCCTCGCGCGGATCCGAACTGAGGAGCAACAGCTCAAAAAAAATAAAAAAAAATATTTTTTTTGGATAAAAATTCAAAAAGGTCCCTCATTTAACTAGGAAAAAGATGGTGAAAAAGAATAAAAAAAATTATAATTATAAAATTGGTAAAATGTTTTAAAAATTAAGGGTATTTTGAATCTTTTATTTTTGTGCCAAAAATAAATTTAGGGGCTGTTTTGTCCTTTTGTATTACCTTTTTTTTTGAAAAATATTGACAGCTGGCTAAAAAAGACGGTGTTATAGGTATTTTTGTCCATAAGGGCGGTGGATGAGCGCCGCCATTAGTACAGGGGATTTACTAATGGTTTTTGAAGTAGTGGGGTTTTCTGCTAGAAACGACAAAATAGAGGGGTCATGGTTGATTATTAGTCGATTTTGATCGAGCAAAGAGCTAGACTGGTCCTTAAACTTGTAACTTGGTGTCCAATAAATCTCTTTTAGCTATTTTGACCAATAAGAACAATATTTTTAATTTTTATATCAATTAAAGATAATACTCTTTATTTTTAAATTAATTATGGACAAAATTGGATCAATGTCGTATTATATAATTTTATTTTTAATTAATCTAAAAAATATTTCTTTAATCGATTAAAATAGTTAAAATTGAATTATTTAATTATAAATTTGAAATTTAAAGATCCAATTGATCCTTTATTTATACGTTGAAACAACTATCACACCCCAATGTGAAGTTCTTCTAAAATTGGAGCTCAAAGAATTTTTATTTTTTTGATGAATAATTGGGAGCTCAAAGAGTTGCCTGTAGAGAAGGATCATTTTATATCCAAAAATTTATGCATTTTGATCAATTGGTCCAATTCTTTTTATTAAGATTAAATAAACTCAAAAATTTATAATTTTAAATCAAATGGATCTTTTTTTTTTTGTTACTTCATTTCGATTTGTATCTATTAATTTGATATTAAAATATTTAGATTTATTTAATCTCAATTGATCAAAATTGGATCCCTTAACTCTAGAATGAAAAATTGTGGACCATAAACGTTCTAACTAGCAAAGCTTAGGCCATATCTGGAGAGTGGGAAGCTTAAGGCTGTGATTGATCCTACTGGTTCATACATTCTTATGGATGTCACTGAAGCTTGTCATCAATTAGAAACTCGACAATATGGGGTAATTAATTGGGTTATTTGTGTATATTTATAGTAATTTGAACACAATTTTTAAAATTTGACATAAAAAGCTCATTTCATTTTTTTGCATTTTTTAGCACCGGAATATTTTATCATGATAAGACCATGTCGGTTTGATGATTTTTGATGAAACGACAATATATAATAACTTTAGGTTATAAAATGCCAAAAATTGAAAAGTTTGACTTCATTTAACCAAATTTTTAAATTTATGCTTATATCGCATGAAAAATTGAATTTTTTTAAATACCCCTTATTAATTCCCGATGTACCCAAACTATAATTTTATTATGATTTAATTTTTTATTTCAATTACTAAACTTTATTTTTTTTCATCATGATTCTATTTAAAATACATATGTGAAAATTGATTTTCACTTATTTTATCACGTGGCAATTGATTTTTCTTAATTTTATTAAATTTTTTAACACATATGCATAATTTCATTTTTAATAAAAAAATTAGATAAAATTTTACACACGTGACTAAAAATAAATAAACCGATTGACATCTATATCTTTTCAACCCAAAAACCTTATGTTAAAATGAAATTTTGATAACTACTAAATGTAATATGAAGTTTGATTACTTTTTTTTTTTTGATAATTGAGGGAGGGGGGAGCGCTTTTGGGAGGAATTGAACCCACGACCTTAACAGTTTGCTGTCTAGCGCTTATACTAAGTATAGTAAGATGATAGGTTGTATATTCTGAAAGTCGATTACGTGAAAAATGACAGATGAGGACTTTGCCTAATGGCCAGGTCCTTATACTTGTATGAGGTTGGGTTTCCAACCATCGATTCTCCTCAAGCTGTGGTTTGTTTGATTTAACTTTAAAAATGCGTATTAATTCTCGCTAACTTCCGCTAACAATTAACCCTAAAATAAATTTATCTTTCATAAAAAAACAAAATACCTGAAAAATGTTATCATCTCATTTACAGCCAAAATAAACAAAAAAGCATTCGTTCAACGTTCATGCAACAGTATCAAAGTATATACATGTAATGTACATCATAATTTTGTACTCTTCTACCCTCATTTTTCCATCTTGAAGATAAACTTGTCTTTCTATACTTGTTTGATCTCCACATGAATTACTCACGCGACAAAGTGAAGGAGATTATAAAATTAAAAGATCAGGAAAAAGAATATTTTTTTTAAATTTTTTAATAATAGTAAAGGAAAATTGTAATATTGAAGGTTGAAATAGCATCAGCTGCGGAACTGGGGTAGGCTACATCAAATCTCTTTAAAATTTCAAATAAATGAGATAAAATTTGTAGGGAAACCAGAGCTGAAAAGAAGTTAATTACGGACTGCCGAAAATTTACAGATGAAATAATTAGATAGAATTTAGGTCATGTTTGATTCACGGAATGGAATAGCTATTTCACAAAAAAAATGGGTTAATGTCAAAAAAAATTACGAACTTTATATGTTTTCTCATTTTAATCATGCAGTTTAAATTTTCTCATTTTAATGCACGAACTACCACTTTTTCTCAAATTTATGCACGGTGATAAGGTGACACTCATTTATTAGTGTAAAATGACCTCCACCTCAGCGAATTACACCATTGGAGCTGTGACACCTCAGCATCGTGTATGAATTTGGAAAAAGTGGTAGTTCGCGTATGAAAATGAAAAAATTTAATCAGCA
The DNA here is from genome assembly GCF_937616625.2 of Mercurialis annua. Lineage (NCBI taxonomy): Eukaryota > Viridiplantae > Streptophyta > Magnoliopsida > Malpighiales > Euphorbiaceae > Mercurialis > Mercurialis annua. The sequence goes on along the minus strand of NC_065575.1, from coordinate 45,649,181 downwards.
TGATTAAAATGAGAAAACGTGTAAAATTGGTGAATTTTTATGACATTAACCCTAAAAAAATCGTAGTAATTATTTTTTACTTTTTAGGAGGAGTGTTTCCACAAAATCATGAAATATCAGTTCCATAAAATAACTATTCCATGAACCAAAATAAAAATGGTCATTCTATACAGAATAATTATTTCATTCCGCACTTATTCCGCTACTGAATAAAAATAGGCGTAATGGTAAAAAAAAACCAAACCTTTACAACTTGTTGCAATTATATCCAAATCTTTTGATTTTTGCAATAATATCCAAATTGCATTGTTTTGTTATAATAATATCTAAATTGCATTTTTTGTAGCAATAATAGTCAAATTGATGGTTAAACTTGTTGTTTTCAATTAAGATATTAGGCTATTATTATGTTTTGATGTATAATAATATAGTAAAACTCCCAAAAAAATGGCAAAATATTTAAAAAAATTCACATAAAAAGTGCAATTTGGATATTATTGCAACAAAATAATGCAATTTGAATATTATTGTAAAAATTAAAAGGTTTGCAAAAAAATTTGGGTTTTTTTTGCCATTGACTCATAAAAATAACATCACCATCAGGTGAACTAAAGTATCTTCCCCTCCTTGGCTGATTATCTGTGGCTCCATCCTTCATCTCACTTTCAGTGACGAATTCTATTAAGTTTTTACACGACAATTCTCAACCTTAAAACCCTCAACTTAGCCTCTTAATACTCACAACAAAAATGGATATCTTCTTCATCATCTTCACTTTAACAGCAGCTCCATTTCTTCTCATCTTACTAACCTTCTTATACGTCATGCTCAAGGTCTTCACCGGAAAATCCATCAACAACCCGAATTATGCTCCGGTGATCGGAACAGTATTCAACCAGCTCTTCCACTTCAGCTACCTTTACGACCACCAATCAGAATTGGCCAAAACATACAAAACTTACAGGCTTCTTGGGCCTGAAGAAAGCGAGTTATACACAACGGATGTAAAAAATATTGAGCATGTTTTGAAAACGAATTTTCATAAATTCTCAAAAGGGAAGTATAATCAGAGTATTATTACTGATCTTTTTGGTGAAGGTATTTTTGCTGTTGATGGAGAGAAATGGAGGAAACAGAGGAAGCTTTCGAGTTTCGAGTTTTCGACTAGGGTTCTTAGAGATTTTAGCTGTTCTGTTTTCAGAAATAATGGTGCTAAACTGGTTAAAGTTGTTTCCAAGATTGTGGTTGCTGATCGAGCGTTTGATATGCAAGTAAGTCAAATTCTAATCTTTTATGTCCTTTCATGTTAGGCTTAGATAGCACGGAACACAGAAAATGGGACACTCGGATACAAATATGGTCGAATTGTTTTATTTTAACTTTTAAGATTTTCGATGTTGAAAATAAAATTTATATTTAAAATGTCATGTTTTTGACATGTTTTCAAAATAAAAACGCAGATTGAGTGAAATAACTAAAAAGATCAATCGTTTGCTGCCCTTTATGCTCAAACAAATCCAAATATTTAGTAAAAAAATTAATCCAATTTTTTCAATTTTATAAGTTATAGCTTATTTTAATTTACTTGTTTCAATCGTAACTAAATAAATTGAAATGTTTGGCTTTTATTTTATTTCAATTGTAGCCAACTGAACAAAATAAATCAAAATCACTATAATTTTATACAATTGAAAGATTTTGATATAAATAAGATTACCGTTAAACGTTTCCACTTGTTTGGTCATTAAACCTTATAATTAAACATTTTAATTCAGTTAGCCAAATTTATTGAAGAATTGTTTCAGCTGTAGCAAAGTCTACATAATTGAATAAGTTAAGCATAATTTTACTCAAGTGGTAGTTATTAAATAGTAGCGTATTGAAAGTAAATTAATCAAATTGAATAAAAAAGGTAAACTCAAAAAAATATAATTTAATGACAGGTCATGTGAGTAAAATCATGCTTAATTTATTTAACTAGGACAACTTGATTACAATTGAATTAAAATGCTTCAAATCATACTAAAATTAAATAAAATTTTAAAAATTAGTTATAATTAATAAAAAAATGTGTAATTTTTGTAACGGTTAATGTTACCATATAGCACAACCTTTCACGTTTTTTTTCGATTTAAGCACGAACTATAAATCATCTCAACTAATAGCACAACCTTTGATTATGTACCATATATAACATAAATGTCTAGAACAACGTCGTTTTGGTTGTCCATACGACCAAAAATGATGTTATTTTAACAAAAAATAAAGCATAAAACGCATATCGGGTTATAAAATAAAAAATTTGCAAAGATTGTGCTATTGGATGAGACACTTTTTAATTTGTGCTTAAATAAAAAGAAAAAAACGCAAAAGGTTGTACTATATGGTGACATTAGCCCATTTTTTTTATCATACAAATTCATATTATTATAACCAAATAGTAGCTGAGGTGAATTCAGTATTGCTGATGTGATTTTTGTAAATGGTAGGATATTCTGATGAGATGCACTTTAGATTCGATTTTTAAAGTTGGATTTGGAGTGGAATTAAATTGTTTAGAAGGATCAAGTAAAGAAGGAACTGGTTTTATGAAAGCATTTGATGACTCAAATGAGTTGGTGTATTGGCGATACGTTGATCCATTTTGGAAATTAAAAAGATTATTTAATGTTGGAAGTGAAGCTTCTCTGAAGAAGAATATCAAAACTCTTGATGATTTTGTCAACAACCTTATCAAAACCAGAAGGAACCAGCTCATGGATCATCCACAGCAGGTAAGTTCTAATTTTACCAGATATTCCATGATTTTGTTTTCAAGATTGGGGATTTCAGAAGTTCTTGAAAAGTTGAACTCATTAGATGTACGTTGCACAAAGTTTGAGCCTAATCACTAAAAAATAACCAACGTTTTCGACTTTTTTCATTATAGATAACCTTCCAAGAGCGTCAATTTCAGCTTAAATCCGATAAATATATTTTAATTGTAACAATTTTTACAAATATATTTAAACAATTTTTTTATTTATGGTCTAGCCTTTTCTTTTTTTCAACCAAAACATACTTATCAAAATTAGGATATAATTGATAAAATTAAAAGCTTTAGTCATCAATAAAAAAAATGGCCTTTTTTGAATAAATTGAATAGTTGACTATAATTGAAACAATACCTATCGAAATTAAACTAATATCGATATTTTTGAAAGAGTATGCCATAAATGAAAAAGGTCAAAATATTTTTCTGCAATCATACCTAAAATTTATCGAATTCTATGTTTCCATATTTTTTTTTCAGAAACTATTCTAAAGGGTTTTTTCCCCAAAATAATTCTTATTTAAAAAAGAATTTCCCATTTAGTCTCCACCATGAATCCGCAATTGTGAATTGCGGATTCCCCCATAAATCCGCAATTCATAATTGCGGATTCCCTTAATCACCTAATTAAGCGAATTCAAGTGATTAAGCCAATGATTGAAGAGACAACTTTTGTCTTTCCAATCATTGGGGGAATAATTTTGATAATGATTGGGCAATTCATCGCCCAATCATTGACCTGAATTTAGAAAACAAACACGAATATTTAAATTTAATATAAACACATTTTAATATTTTTATTATATAATTAATAATTTAAAACCAATACAAATACTAAAATTTATATACAAATTTTAATATTTGTAATATAAATAAAAACACAACATTATTTTAAACTTGTGAAAACTTTTATTGATAAAGAAGTTTACAATTTTTTTTATACAAAATACAACAAAACTAATAATTTTTTATACTAATTTCTAGCATTTTACTAACAATTTTTATTTAATATCAGTTTTAACAATTATAATTCTCTAATGTTATTTTAAGCTATAAAAGATATTAAAATAAAAAAATTATATTTGAAATTTTAATAAATAAAAAGTTCACTCACCTCTATAATCATAAAAAAAATAGTATTCGTTTTGCTTACCACCAGCATGATTCTGTGATTAGTTTTGTTGTATTTGTACAAAAATACAACAAATCTTCGTTATTAATAAAAAAAATTCACAATTTTAAAATAATATTGTTTTTTGTTTATATTACAAATGTTAAAATTTATATTTAAATTTTAATATTTTTATTAATTTTAAATTATTAAGTATGTATTAAAAAATCAAAATATGTTTATATTAAAGATTGGTTTATATTAAATTTTTAATATTTGTGTTTGTTTTTTAAATTCAGGTCAATGATTGGGCAATGAATTGCCCAATCATTACCAAAATTATTCCCCCAAATGATTGGGGAGATAAAAGTTGTCTCCCAAATCATTGACTTAATAACCTGATTAACAATTAATCATATGATTAAAGAAATCCGCAATTACGAATTGCGGATTCATGGGAGAATCTGCAATTGAGAATTACGGAAGGCACTAAATGGAAAATTCTTTTTTAAATAGGAATTATTTGGGAAAAACGCCAATTCTAAAACTTTTATATTTATATTTCAAAAAAAAAACTTTTATATTTATAATCTATTTTTATAAACAAAATATGAGTTTCATCTGTTTCTTCTTTAGGCGTTTTTTTATTTCAATATTTTCGTTTCAATGATATATAGTATTAGATTTAGATGAATGAAAATTCTGGCTCATTCTGTTTTTTTGATGATGATGAAGAATGTGAAAGAGGATATATTGTCAAGATTTTTGGTGGAGAGCGAGAAGGATCCAGAGAATATGAATGATAAGTATTTGAGGGATATCATTCTGAACTTTATGATTGCCGGCAAAGACACCAGTGCAAATACTCTCTCCTGGTTCTTTTATATGCTTTGCAAGAACCCTCTAATTCAGGAAAAAGTGGCACAGGAAGTGAGACAGGTGACTAGTAGTCAAGATTGTGATCTTCAGGTTGAAGATTTCATGGCAAAAATAACCGATACCGAACTTGAGCAAATGCATTATCTTCATGCGACCTTGACGGAGACTCTGAGACTATACCCTGCAGTTCCTGTGGTAAATTTGCTCGTCTTTCTGACCGTTTCTGATATTTCTGTTGAAAACGACAAATGTCTTAGCAAAGGGTCATCGTAGTTCTTAAATTTGTTCGCTAGGATCAATTAACTTATACTTAGTCATTAGAATCAATCAATTAAAGACAATATTTTATATCTGTATAGATCAATTAACTGTCAAAATGAACAAATTGAGGCACTGTGATGATGCAATTTGAGAGTTAATTGATCTAAAAATAGAGTGTTTTTCTTAATTAATTTAAAAATAGAAAATATTGCCATTAATTGATTAAAATAATAAATAACTTAATTGTCATGGTGTACAAATTCAGAGACCACAATGATTTTTATTTATAAAAGTTTAGTGAATTTAGTTCACCGTAATTGGATTTAAAAATTTACAATCAATATAAGCTGCAATAATTAGTGTTTTTTTTAATTAGTATTAAGTGTAATTGATTGATTTGACATTTTAACCTACCTATATTAAAGTTCATAATTCTACGCGGTGAGTTTGATTTTCATAAAATTTTCTAGGCGGCCGATTTAAATAAATTGATCAATTGTACGAGTAGTCAGTAATTGTGATTGTTTGTTTATGTATGTAAAGGATGGAAGGAGTGCAGAAGAAGATGATGTCCTTCCTGATGGCATCAGAATGAAAAAGGGAGATGGGTTATACTACATGGCCTATGCCATGGGCAGAATGCCTTATATTTGGGGACAGGACGCCGAGGAATTTCGGCCTGAAAGATGGCTCAACAATGGAATATTCCAACCTGAATCGCCTTTCAAATTCGTCGCGTTTCATGTAATCTTTCTCTTTTCAGAATTCTTCGTCCAAAAAGTATCAGTTACTCATCTGATGGTGTGAATTTACTTAACTTGCAGGCTGGTCCTCGAATATGTCTCGGAAAAGACTTTGCCTACAGGCAGATGAAGATATTATCAATGGCTCTACTTCGATTCTTTCGCTTCAAATTGGATGATGATACTACAAAAGTCACTTACAGGACTATGTTCACCCTTCATATTAATCAAGGTCTCCATCTTCAGGCCATTCCAAGAACAACCTGCTCATTAATATGAGTGTTTGATATCATCGAGAGGCTCATGTTCATCAAGTGTAATTTTCCATTTCAAAAGGAACTACTAATACATAAATTTTTGTTTCAGCCAATAGAATATAGCTATATAACAAATTAAGCAACGTAAAAATCAAATTCTTCTAGTTAAAATTTTGCCCGCACAAGTTATAAGTGTGCCATAAACAGTAACGAAGAAGAACTGAATAAAATAAACGGAAAATGCCTACGAGATTATGTATTGCGATGATTTTCGGGATATTGACAAATAACAGTTCGTTAACAGTTAGTTCCTAATAATCCATATTTTTCCAGTAGCCAATCTGTCATTTCTATCTACTGAACTAAAAAGAAATCAAACTGTTTGCCATTTCAATTTTAATATTATGAAAATCAAAATTTATAAAAAATAAACCATGATTTCTTACAATTGACAACAAAATTGTAGCACATATAGCTTCCATTATCAATCATTGCATATGATTACCTTACACATTACATGGGATGCTCTAAGCTCTAACCAATTAGAAAGATGGTGTTGCAGTCACATTAGGAAGCTGAAGTCCTGGTCGAGAGGTCCATCCTCTGCGTTGCCTGTAGGCATCAATAGCCTTTAATCTAATTCTTTCTTGGGAAGCATCTGGGACAATTTTACGCATCTGCAGAAAGAAGAAATTGTTAGTTAAACGGCCCGAGTGTTGGTGGTTGGTAAAGTAAATGTAGCCATGTACAGTAAAGCTGAAGTACCTTGGGAAGGGTAACCAATTTCGGTGGAGCTTGGACAACATCCCCAAATTTTATCTTCTCATGGCCAGGGAAGTCAGAATTCTCCTCTGCTTTGGATGTTTTGCGTTTCTTTTTTGCTTCCAGATACCTACATCAAGTGAAGCCAATGTAAACTGAAAATTCTTCACAGGCACATATGCTTTTATATATTCCACAAAAGTGAACCGTAACTACACTGATAGGTGAAAATGAGACACTTAGACACGCACGGGCAAAAGTTTTCTATGTTTAAAATGAAGTTTTGTATCTGAAACAGGAAACGTTGATTGAATGAATATAAAATAGCAATGCTGCAAACCAATGAATATAAAATAGCAACAATTGCATAGTAGCCTAGCAGAATATTTGAAAAAAATGCTTACTTCTTTCTTCGTTCCTTCTTTTTCCCACTGGTTTTTACCGTATCTACCGATTCTTGGAAGCGAAGATCAGTAACTTGATTTCTCTTTCTTTTTTTCTTTTTCTTTCCGTCTCCGCCATCAAACACTCCTTTATTATCACCACTATCATCATCCATATGCTGATTCACATCTCCATCCTCTTGTTCATCTACAATTGCTTCCTTTTGAGAGAGTTTCTACAACATAAATATCATCCAATAAATAATTTACAAAGCAATGAAAACAAAATTAAAATATTAACCTAGAAATTCCGCTGAATCTTGTATTAGGATTTATTATTGTGAGTTACTCATAAATAGGAAATTTATCATACAGTTGGTTTTAGGTAATTAAAAACAGTCAAAAAATCTAAAACAATCGAAAACACTTTAAAAGGCATAAGAAAACCCTAATTGACCTACTTTTTTAGCATCGCCGCCTCTCTGTTTACTAGTTCGTTCACCGGACTTTGAAGTTTTAGCAGAACCTGAAAATAGAAACACAAATGAAAACAGAATCAGAATCCTTTAGATAACTGAGCATGAACTATATAGAGAGAAAATTAAAATGTAGAGAGAGAACCATGATTATCCTCATCGTTAAGAGAATGCTTAGAGGTTAAGGACATGATCATGCGAAGTTTGGATGGAAGAGCGTCGACTTGTGAGGGGTTAGGCGGCGGAGGAAGACGGCTGTTGCCGCCGTGCGCCGCCAAGAAGTTCTTCTCTCTCCTTTTTTTTCCTTTGCCACCCATCTGTTGCTCGTCTCTCCTCTGCTGTTCCTGGCCGTTCTTTCACGTCGTTTCTTTCTTTTAGTGAGAAAATTACTAACAGATTCGTCACTTCTAATAAATTTACAGTTATAACCCTATTAGTTTTTTTTCCTTGAAAAAAGGGGTCAAATAAGCCCTTCACATTTGATCAGTGGATCAACTAGGCACTTCATATTTGGAAAAGATTCTTAATCGTTATTAACAATTTAAAAATGTTTCATTACGCCCTCATCTATACAGCATTATAGTTATTATTAAAATATATGGATGCCATTTAATTTTGCAAATGTAGATTGTTCAATGTTGATATGAAAAAGACCTTTGCATTCACATTAATAACCGTCATCTTCCCGAGTTGAATCCTTATATTCTCAAATTTCCAATCATAACGAAATGGAGACGGTGAGTAGAAACTTAACCTCAAATTAAGGGCTTTCTCCTCCACAACATTTTCAGTAAGGAGTCATTAAGTAAAAAAGCAATGCCGGATACGCTTATGGAGACCGATTAAGGTGCTATAGATTCTCTAAGAATTGCATTGCACCAAAACATACAAAACCGAAATAAAAAAGGTTTCACAGATGCGTTGATTACAAGGTAGTAAGAAATTACATTTAAGATTAATTTCATAAAAAATCACGAAATTTATACGAAATTTCATTTTAATCACGACTTTTAAAAGTTGACATATAAAACCATGATCTTTCATTTTTTTTTTCAAATCTATCACCGATTATTTTCCAGTATATTTTTACCTTTCATTTTTTTTTCAAATCAACCGGATTCCGGTTGCCACGTCAACAAAAATACACTAAAAATTAATTTGGTGATAGATTTGAGAAAAAATTAAAAATTCGTGATTTTATATGGCAACTTTTAAAAATCGTGATTAAAATAAAATTTCGTTTAAAAGTCATGATTTTTTACCTTGTAATCAACGCATTCGTGTAAAGTTATGTTTGTTTAATGCTGAATTAGAGTCACTTTTCACCAATTCTTTTCTTAATCAGAGAGGAGTATGTGATTTCTTTGAAGGAAAAAGGGTCATTTATGCCCTTAAAATTTGCCTCCAGGATCAAGCAAAACCTCAACGTCCGGAAAGGTTCGAATATGCCCCCAACGTCTTGAAAAATGAACAATCAGACCCTCCAATTTTGACAATCAGGCCCGCAACGGTTCATTTATAAGTCAAAATGGGGGCCTGGTTGTTCACTTTTTAAGACGTTGGGGGCAATATTTGAACCTTTCTAAACGTTGAGGGCTTACTTGATCTTTGAGGCAAACGTTAAGGGCATAATTGACCTTTTCCCCTTTCTTTGAATAACATATGATGGGCCAATAATGTCATGAACAATCAAACAGCATAAAAAGAAGTTGATCATAAGAAAAAAGATTGAATTTCAATTAGAATTATGGTCTGGAAGTTGCAAATTTACGGAAACAAAAAATAAAGAAAAAAACGAAATGATCAGGTGCATGACACTAGAAACAAAATTAAAATGGCATATATAATTGCTGCAATTTCATGGGTGGACATATGAACATTTATTACTTTTTTTTAGGAAAATGAACATTTATTACTTAGTAATTGCACAATCTGATAGCACACGATTAGACTCGTTAACTACAAAATTTCCTGAACTGTTGGGGCAACAAAAATACTACTACATTAACAAGTAAATAAGGGATTCAAATAACCCAACTGTTGTGTAAGAGTTTCAAAACCCAGTAGAACTGCCCAACTCGTCTCAAACAGAAAAATCGATTTTTATGTAATTTACATGAATGAATAACTAGATTTACAAATCATACATGATGAAATAACTCTACCATTTTTCAATCACTATCAAAAAAGATTACAATATTTAAGATAAAAGACCAAAAATGGAGAGAGCTCAAGCTGCAGAGACTTGAATCACCAATCTCAATCGCTTCAAAACTATAACTCAAATGAATCAAGAATAGCGGAACCACCCTGTGGAACTATGCTCCAATCAACGTTTGGAGTTGGTCGACTGATTAATACATATGTTACATCCATGCGACTACGGCTGCCAACTGCAAGTTACGCCATAGACTCCATAACTGCTCCGGGGCAACCCATCCCATTTTATACATTCTAGTGGTATTCTAATAGTATCACGTATCTTCTGTAATCCAATGACTAATAAAAGAAACCCAATTCCCTAAAGTTAAACCTATGACTTTATAAGGGGGCTGAGCCCTTCTCCTTCCCATCCAAGCTTAAGCATGTGATCTACAACTTTCAAGCTCAACTGCAAGCAGAAATCAGGTCAAGTCACAGCACGGCTTACTATCAATTCACCACATGCCCGTCAAGGAGATATTGAAAACATAATACTCCCTCCGTCCCAAATTGATAGGCGCTATTCAAAATTTCTTTGTCCCAAATTATAGGAAGTCAATTATTACTTACATGAATAATTGTCATATAATTAAGGTTTATCCCTTTAAAATCCCCCCACCTTTTACCCCCAATTCATTTGCACCCTCACGTTGTAAAACCACCAAATATACTCAAATTACGACCTTTCACTTTCAATTGCACCCTCAAGCATTAAATTGAACTCTTTTCACTTAAAAAAATGTTCAAATCAATACTTTAAATTTTAGCATATATTTTAAAATAGGACTTAATATTTTATTTAAAACAAAAATAAACCTATTTTTTCAAGTGAAAAGAGATCAATTTAATGCTTGAGGGTGCAATTGAAAGTGAAAGATCGTAATTTGGGTATATTTGGTGGTTTTGCAACGTGAGGGTACAAACGAATTGGGGGTAAAAGGTGAGGGGTTTTTAAGGGGATAAGCCTAAAATTAATTAGTCATGGCAGAATACAAAGAAAACACAAGATACTAAAAAACAAAAAGTTATAACCACATTAAATAGGGACAAGAGTGGTATTTTTGTATAAATTAACTCATCTAATACTTGTGTTTGTCCTAATTTGACTATCAATTTGGGATAGAGGGAGCACTAATTTAGAATGACTCTATGACTTAAGGGCCAATCATATATGGTAGCTCAATATAGTGTTGCATTGCATAGATTTCCTCACTGGAACTTAAAGATGTTGCATAAAATAAAACCAAGATTCATAGACTGACTTAAATAAGGATACCATAAATGAAAGTCGACTTACAGTTGGATCAGTAAAGATTATCAACTGTTTATCTGCAGTTGACACCAAGAGATTTGTGTTATCATTGTTCAAGGCCAGAGCTGTAATATCCTGGCCCTCTCCGAGCTTCAGTACATGAAACACCTGTGATAACATTTATTGCTTGTTAGGAAAGCACGACAAAATAATAGTGAGAGCAGGCATGTATAATGAATGGCAAAAATAAACATCCTAATTTGTTAATAATCAGAGCTCAAAGCCTAAACCTCACAGCAGTACTCCAAATTCGGTAGTTACTGGAGTTCAACATACAAAGAATTAAATGAGTGGGTTGCCCCAAGATGTAAATGTGTGGTGGCCGCCTAAATTTTAAAGAAATTACCTTCAGTAAATGCAAATCCAAGAAACAGATAGATGGGCTAGGTACATCCAATTTGTTATTTTCCTCCCTATCAAAACCCCCACCATCTGGTTTCTTTACACTGGAACCCTTATCATGATTGCTGGTTCCATCATTTTCCAAACAAGAGCTCATTCCGACCAAAGCACTCTTCCCGTCAACAGATATTTCAATGCAACTAACGCTTCCTGACAGAGGAAGTTGTGCTCTAGTAATTGGTACCCCATTAACAGTAAACGTACTTAGAGTATTTTGAGATCTGTTCCAAGTCAATACTACTCCTTCAGAAGAAAGGCTAACAGCGTGAGCTTCCACACCAACCAGCCTCCTTATCAACCGACCCTTTCTTATTGAATGTAACAAAACATCAGATGATTCGGAGCTCGAGACAACAATTCCAAGGTCTGAACTGACACAACAGCACAAAATTTCTCGGTGATGACCTCGTAGGACATGTATTGGACCTTCAATACGACACCTTCTGTTTTTTTCTGCCAAGGTGTTTACTAGGGTACTACTGGTTGAAGGTGTGCCTGTACCCGTGGAAGGCTCCGACATGCTGCTTGAGCGTGAAGTAAATGCTCTATGTATCTTCCAAAGTAAAACAGTAGTGTCCTGTGATCCTGTGACAAGATAATTGCTGTCTGGAGAAAGAGCCAGGCAAGTGACTGGAGCACAATGCCCAATGGCTGTTTCCAGGGTTTTCGCCCCATCTATTGATACTAGTTTGATACTATTATCCACATGTCCACCTAGACAGAGCCACAAATGTACAGAATAGGGATGTCAGTTATTGAAAACATAAAAGAGCAACTTGTAAAGCTTGCAGTTGAATATCAGCAGTACAGGTTTTAACGTGAAGTTAATACGCTTAACTATAGTAACTCGAGTATCCTTCACCACCACAATGACAAAAATATAAAAAAATAAACTTCGGTAGACTGTCACATTTAAGCTGAGATATTGACTAGGCAGCTAAAATATTTCTTCAGAGAATTTAATTACCTCCCCAGAAACCAAACCTAGAGCAATTCTTTGGCTTCTGAAACTTGTACCTAATTTTTTGGCTCCAACTTGCCTAAGTTGCTTAAACCTTCTACATTCAACATCCCCAATACCCCTCCATACCCACCCACCCACTCGCACAAATGAGTTTTGCCTCAAAAAGTTTCCACTACATCAGAAACAGTTAATTACTAAATTTGATATAACATCAGTAAATATAATTTGCAAACTTCACGCCCCTGCACCTGGCATACTTGGTGCAAGCAGCCAAGGTAAGTCTCTACTTTTTTCTCTCCAAAAAATGATAAGAGGGAATGAAAAGTTGAATCAAGTAGAGCTGCATGAATATCTCCATGCAATAAAAGAAAAGTGAAAGCATGAAACTGAATTCAGTTTGCGAAAATTCGACCCAATCAAACTATGCCTGGATGTTTAATCACAATATTTCAAGGTGGAACTCTTTCTAAAATGAACTTTAAGAATTTACCAAGGAGGTGAATGAGGGTCCTAATTCTTTATATCAGATTGTTCATTGTTGAAATTTCTTAAAAGTAGAAGGAAATGAAAGCACTTTAGCGTACTTCAAAAGCATGCAGGGATACCATATGAATAAAATCAACACCTACCAGTGATGATTTCTTTATCACATGTGATGGAAACAACAGCTGTAGTTCTGATTCCAGATGAAGCAAATGCAAGTGCCTGGGGAAACTGCCACTCATCAACACCAGATCCTGCTGGCCCTTTGAACATACGCATAAATGTTCCACTGGAAGAACCTGCTGAGGCTTTTCCATGTTGAAAAAGAAAAGGTGTACCGTGGCCATCTGGGGTGTTTGGTTGCCACTTGTGATGGGCAACATGTGCTGCTGGGGCATTTACATCAGCAATTATGACACTATCTGAAGACGCATGAATGGCAGCAGCAGGTAGATTGCAGCGTTCAGGAGAAGGAACAGCATAAGGTTTAACTTCTTTAGGGTTCCGAAAGATAGTCTGAATGAAATTCAAATCAAGGTGTGTGATTATTTAATACTTCTTCATAAGACAGAATATCACAAGAAGTTGCAGCGTCTAAATGTTATACAATGCAGCTATGGAAACAAAGCTTAACCCCCTTTTTTTAATCAAATTCGCCTTTACTACAACATCATTGTGTGCCTTCTTCCTTTGGTTCCACTTTGCTTATATCATCATTATATTGTATTTCTATTAATCACTGAACGGTGCTAGTTTACAAAGGAAAAAATAACATTCCTTTCAAAATAACAGCATAAGGTTAACTTCTTTAGGGTTCCGAAAGATAGTCTGAATGAAATTCAAATCAAGGTATTGGGTGATTATTTAATACTTCTTCATAAGACAGAATCACAAGAAGTTGCAGCGTCTAATTGTTATACAATGCAGCTATGGAAACACAGCTTAATCCCCTTCTTTTAATCAAATGTGCCTTTACTACAACATCATTGTGTGCCTTCTTCCTTTGGTTCCACTTTGCTTATATCATCATTATATTGTATTTCTCTTAATCATTCAACGGTGCTAGTTTACACACAAAAAAAAAAATAACATTCCTTTTAAAATCCATGGCCTATCATCTATTCTGCCATTAAGAACTCAAGCAATGTTGTCCATTAGAACAACTAAAACACATAACACAGAAACATATGCATATAACACATAAGAATTAAGCAGACCTGCAAGTGAAGAACATCTGCTAATGGCATCCTTTTCAAGTGAGGAAATTTTAGAAGCTGGGATGGGGTTTGTCCAAAGTACGCAATCTGGTCTTGCATTGCACGTTGCTGTACCTTTAGTTGATAGATATAGAAATAAGAAAATATGGAACAACAGCAAAGTTAATAGACATTGTCAGATTAGCAAAGTGGACTTACTGGATCCAAGATCTTATCAATATCAACTGTCCCTTCATAGGTAATGTAAAAGAAAACATTATGTGCCTGTATAGCTTCTTTACCACGTTGCTTGAAGCTGCAGAAATCCAATCATCAAAATATTAAAATGAAAAGGCACATAGTTAATTTAGAGCTGAGGACTACTGTTATCCACGATATAATTGAATCAGATTAAAAATAACAATGAAAAAGACAAAAATAAAAACTGAAGTGGTGAAGGAGATATGTTCTAAAATATAACTACCCAAAAATGAGATCAATCCATTCATGCAAATGTGCAGAAACATGCTCGCTCTCAAGAGCCATCCGATGCTTATGAATGAAATCAACTGGGTTCTCAGCCCAGGACGGAAGTTTGACAGAATCTGAAGCATCAAAGGTTTAAGAAATTAAGAACTTTCAACAAGTTCACTACCAGAGCATGTCTCATTGATGAAACTAAAAGTACTTTCCAATACATACCAAGCCTTCCTCCTAACTGTGTCGTACCAAAGTCAATTGAATTTTCATTGGTTAAGATCTCTGGGAGAAAAAACATCTCAGGAACCTAAGACAGCCAGAAAATTATTGATTAGGAAGTTAAAAGATATACACTCATGCCAAAGTATAGCGGTGCCTTTGTGATCATAATTACACATACCAATTCCTTAACATCACTCATGTCTTCGAGAACTCCATTCCAAGTAGCAGCAATATCTAAGAACATCCGGTCTGCATGATCAAATTTTCCACCTTGCAGTTGAATTGAAAGAGTTGTAAATGGTTCTACTCTAACAAGATAATATAGCACCTGCAACAGAAATATCTATAATTTAGATAAGATAAGATAATGCACATGGCTGCATTTCATAACAAATATTTATAAGACAACACGCCAATTAGCACATAAGTTTTAGGTAAACAACACAAATTTGAAAGAAAACAATGAATGAAGAATCATTTAAAAAAAATGCACCAAACAGCAGCACCCATTTTAAATTCGAAAATAATGTAAATGATGTTTCCATTTGATGGAAGTAGTGCTCCCATCAGAATGCTACTACTGGTTAAGACAGGACTCAGATGCTGACCAGGGAAAGAATGATAGAGAAAAACTTTATCAAATGCCACCTCTTGTCTCAAATTCTAATCAGCCTTGGGCTGCTCCAATTTTTTTGATTCAAGTTTCAAACGACATGATAAAGTTCTTGCTTATGATACAATTTCAACAGAATATCAACTTTAGATGATTGAAGGAAAGAGAAACACACTGTTCCAGCACTCGAGTAATGAGAACCATAATGGAACTTCGGAATAACTGGATCATCAAAGCTAGAATATCTCTCTTGAAAATTTTTTAGCCGATCAGGATTCAATGCACCAACAGGCTGCAAAAAAAAAAAAAAGGCACTATTGTGTCAATCAAGAAAAGACATGTGTAGAGTAAGTGAAATAATTTTTTTATTCTACCTTTGAGAGGTCCCGGTAAGATGAAGGATCGGAAAGATCCAAACTCTTTGAGTTGTAATCTGAAAGAATCCAAGGGAAAACTGGATACTGAAAGTAAACAAAAGGAATTTAATTGTGAAGATAATAAATATTTACCAAAATTAAAAAGAAACAGTTATGAAGAAGCCCACCTGAGTTATATCATTATAGCTGCGGCCAGCCAGAGTGTTGAGCTGCATTAGATATTCAAAATTGCTGATCTGCATAATAATTGCCGAGTAATTGTGAATATTTAGAAGCTATGGGAAATGACTAAGTTCTTTCTAAATTAAGAAAAGTTTAAGATATAACTGAAGTCCATCTATTACCTCCCACCTAGCCCAGCGCTCCATAAGTTGAGTTCTCTTCAGAAGCTGTTCAGGTCTCTATAATAGAAAATCAGAATAAAAGATTAAGTATACCAGCAAAGACTTCTAAAGGACCGGCTTGGGTCTGAAAATAACATACAAACTCCTCAAAATGCATGTGTGAGAAACGAGTTTTCCTCAAATGATAAATGCAAGTCAAAAGAAAAGCTGCACACCTGGGTTGCCAAATAAATATTGTTCAAATGAGGAGGCCGTAATTGAACAATGGCTCGATAAGCATTTCTTCTTCCCTCGGTACTCTGGAAAGCAACAATTCGGTGCACAAATGATTAAGGTCAGCCTTTTATTTAAATTAGAGAAAGGCGGGTAAATAGTTTGAGATATTACAGAACGTACAGCAAAATCAAAGAAGTAGTTCGATCGGTCCACCATAAAAAGTTCCAGGGCACTTCTTCTTAGGAGATATCTAAGAATGCACAACCCGTATAAAAGGGAAGTTAATAACCAATGAAAAATTCAGAAAAAAAAAAACACATAACAACAAATAGTTAGCAAATACTATCAGACTGAAACACTCTCAAATTGTTCAATTACAAAAACAATTAAGAAATGCAAATCCAATTACTATTAACAATTGTATTGAATTCACCTTCGGCTATAAATTTGATGGAGAGAAGACATCAACCAGCTGCGGTCCTTTTCTTGGTCCTTAAGTTCAGAAGATTCCATCCCATCCACAGCAGTGCTTTCAGTGGTATCAACTATGAAGTTTATTCTCCTAGTTGTTACCTGAAAGAAATAACGGGTTCCCCAGCTCAGTGATAGTTGGTCAGTGTAAAGCTGAGAATGTCAAAACATCACTATCTAGTTATCACATAGAACACGTGAGGATCAGAAGAAGAATCCATATAGTGGACCCAATTAACTTGGGACTAAATTCTGTTGATTTGACCTAAGTTTATCACTATGCAGTTTTCATGTTCTAAAAGCAAGAAACAAGAAAAATGCATTCATTTACGGTCGATCTTTTGGGAGCATGAACATGTTTAGCTACCACTTTTATAAAGCAAAAGAACAAAATAGAACAAAGAAAGTGGCGATGAATTCTTAATCCAAAATAGAACATGACTTGTAACTTGTAAGCCAACTTTTCAAATCAAAGGCCGTTTGTCACTCATTTAACACAAGTAAGCCACACCTCCTTGCATGACAAAATAATTTCCTCATTTAGTGTAGCACCTTATGGGATAAAATCTGATGACTTGACCTAAAGCAAAAAGCCCACAGTTGAGGGCCATTCAGGAGATATTAATATGCTTGAAAATATTCAAATTGTTCCAAATGATGCCTGCAGAGTGACATTAGGATAGGTCCTGACAAAATTCCAGGCTGTTCCTATTATATTTCATAGTCTGAGCTCTAAGCATTCATACAAGAGAATCTCTTCCGCTAGACACCATCCAACCATTCTGTAGCTTGGAGCAGAAGAATGTTTCAATGTCTATTAATCATACACTACCATGATCCTCGACACTAGTTGTTGCCTTCACTATTTAGTTATAACTAAAACATTAAGAAAATAAACCAGCCTGCGCCGTTTTCGCCAAAGAACAAAGAAAGACTCTGAAGTCTATTGATTTTTAAAATTTTGATAACCTTGAAAGTCTCCATGGATGAATTTAGATAAGCAATTCCTACTTGTTTAAATCAGAATGGCTTGGTGCAGACATGCAGCATCCAGCAACCAGATTTTGATGAGGACACCACGATAGAGTTTAGCTCATTAATGTCATTAAAGGTGTGCCTCAGGCCAGAAGTGCCTCGGACGCCGAGAAGCGGGCGAGTTCAAAGAGGTGTGAGCCTCTGGCGCCTCGCCTATGAGATGAGGTGCGCCTTTTACAAATCTAAGGCATTTTTATTTTTTTACGAAAATCAAACCAGAACCCCAATTTCAGTTCTCTATTCAATACTTATTAGACACACGCTCACACTCTATTAATCCAAAAACTTAAAAAATGAAAAACCTAAATTACACTTTCAACCGATTAATGAGAGAAAAGAATCAGGAAAGCCTTTCAACAACATGCTTCTTATACTTTTTATTTTTTTTATTTATTTTTCTCTTCTTTGCTATATTATTTTTCTTCTTTTTTAACTTTCATTATTTTCTCTCCTCTCACTTTTTTTCTGTTTTAATTTTGTTCATTATTATTTTTCTTCTAATATTTACTCGACTTAAATTCTAATTCTACTCTCTCTTTTACAATTTAATTTCTTACATTAATCTATTTTCTTCCAATCTATTACAATGTCAGAATTTTTCTGTTTAAATCATTTTTTTGTTGTGTTTGTGATTTATTTTTTTGGGTTTGCTTTAACTATATTGGGTTTGTGAATTTTTCCAGAGCCTTTTGCCTTTAATAACTATGGTCATTACATGAAAAAAAAAAGCATAACAAAATAGAAGAATGTGAAACTAAAAAAGGAAATCTTTACTAAGGCCTGTAAACCTTACTTGAAAGGTTCCTCGTATAACCCTTAGAGGCCGGACCATAGATGAATGAAGCTCAAGAACAATCCTTTCATCAAGATCGCTAGGAACATATCCTGGTGCAACTGCTGGTGAACTTTCTAAGTTTTGGTCTCCAACAAGTTGAGCATCACTAGACTCTGTAGAACACTGCAGGTTTCCCTCAGCTGTTCCCATTGGTCTTGACTGCTTCTCTCCATTCTGTTCTGCATCAGACACTCTTCCATCTAAATTATCAATTTCAATATGTTCATCATCTTCATGGATTCCCTCCATGGAGATTGCTTCTGCTGCCAGAACAGGAACTTTTCCTTGATCATGTTTTCTCTCAGTTGTATCCTCATAATTTGCAGCAGCACCAAAGTGATCAGACCCGTTATAATTCCTCCTCAAACATCTTCTCATCCTTGAAGAGCTTTCCATAAAGTCCAGCTTCCAGAAGACCTACACATGTGTGATTATATTTGAGAAAAAATCCTCAATAAAATAATACATTAGAATCGACTTCAGAAACACAGCAATATAACAGAATAAGCTGTCTCCATACATACACGCTCAGGACTACACAATATGTCTCCAAGTGGCCCAAAAAGGCTATTCATTTCTATCAAGCAATGTATAAGTTTGCGCCATGCACGAATTCCAGTGGATAAACAATGCCGGGCTATTACATCAACTTGAGCACGCCTATCAACCTGAACAAATTAAATAAATAATTGATTATGAGATGTTACAAAGCAAGATATTAAACCAAAAGGAAAACACTATTCAAACCTCTGATCGCTGCATGTTTCTAGCCAAAGCAAAACTTGCAACAAGGACTGCGACAAATTTATAAGATAGAGCATTAAAATCTTTCCCATAGACTGATTTTGTGTCAAATGGTTGCATACACTCCATCCAGGCGACCGACATTGCTTCAGTAGTATTCCATCTTTTCACACGCTCCATATCAGTAGCATTTCGTCGCTGTGCAGATGTGGCCATCGCTACTGCACTAAGACCCCTTCCAGAACCAATCTTAGAATTACGTTCAAGATCACGTGCTGCTGCCAATGCAGCAGCTTTAGCTGCAGCTTTATCCTTAGGGAGAGCCGGTGTTTTGTTAGTCGGCTCCAAAGGTTTTTGAAAGCTCGAGAAGGTGTGTAATTTAGTTGATTTTCGTTCCAGCAACGAGGAGTCACGCCTAAGCTGTGAAGTTGTTGCAGGAGCTGGGGTTTCTCCCCCTGCTGCACCAGCAGCAATCATTGCCAATGCCAGGGCAGCCGGTGGGGACGCAAATGCAGCTGCCCAAGCTGGAGAGATCATAGAAAGAGCAGCCTGAAAGAAATTGAAACATCTCAAAATAAAGAAACACTGCAAAAAATTCACGAAAAACAATTACATCGAACAGAAGGAAGCCTACAGCAAGAAACTAATTTGGCACGAAGCCATATTAGAGAAGAAAGTAATTCACTGCAGATAACACAAGAGCTTCAGGGCTTAAAAATAAATCTACATTAAACATGTTTTAACTAAGTCCCATAGTAAATACCTCGTCCTATATCCCCTTCAATTTTTATTTCTCCTATATCAATAGGAAAAACCATAAAATATGATGTCCTACACTACTAATTTAATAAAGAAGCAAAAAACTAATCATTCATGATTCTTGGCCAAGGTATTAAGAAATATATAAAGTTATTGGCATCTGAACATATAAAAAGCATTGCCACAATTGCAAAAATCTGGGGCAACATTCCATGAACCGAGTCTAATGCAATGGAGCACCTAGCAAAAAGCCTAATATGCCTCAAGCCAAATATGGAGTGGAAGAAAACTACAGAAACAAAATTATTAGCCATCACAAGCAGCAGTATAGCATGTTGACGTTGTAGCAAAATCAACCATAGGTTTACGTATACCATTTTTTACAATTAGATTTATTGGTGGAAAATAAACAATGTAAGCATACACAATGATGGACATCGAGTGGTAGCTTAAGCTGAGAAAAAAAGGACATAAACCCCGCTACCTCTATAGGGAGTGCATCAGCAGCTAATGCACGATCATCAATAACAAGAGGATTAACACCATCGGCAGTAGCAAGCTCATGTATTCCCGCAAGAAGTGGCCGCCATCTCCGCAATACAGCAACAAATGGAGGTAAAATAGCCTCAAGGTACTGTTTCCGAAGAGGTTTTCTGTCTCTTCCAACAGTATGCCACACCTGCAATGTACAAGTCAGGGTAACTAAAACAGCAAACAGCTAGAATCAGGGCAGTCATGGTATCCATCTTCAACAAGAATGTAGAAGGGAAGAAGCAAAATAAGTTCTCAACAAGAGATTGAACTCATATAATTATAAGAATGGATGAAAGCTAGGCAAAGTATAAAGCACTCAGTGACATGCCACAGCATGCAGTTTCTCAAAAAACACACCTCAGAGAATAGAACACAACATGCAACTAAGACTCTCTGTCTCTTTGAATCAGAAATAGGCATATTTAGCACGGGTGAAAGTACACTGCAAACCAAAAAAAAAAAGTTAGAATCTTATGTTAATTAAGAACAAAGTGAGAAAGAAAAACTAGTTCCAATAATGACTTTTTACTATAAAAGAGCGAGTTAAATGCATCTGGACGTAAAACAGGTCTAAAATTTAGGCAATCCGAAGTCCAAAACTATGAGATTTGATGCAACCAAATATCACACAAAAAAAAAGATTTTGTTGAGGTTTCCCGGGCTTACCTACTTAGTCATTAACTCTATAAGAAGAGTTGTTATCTAATTCAGCCAAACAATTACATAAATTGGGTCTATTTGCAGCACTTAAGGGGCAATAAGACTCCACCGAGTATTCTCAATATTAAGAGCTAGTGTATTCCTGTTTTGCTCCTATATTTTTTCATATGACTTTATTTCTGAATGGTCCTTTCCATGCAAATCGCTCTATCTAAGTTTAAATTTGCAAATCCCTCAAATTATAAATGTTTTAACAGCATCTACATAGTTTCTGAGGCTCTTAGGAACCACAAAAACCTTTAACCAGAAAAATAAAACTTCAAAGAAAATGATGCAGATGGTCACATACTAGATATAAAAATAAGGAAAAGGAAACAGAATACGGTGATTACCTCCACAACAAAGCTGATCGTGGCTGTCTAATCGGCATTCGAGAATTATTTTCTGAAGACACAATTCCTTCTGAGATCCCATCCTCTTTGCTAACACTTCTCATGAGCATACTGGTTTCCCCATCATCTTCCTCCCTCATTGATAGGAGAACCATGCGAAGCATGCACAAGAATGGTTGATCACTGTCCAATAACTGGTATAGCAACGCCATTCCACCCATTCCGGTACCCGATCCTCCACCTATACCAAGACCACCACCAAGACCAGATTCATCTAATAATAAAGCTTGGAGCATAGATACTGATTTCTTTACTAAAGGAAGCTCAATCCAGTTTCCATTTTCATCCTTTTCCAAAGCAGACCTCCAAGATTCCCAGCCACTGCCACCACCACCAAAGATGGCTGTTTTGGAAGGAAAGCCAACACCAAACCACAATCTGCTCCTGTATTTCCAACCCTCGGACAAATCCATGGCAATGCTCCCATACGAAACATAAGCACAAGAAACAGATTCATAAGGCTCAGCCGCTGCTGCTGCTGTTAAACGTTCCATCACAGAGGCTGAAATTTGCCCATTTGCATCAGCCATTGAAGCAAGGACCTTAAGAAAATTTTGTGTTAGTGCATAAAGTAACAAATTTAAGTACAACTACAAATTACCCAGAGAAATGAACACTACAAAACTCATAATGCTTCATTTTCCAGATTAATAGAGTAACCATGATTGAAGGAGCAAACAGATTCTAACTACATACATCAAGTGGCAGTCCCCCTGAGTCACTGGATTTGCGATCCCCTAGGGCTTCAAATGAATCTCGACCAGCGGATGCCAACGAACTTGAGCGATTATTTAAGGGAGATACAAGGGAGAGCGGAGATGGGGAACTATCAATAACACGTGATGCACAATTGATCTTGCTTTGTAACCGCAAATGATCTTCAACAAGCATTAAAATGACAATAGCATTTTCAACCAATGCAACAGAAAGATGTGCAGCATTCTCTGATTCTGCCTTGGCCTCTTTTGGCGATAAACCCTCAGCAGCGACACCAGCAGCAGCAGCAGCAATAACTTGAGTCTACAGGAAAAGAAAAGCTGGATGTATTTATAAGTGCATTTTTTCAGCCCCTCAGATACAGCTAGAAATTGATAAGAAGTGAAAATGTTAAAAGCTTCATTCTCTATATGGCTTCATTTACATCGAAGATCATGGTGTAACTATTGAATACTTCCACACCATCTTTTTACACCAATAATGGTTAGTGAAAATAAAAATCAAGAGTTTACAATATTTGTCAAGGAGAAAAACTATGAAAAACAGGTGTTACCTGAACCTGCAGCTCTCTCGCAGCAAAATCCAACAAGCCACCCAAAAGCCTACGCTTGAAAATGGGGAGTGATTCTTCACGCCTTTAAATCATGAAGAAATAATTAAAAAAAAATCAGTAGGTATTTTGCCAAGAAGATCTGCTCAAACATTTTTAGATCCAGAAGGGGAAATGAAATAACACAAACAGCTTTCACTGTACTTATCTGTGAACTCAGTAAATAAAAATCTACAATGGGCTAAGAAATCGCCCATTCACTGAACAGGGAGAACAAATTTAGTGAGAACTAAAAAGTTGGCATCTGCTCTACTGACAGGAAATGAGCAGGTCAAAAGTCTTTCTAAATTAATCTTCTGGCAATAAGTTTCTGTAGACACAATTGACAGTTTACAGTCAATAGTGCTACCCATTTTCAATAGATTATCAATTCTCTACTGCGAGGGGAGCTCTTGCCACTCCATAAATCAAATACCAATTACCATTGTCTGGGCAATAGTGGGTCAAAACCATTCCCTTTGCATAAACAATTGATAAGTAACTCGAAAAACACTGACAAAAACTGAATAAGCAGACCTATTCAATATTTTATATAAGTTAAGGAAAAGCAATTAGATAGTAACAAATTCATCTCTTTTCAACTCTTCACAATCCATGTATCTCCTCTTTTGCACTATTTCACAATCACGCATTCCAATTTTACATTGATATAATTGTCTATTTTCAACATCAAGGAATTAAGTATAAAAATTTATATTGAACTGATAACAGTATCAAAAATTCAAAACACAAGACGAGAAATTTAAGGATGTTACTGACATCCAAAATAGCAAACAAGAGAAACTCATGGTTTAAAATATGGTGTAGTCACTGCAGAAAGAAAAACATAAAATATATTTTATCAACAGACAATGTTGCGAGCATGACAATGCAATCCCATCAAAGACAAAATTAGATAAAAAGACATAGCAATATAATATCACAGTTGATTCAAGAAACAGCAACAAAAATCATGTTACAAATCAATTAAATTCTGTGACGAATAATCTAATTAACTTAAGAAATGCGCATAAAACAGAAAAAGTTGATAGAAGGTTTTCCAGATGAATATGCAGTACCTAACTCGTTGATCTCCTGTGCTAGATCCCCCCACAATAGAAAGCCATTCAGCACAATGAATTGCAGCTTCAATATCCTGTTTAAAAAAGGCGATAACAGATGAAACTAAATTGAAGTTGGAACATGCATTAAACATTAATTTAGAACAAGCTGCCACAAGACAGATAGGCTAGACAGAAAATGAATACCTACAAAAACAAATGGCAAATTATTTCAATAGCTACTTCAAGCTTATATTCACGGGGCAGGCCGGACAAACATCTTACTTTGGTGAATGCAGTTTTGTTAGCACAATCCTTACAGAAAGAAATATCTGAAAGTCATTATTGATTTCAGATGTATTCCAACCACTTTCAGGTAAAACTTTATTAAATTTCAAATCTTCAATTTTCAAAAATTTAACTTTGGCAAGATTGTTACCTTAATCATTATATATACAAAATAGATAGACATCAGTAATACAATGTCTTCAAAACTCGAAACTGGGTAGGGAGAAAATAAAATTTCAGCAAGCATGCAACATTAACTATGTACACATGGAGGCATGTTTCTGTACACTAAGGATGAAAAAGAGGGAAAATAAGAACCAAAAATGAATAATGCCCCCTGGCATTCAGCCATCTGCAAGAGCATGGAACACACTATTTATCCTCCAGACATGGTAGGACCAGATTAAGTGTGCAGGAACTGTAACATTGGATCACACTCTATGCAACCAAGAAAAAAGATGGTCCAGGTTTAAGTAATCCACAAACATAAAGAGCAGTAACTATCATCTCATTTATTAACTCCTTATGCAATACCAGGATATGTATAATAGATAATAAATTAAAGTAGGCAGTTAAGATTTCAACTAATTTGAATGGTACAAAAAAAGTAGAGTTTGTGAATTTCCACCTATTAACATTCAATGCTGTGCAATCTGATTTCATTTTATTGTCAAAAACCCAGCTTCAAAAATATATGCGCAAGATAATAATGTAATGATTGAAGATGATATCACCACAAGAAACACAAGGGACAAAAAAGTGCATTCACATGCTGAAATCCATGGGGTCTTGCCCTATTAAAATTTTATGTTACTATATATAAATACTGACCTGCCAGCCATCTTTCTGACGCATTGAATGCTCTAACATTATAATCAAGAAGTTGTGTACAAGATCTTCAATGTCCCCCAAGCTTGCCAAATTAGAATTTTTCATAGCACCAATCTGCAAAACCAGCGATCACACTGTTTAAAACAATACTCTCTATTATAATATAAGATTTCACATCACAAATAGACATAATTCTCTCGATGTATTTAATGCTGAAAAAGTCAACGAAAGCAAAATCCAGAATATTGACATATTTTACTACCTCATAGTTAGAAATTAACACCTCCAGAATCCACTCAGGCCATTCCTCCATTTTTGTTAGACTGCTTCTGTTTTCAGGATGACTGCAAGCCAAAAACAGAAGATCCTGAAATGATATAGAAGCAGCATCTCAGAAACTAAACAGAATATCAAGAAGACAACCTCCTTAATCAGGAAATGAGAAATGTATAACTAAATGCCTTTAAACCATCAATAATCATGTCAGAACATTGAATTGCCGCATGTGGATTCCAAATAAAAAGACTAGCTAGTAGCTACTTATCATAATTTAGAACACCATATCCTACCTTCTAATACTGGCTTAAAGCACTTGTGAATAAACATCATAAACAAGATATGAAGTTAACCAAGTCCACTCCAAACAAATGATTGGTCAAGCAGCATATAATAACATGCTATGTATGTAGACATCATAAGCACACAAGGGCGGGCACGGTTTGGTTCACCGAGCTATGAAGTGAATTTTGACACCAAACCATTAGTCTTGGTTAAGTAATTTAAACCTAAAACATGTGACATTCAAAACAAGAATTATAATATACAATAACAGTGCTAATTAAACAAAGAGATGGATTTTTAAAAAAATCAAAGAGATGGATAGACAAAAAGGTAAGAGTGTATATTATTAGGGTTTTGGCTTATATATAAGATACCTAAACGGGATCGTCCAAATATTGGTTTACCGTTTTACGATTAAAAAAAATCGTCAGTTAAACAAAGCGTCGGTTTATTCTATTAAAAGACCTTCACACAACCGTAAATAAAAAAATAAGAAAATTTAAACCTAGACCAAAACCATCAAATTGTTGTTCATTAAGTTTGTTTGGTTTTAATCGGTTTCGGTTTGGTTTACGGTTTAATTGTTCTTGTTTTGCACAACCCTATAAGCAAGATGAAGTCTGTTAACCAAGTCCCTATTCTATAAAGACAACTCCAATCAGATGATTGGTTACGCAGCATATATATATAACGTGCAATAAGAAGAAAGGAAGAACTGCAGTTGACTTTACAAAAGGCTCCACTACACTAGTGTCAAAGAAAAGATTTTTCAGGATATAATTTTCATGGATTTCCAGCATTTTTCGCACCCAGAAAATTGGTCAACTAGATAACAATTTCCTGGTAAAATGAAAACCTTAGCCATTTTTAAGGAAAATGACTTCTAGTTTCCAAAAGGGGAAGTCATTTTCAAAATTTATCAAAACTTACATGAGTAAGCAAAATTCATGTGAACGTATGCTATTTAACAATCAATAATGACTACCACTCACCAAAAAAATTAATTAACCTATCAAATGTGATGCTCTTTTACTTACATCTAAATTTAATTTTAAAAGTTTAAATACTTCTGTTTACTTTTTATGGAACAAAAGTTTTATTTCTCGTAGACACCAAACACCAGAAACATATTTTCCAAGTGATTTTCCATATTGTTATCAAGCAACATAAAACAAGTTACCAGGAAACAGTTTATTTTCCACGAAATAAACAGAGCCTAAAAATATAATTGTCGATTATCCACAGCTATCCTGGCTGTCATATCTCACTAGATCCAAGTGGAAAGATTCGATATTGAGTTTTTAGATAATGGTTGTGTAGAACTAGAATCACTTTCCCGACTTACAACCAAACTCAGCCCTAGAGGGAAAAAAATTAATTGAAGAAAAGAAACTTCACTGGTAACAATTTGTTGCATTTATTAAACACATGCATATGAAAGAAGACATGAAAACAGCACTAACATAATGATTGTTTGGAATCACTTTCCCAACTTACTACTAAACTCAGCCCTAGAGGAAAAAAAATTAATGAAGAAACTTCATTGACAACAAACTTTTGCATTTAATGAACACATGAACATGAAAACAGCAGTAACATAATCGTAATACCTGCAGCGCTCGACTTTGCAAAGCCCTAGATGCGTAAGGAAGTGAACGCAATAGCACCAACAGGATCTGCAAATGTTCAAAGCGATGGCCAGAATCATAAAAATTCAGCCCATCTTCCGCTGAAGAAGCATTGATCTGACAAATAAAAAGGGTTTCAGATCTCAATATATGTAAATATCCGCAAGAGAAGTTACAAATAAAAAAGCATGCAATGTGATTAATACCCCCCTTGAAATAAGGTTTCGTCGCATTATAAGTACAGACAATCAAGACTTCAACTTTCAAAGTATTAAGGTTGCATGAATAAATGCTAAATTTGACATAACACCTTTTGACAAAATTTCCTTCGCGCATAAGCACATTAGGGGCAATCATGAAGGAATCAAAAAAATGATTTCCAAACATACCTAGACAAAAAAAAAACACAAACAGAAAGCATGGAAATCACTCACATAAGAAAGGCTAATATCCTGTAATTACAACAAACAGGCGCTACTAATTCAGCACCATAAGAAAATTCAAATGCATCTTGGTTGGATTAATCTATATCTATACTATATATAAAAGCACGGATGGTGGGGGGGGGGGGACAGGCAAATTTACAAAATAATCCTTTCTAATTTATTATCAATTAGCTATTTCAGTTAAGGTCTTAAAGTCATTTACTAATTAAATTAGTAGAGCTACGTAATGCAAAACTAGTGATAGAAAAAACTTGGAATTCAAAATCACAAATTAATTATTCTTTGTAAGGTGAAA
This sequence comes from Mercurialis annua, assembly GCF_937616625.2. Classification (NCBI taxonomy): domain Eukaryota; kingdom Viridiplantae; phylum Streptophyta; class Magnoliopsida; order Malpighiales; family Euphorbiaceae; genus Mercurialis; species Mercurialis annua. Next base: position 45,620,780 of record NC_065575.1, on the reverse strand, counting down.
AGAAAAACTCAAGGTTCACTCTTGACTCTTAAGCCTCGACTTTCCAACATAATCTATACGCATCTATGCACACAATAGAAGTGGTGTAGTCATCAGCACCTCAGTACAGCAAGTACAACAGAAAAAACAGGGAAAACGGAAAAGATTCAACAAGACAATGGATTGCAATTTCTATGTTATCCTATCCAAGAATATTATATAAAGGACCAAAATAAAATCTTAAAATATTGGAAAACCTTGTGCAGCTAAATTCTGCAAGGACATAACTTATTAATCCCAATTGAAAATGAAACAAAAAGAGGAAAAGAATACCGAGGCTGCCAATAAGGCTGTGTAAACATTAATAGTCATAAGCCTAATTGGTGCTGCCTGGAAAGCCTTCTGCAGTGCAAAAAGTAGAAGAGAAACTTTATCATTAAACATTGAACCTCCTCCTTCTTGCAATGCCCCACCCAAAAAGTTGTTTGTATCTGAGGGTGCACATAAGCCAAATTTCAAATGACCCGATGAAACCAGAGCGCCTAGCAGCCCAATGATAGCAACGACAATACCATCGCTTTTATCATCATTGTAGACATTATTTCTTGCATTATCAGCACTAATTGAAAGACTGATACCGCCCACATTTTTAGCAAAAGGATTTTCAGAAACAGATGACATCCTTTCAAATTTCACACGAGCAGAAGAAGCATCAGGGCTGCCAACTGCATCAGATGGTTCAGATTCACAATTTTTCTCATATGAAGCAAAATTCTCTACTTCATTGTTCTGATTATTTTCTGGAATCTCATTGCCATCATCTAACTCACTTTCCTCAAAAGACAAACTATCATTACTCTTTGCCCCTGATTCTGGAATACTATGATCACCAGCTTTAACTTCTCGTTGCAGCAAAACAAGAAGTGTTTCTATCCCACCACATGTTACAAATGCCTCCGCAAATGTACTAGCCCTAGTGCTATTTGGCTGTACTACAAGCTTATATATCAGATGCAGAACCCTGGCAACCTGAAAGGAGATATTTGTCGGAGTCATTTTAAGAATATCAATAAATAAATGAACCCGTTCAAATTATAAAGTAAGTAATCCGTATTCCATACCCATAAAGCAAAAATATTAACATGCAGTTCTTACTTCTTATCAATTATCATTCTGCAGTTCAAAAGGCCAAGAGGCACGGGACAGATGGAAAAAGCTAAGAACGAAAATTCTGCTTCACAACCATTCACCCCCATATGACAAGATTTTAAAAATCTAAATTTTTCTGCCCAATGCAAAGCACATTCACCTATCATATATACTGCTTTCTAGGTCTGGTGTCCAAAAACTTATTATAGTTGATATCTTCTGCGATCATTTTATCTAGTTAAAATAATCTTCTGTAAAGTAACTTACCTGATTGGGTTGAGGACAATCAACAATAAACCCAAGTAGGGAGCGGAGATCATCCGCAACCATTGATGGAGTTGCTGCTCCTATAAGGAGTTCAATAATCACCAAGAGCTCGTCAACTAGAGCATTTAATTCACCTGCAGGGCGTGTTGCCTCATCTAGTGAAAATGTATTCACAGAGTCCTTCTCCTGAATTGTCCAGTAACATCTTCTGCAGCCATCAAGAAGCATCTGAATAGCATTGGCATCTCGCATTACTGATGACTCTGAGAAAACCATATCTGCTAGAGATGATAAAAGTTTCTTTTGCAGTCCATAGTTGCATAAGCTCCAAATTTTGAGATCTAACAACAATGTACTGAAAAGTTGTACTTTCAGTGTATGATTAAATTTCTGGGATTGGCATAGGGAGACCACAGATGCAACAAGTTCCTCATCTCCTACACCACTCTGTTTTCCGCTGTCTAATGAAGACAGTGTTTGAAGAAGATAATTCAAGATTTTTGAGAGAATCTCAGGCCCTCTGCTTTTACACAGCTCTTCATTGTTTCTCGGGTGTTGAATTGCTATTGAAATAATTCTGAATATTGGAGCAGCTAGAGTGGCAGTGGCTAAGGACAAAGGAGCACTTCTATTTTCTGGTTCCAGGCTATCTTTTTGCACATTACATATTGCCAATGGAAGTAAGGACATGGGACCTCCATAGGCCAAGGCCCACAGAGCCTCCACAGGTCGCATGCGTGTTGCTAGATGAACTTGTCCAAGAACCTCGGCTGGTCGTCGCAGCATGCCTGAGTCACAAAATGAAATATTAGAAAAAGGAATACTTGTAACCGAATCATACAGGCCTTTAAAGAATCAATATGGCTAACCATTCTACTGTCCAAAGAAAACACACAGAAATAGTTTGCATACCAGCAGCACCTGAAGGGGAAGCATCTGGACAGAAACGCCCATTAAGCAAACCAGGATGATATAAAAGGTGAATGGCCCCTCCAATCTCTGCATCCAAAAGTGAACTTTCCTCTGCCATACTCCGAACATGATCATTTGTAGCTAGCCAGGGAAGTCCTGCACCATTACCAAAACTGGGCAGCACATCCCCTCCTCTAAAAGCTAGGCGTGCCATCTTTTCTGGGCCAATTGGCTCCTTAAACATATAAACAGGCCCCATCTCAGCAAAGAGAGGGCACTGGCGACGCCTACGTTGTAAACCAGCCATTGTAGGAGGGGGATTTGTTCCAATGCAGCAAAAAGCAAGTGGCTTCGAGATACGAGGAAACTCAAAAGGGCGAGTTTCATATAATGAGCCATCAATATACAATCTCAGCTCACTGTCTGCTTTCCCAAGTAATCCCTGCTTGCAGGTATGCTCCAAACCGATAAAATACCAACACTGTGGCTTGAATGCATGGGTAAAATGTAAAGAAGCTTTCTTTCCCTTCCCACTGCCACTTTCAACAACCAAAAATTGTCCGTGGAAGTACGCTTCTATCCCCTGGTTATCAGCAGATAAGAAACTAAAAAGTCGTGGCATGTGAACTGTGCCTTCACCAGCAAGTGCACTGGCAGCAGCTGCAGCTGACATAGCAGATGATTTTCCTGATTTGGCTGCAGCTGCAGCAGCAATTGCAGCAGCAGCAGTAGCTGTATTCAATGTGTCTGCAAATGATTCAATATAGATCCATGTTGCAAAAGCATATCCATTGGTAAATGGCCAACGGCTTTCCCCTGGACCAAGCAAACCAGAGCTTTCACCATCAAACTCAAAAGTACGTGCAGGCCCCTTTGACTCCTTTCCACCCATTGCCTTCTCTAGGGCATACATTAAGTGAGATGCCCATGCAGTGGTAAGTGTTCTTGTAATGACTTGAAGCCATCTGTGTAAATCAATAACATTAAGTGAATGCCCTGCCAAGTGTTGGATGCAGTGGCACAAAGGATTTCCGTCCCATCTAATCTGTGCAGTTGGATCAGAATACTGAACAAATATCTTCTCTGCTGACACTAAAAGAACTCCTAATAGACCAGCAATTGAGCACATTTCTCTGTTTCTAGTGCATCCTCGCAGTATAGCGCGTAATCCCCTTACCATCCTTGTCCTTGAGGACATGTAAATCTCACTATCACCTGTCCAAGGAAGAAACGGAATGAGCTCACCCGCCACTATGGCAGCCCGAGAATTCAGCATCACACTAGGAGGGCTGTTATCTGCATCCTCAAAACTTTCAACACCACCCATTGTGGCCAGAAGTGAATCAACAACCAAGTAGGCAATAGTCTCTGCTTCCTCCCCATTTTCAAAACTCTCTACTCCACTGACAATGTTCTTCAAGTTGTCCAAGCTTTCAGGCTTTCCCATAATAGCAGAGTCCACTAAATGCAACAGTTCTGGGGAAACATTTGGCATAGCAGCTTTTGGCTTAGACCTTTGTGGTGAACCCATGGGAGAGAATCCAGCATCTCCATAGCATGCAGAATCTAGACTGGTTGATGAATACGATGGCTTAATTGTAGTACTAAATAGTATATCAGGACCAGGGCTTGATATAGCGCGATTATGCCGAGATCCAGAGGTTTGGGGAGAATCATACTCGGCACCAAAATTCATGGTTAAATTTGGAGGCGCATCTTCAAATTCTTCAAACGATTGCCTATCATTCTCCGAACTTGATGATTGGTTAAAATCTGCAAAGGCAGCCTGCACCTCACCAGCAGCCGTCTTTTCTTGATCTTTCAAAGAAACCTGTTCAAACTGTTCTTCATCCAAAATTGTATCCATATTATATTTATCTTTCTCTATCTCCAAATCGCTACCATTTCCGCCACTAAAACCTACATTTTCTTGATGAGAAGTTCCTACACTATCTTCTACAGTACTAACTACTTCAGGATTCTCCGAATACTTCACAGATATTTCTTTGGTCTCCTTCTTTTCTTCCTCTTCTTCCATTACAAAGACTTAACAAACACTCATCCAAACTACCTACACACCAATACAACCAGACAATTAATTATTAAATGAAAACCTGAATAAACTGACACATTTTTCCAATTAAAACTAGCATATCATTATTTTTCCATATGATCACTTCAATGAAAACAGCAATCATAGCTCAACATGAATATTCTATTGTTTTTGCTTCACTATGAACTCGCAACAGCAGCAAACTAGAGGATCGCATAGCTAAAAATGTCTTAATACTCCAAATCAAGGGATTTAAACAAAAAATTAACTATCTCAATTATAAAGATAAAATAATCAATTACGATTCAGCGGATCTAGCTCACGAAGAACATACATTAATTTTTCACGCACAAATTGCATAAAACAAACACGCATTATACATAAAAAAAAAAAAAGCAAAGTCTCCATATATGAATGTCTAGCCGATTAACAAAGTCTCGTAATATGTTACACAGAAACATATACATTGAAGCATAAACAGAATTAGAAAAATGATCAGAATTACAATCGCCATTGTTAAACAAAAAAATGAGCAAAATGCAAATGAGCGTACCGTTGAAATTACCGAACGGTAATGCGATCGGTGTCGTTCGATTCCGATTCTGAATTAAATTGATAAGCAGCAATAAAAAAATCAGAAAATCATGAAAAGAAGAAAAAAAATGTTCGAGAGGAAATGAAAGAGAGCGTCGCAGAAAACGGAAGAGGAGGCGAATTGGGCGCGAGAGAGACGAAGGATTTTCAGCAAGACCAGTAATAAGATACAAATACTTATTAGCCCCTTTTCTTTGCTTATTGTTGCTCAGTCAAAAATTAATATAAGTTTCATTAATGGATTAATTAGCTAGGGTCTAAAAAGTTTATATTGATTTGTTTTATTTTTATGCCAGAAATAGTAATGATAGTAATAATTGATAAATCTTTTATTCTATCTTAGCTTGTAAGTGAAGAAAATGATTTGTTTTGGTTTTAGCATTACCATAAATTTAAAAAGAAAATAAACATACTATAAATGGCATAATGCAGCATATTTTTATTTTATGATGTCGTTTTATATAAAAGGCCTAATGTCTTAAAAAACCCCGACCTTTTAGCCCCTTTTCAATCATACCCTGACGTTGAAAATTTGTCAATTTTACCCTATTTTTCATTTTTGTGTTTCAATTGTATCCTGAAAAATTAAATTAACGTCTTTTGCATTTGGAAATTTGTTTAAAACATTCTCCATGTCTCGCATATATTGATTGTATATTTTTAAAATTTATTTAAATTTAGTTAAATTAATTAAGAATTTAAATTAGTGTTAATTTGATTATGGTTTTTAGTTAGTTATTAAAAATAAATAACTTATTTGTACTTTTTTGAATAAAAAAGAATTTAATTTCATGTTTAAACTTAATTAATTGAATGATTTCATCATTTAAGTAAAAAAATTAACAAAAATTAAAATATTGGGGTACAATTGAAAACGGAAAATTCAAAAGTGGGTAAAATTGACAAATTTTCAACGTCGGGGTGGAATTGAAAAAACGTTTAAAGGTGAGGGGTTTTTGAGTGATTAGGCCTATATAAAATGACGTTGTTTTATACACATTTTTAATTTATTTTTTATGAAAAACGGCTATAGACTACACAAGCGAAAAAATAGAATGTGTGATGCTACATTTCAAAGAATTAAAGTAAATAGTTCTAAACATGAAACGTTAAAATTTGATAAGTAAATAACTCTTGAAGAAAAGGGTCAGCGCGTCCTTTGAACTTATGACACTGGATTTTAATCCAGTTTATATGTTTTTGAGCAATTAATTTTAAAACTCTTTATTTTTTTGTCAGATTACTCTATAATTGTATTTTAAAAATACGTGAAATACAAATCGGAAGTGAAAGATGCGAAAAAAATAAAAAGTTACTTTGTTGTTGCTCAAAAAAGTAAAAATTAAATTGAATGACATTATGTCACGATTCAAGAAACACGTTTACTCCTTGTTCAATAACTCTTTGTAGAATATAAAAACTAAGGACAATCTTAATAAAAGCTAGCTCATGTAATTTTATCTATTGTTTATAAGCTTAAATTAATATTCTATATATTAAATTTAATTTTAAGAATTTAAATTAGTTATTACTTTACATAATAAAAATAAATTATCATCCAATATTTAAATATATTTTCTTCTATTTTTCAACGATCCTAATTAAAAGTGTAATTAAATCGAATTGAGTCGAAATACTTGTCAACCTTGTTCAATCCAACTCTAAAATCTAGATCATGAGTCGAACTTTATCGAGTTATATCTTAAGAGCTAGAGTTTAATTTCTATCGATAGAATAATTAGAAATTCAAGTTCGACTCTATTCGAATTGATTATTTAAATATTTATATAATTATATAATTATAAAGAGTAAAAAAATTAATTAAATAAAGCTATAATAGACTAACAAGCTTATCGAGTTGAATTCTTTATATCCTAGTTAACTTTAATAAATTAAATTCGACATCGGTTTCATATTAATCAAGTCGCCTTTAAATATTTTTTAAATTAATTTTAAATAACTCGCAAGTTCGTTCGACTACACCGCTAACAATTGTCTGATTCTAGATGAGGTCATAACTGGGGATTAGTGATATACGGACTATCAGAATCTAGGTTTTAAGTGAGGAAACCAAAAAATTTGGCCCTTCATGCTGGGGAAGGGCCGACCCTCCTCGCCGGAAAAAGTTTTTAAAAAATACAATTTTTTTTATGCAGGCACAGTTATGATCACCCTCCTTACAAGTGATATTTTTCGTATTTAATGTCGTTTTATTTTTCTAAATAGCTGAAAGCAAAAGTTTCGACCCTTTCAGGCTTCAGGTGCATATGCCTATTAAGTCTTTTACAAGTTTTTAGCTCATACCCACAGTTGAAATTAATTACTTTTAAAAAACCACATTGTAATTTTTTTGCATTTATTCCATGATTTAGAAAAAAGTTCAATTTTATCCTATTTTGAGTTTTCATGTTTCGCCTCTCCCTTAAAGCACTAAATTGAACTCTTTTTATTTTAAAAAAGCTTAAAATAATCCTTCATTTTTTGGCTTATATTCCAATTAGACGCTAATGGTATTAATAGTTTAAAGAAACCTTCTTCTTTACAAAAATTCAACTGATAATAATTGTTTAATTTATATTAATTATTGATGGAGTCTGCCTTCTGAACCGGTGAGTGAACCTGCAAAACAGGGTAGAAGCTAACCGGACGGTGGTTGTCCGATTAACTCTCTGATGCCAAAGTCAGTCTAGAGCTTTGAACAGCGTTTTGAGTATATGAATGTAATTGTGATTCTAGGCATACCTCGTGCTCCTTTTATAGTAGTCGAATATACCTAGTAGAGTTGTATTAGGCAAGTGAATCCTACTTTATAGGGATTCGGCAATATCGTAGAGATTCTCCTGATTTGTCGAGATCTACCTTAATCTGATAAGAGTCCTATTTAGGAACGTCTTCCTAAATAGTCTTATCTTCCTAAAGTAGAGCTTATCCTTCCATATGTAGTGTTTGTGTCCGAATAGGACAATATTTCCATATTTAGTCGTTTACCCGAATCCCGGACTCGACGCGCTCTCGGCCGATCACGTGGGATTCGGTCTTTATGTCACCGAATCTTAAGAGATTCGGCATCTCCTTCATATCTTCCGATCTTCAGGGGGAGTCTGGTATCGTCTGAGAGGGGATCTCCTGCAACTCGGCTCCATTATACTTACAATAGGATTCGGTATCCATCATTAGCCCCCCCCCCCCCCGCAAGTGAGCTGAAGTAGTTTGGCATTTATGTCTTAGTGGATTTTAGCTCTTTTGGAGCTGAGTTCTTTTATACGGGCGAGTCGTTTTATATTCCGGGCGAGTCGTTTCATATGTTTGTGGGCGACGTTCCATCTTTAGTAAGATTCTGCGTTGCCACGTGTTGTCCATCAGTAGAGGGTTATGACTGGATGAAGGACAAGTGTCTTCGTGCGCTATTAGTTGGTCCTTTTTTGTAATTATGGGATCTCGTCTTTTCAGTTTCTTTGGTTCAGGCTATATAATTGCTCATTTTCTTTAATTTTCTTTCTTCTTCAACCTTTGCTTTCTCTGCAACTGCTAAAACCTTCGATTTCTTCAAGCTTTCTGTGGGTTTCCTTCTTCTGCTGTCAAGATTCCTCGTTTTCAAGTTGCTCCTTATCTTTCTTTTGATCCTGCGTATTTGCTTGCGAGGTATTTTACCTTTTCTCTATTTTAATTTCTTGGTAGTTTTTCAGTTTTGATTTTATTCCTTCTGTTCTTCTTGTTCTTCGTCTTGTTCTTCGTCTTTTCCTTTCTTTTGATCTTTTAGAGTTTTAATTTCATCATCATTCCGTGTTTCCCCCCCATTTTAAAAATTTTAAAATGTCAGAAGCAACTGAGGGGGCGAAGGGTGCTCGTGACGAGCTAGAATATACCCGGAGCTCCTTGTCAAGAGAGCAGATACTTGGTTATGCCGAGGAATTTAACTTTCCTGAGTCGTATGTTATTCTGAGACCGGCAAAATTGTATCGGGCGAATCATAGCACCGATTCGCCTTCCAAGATAGTAATTTTTCATGAACAGCTTTTAGCGGGTCTTAGGTTTCCCTTAGAGTCTTTAATCGTAGAGGTCTGTCATAATTTAGGTGTTCCTTTGGGTCAACTGCATCCGAACGCGATTCGCCTTCTTTGTTCTTTTATGGAATCGTGTAGGGTTCGGATGCAGGAGCCTTCGCTTGCTCTTTTTAATTATTTTTATGTTTTCTCCCGCCGAAAGGGTGAGGAATTTATTTTTGCTGGTGGTCGACCGAATCGATCTCTTTTTAGTCTTCCTTCTTCTTTGAAGGGTTGGACCCCTAAGTTTTTCTTGGTTCAGCATTCTTCTTTCTCCTCTTTTTCGCGGAGTTTTACTTCTAGTAAGGTTTCGCTTACTAATGTACCTGATCTGGCTGATGGGGAGAAGGACTTCGCCCTGTCTTTGCTGTCGGATTGTCGTTTTGATAAGCCCAAGTACAGCGTTCTTTTAGAACAATATTTGAGTCGCCGTGAAATACTTTTGGCGGGTCTTCCTTTAGAAGGTATTTTTCTAATCTTTTGTTGTTATGTTTTTGTTTTGTAGGATGTCGACTTCTCTTGAACATTTGCTTGACAATTTTCATGTCGATATGACTGTAGATATGGGCGAGGTCACTAGTGGCGTTCCTAATCCGTCTACGATAGCCGTACCGAATCTGACTCCTGATTCGGTGGATCTTGGTCCTGCTTCCGGCGATCAAGTTCCTGCTGCGACTTCTGAGTCGCCTTTGCTTTCTTCGAAGGAATCAACTCCTTCTCTGAAGGGGTTGCCTACCGCCGGCCAGAAGCGTCCTGCTGAGGATCAGGCTGGAGCTTCTGCCAAGCGTCCCAAGAAGAAGAAATCTGCTGGGGTGTCTATCGAGGAGGCACCTCGGTTTGCAGCTTGGGCGGACGCACAAGATCCGCCTCGACTTTCAAACGTCGCCATTCTTCATGCTTGCATGGAGAATATTATGATAAAAGAGGACATTGAGTCCATTGATCGCGAACATGGCGATAGTTTGGCTGAGTTCGCCTGTCTCGGCGGTTTTTCGGTATGCTTTTTTTCTTTTGTTTTATATTATGATTTGCTTCTCCTTTTTTCTTATTTGTTGCTTTCTTTCTCAGGTGGTCCAGTCCATCGCTGTTTTGGAGCGCCGCCGAAGGGATGCGGTGGATCAACTGAAGAAGCTTCAGAAGGATTCCGAATCCTGGCTCTCCGAAAGACAGAAGATGGAGGAGGAGGCTGGCGAGGCGACTGGTCTGATCCAACAGCTGAGGTCTTCCGTATCTGCCAAGACTCGGGAGATTTCCGCTTTAGAGGCTCGGGTTCGAACTTTGTCCGAGGAAGTCGAGTCTCTACAGTCTTCTTCAGGTGCTCTCGCTAAGGAGAGGGATGATATGAAGAAGGAAGAGGGGCGTCTCCGCCGGCGATTGGGTGACTCTGGGAGCTTTTATTCCCAAGTCATGACTCAATACCGGTTGGCGATCGGGGCAAAGCTGCGGGAGCAGAATCCTGGCGTCGATCTTTCTGGAGTCAATCAGTTGGATCCTGCTTCTTTGGCGAAGGAGGTGAAGGCGAAGCTTGATAAGCAGAAGCAAGATGCTATGAAGAAGGCTTAATTTTTATTTTCTTCTTTTTGTATTTTTACTTTTTTGTATTTTTTTTTTGCTTTTGCCTTATTTTTGTATTGGATCGTAGGCGGATCCTTTGTAATTTTGATTCTGTTAATATAATGATCTTTTGACCATTGCTTTTCTTTAGTTGTAGAGTTAATCTAAACTCGTTTGTTATTTTGAGAAGTTAATCTAAACTTCTGCTGGTGTAATTTATTTGTAGGTCCGAACGGATCCTTTTATTCATTTGACTCGGACGAGTCTAAATTATTATTATTTTTAACTAAGATTCAAACGACTCTTGTTAAATTGTATGTATTAGGTCTCGAGCGAGCCTATAAGATTTGCTTCGCCAAATCGCCTTTTATTTCAAAAATGGAAATAAGTACATTCCATGAATTAATTTATTGATAATACTTTCTCAGGTGTTCTACATTCCAATATCTGGGTACCATGGACCCAGTTATTGTCTTTAGTCTATATGCGCCTTTGCCAGTAGCTTCTTCTATGATGAAGGGGCCTTCCCAATTAGCCTGCATTTTCTTTACTCCTGCGTTTCCTCTGCCAACTTCCGCGTTTCGTAAGACCAGATCGCCTCTTTGAAATTCTCTAAAATTCATTCTTTTGTTATGGTATCTTGCAGCTTGCTTCTTGTATGTAGCGGCTCGGGCTGCCGCTTCATCCCTTCTCTCCTCTAGTAGGTCTAGACATAGCCTTGTTCTAGCCTCATTAGTTTCTTCTTCTAGATAGTTTACTCTGATACTGGGTATACCAATTTCTACTGGAATTACTGCTGCAGTGCCGTAGGCGAGCCTGAAAGGTGTTTCGCCAGTTCCTTTTCTAGGAGTTGTTCTGTATGCCCATAGAACGTTGTATAATTCTTCTGCCCAGTTCTCCTTATACTGAGAAAGTCTCTTTTTTATTCCTTGTGCTATGGTTCGGTTGGTGACTTCTGTCATTCCGTTTGTCTGAGGGTGCGCCACCGAAGTAAATTTCAAATTGATCATTAGTCCTTTGCAAAATGCCTTGAACCGCTTGCAATTGAATTGTTTGCCGTTGTCTGCTATTACAGTGTGGGGTATGCCGAATTGGCATATTACTTCGTTCTTGAAGAATTCCTCTACTTTGGCTGCGGTGATGGTTGCGACAGGCGCTACCTCTACCCATTTTGTGAAGTGCTCTATTGCGACGATTAGGAATTTCACTTGATGTTTTCCCGTTTCGAACGGTCCAACTATGTCAATCCCCCAAGTGGCGAACGGCCATGGGCTTTCCATTGATCCTTGAGGTACTGCTGGTACACGACTGATGTTGTCGTGTCTTTGGCATTTATCACATTTCTTGACTAATGCTTTCGCGTCTTCTTTGATGGTCGGCCAGTAGTATCCCTGGAGTATTGTTTTTCTTGCTATGGTGACTGCTCCTTCGTGCGCGCCGCATATTCCTTCGTGGATTTCCTTTAAGATGGATTCTCCTGTCTGAGGCGAGACGCACCTAGACCATGGATGAGTTAATGAGGTTCGGTAAAGAACTCCGTTGTGAAAAGAGTAGTTGGCAAATTTTCTGATGGTGCGAATGGCTTCGACTTTGTCTGTTGGTAACTCGCCGCGGTCTAGATATTTGATCAATGGAGTCATCCAGGAGTCGGCCTCCTCGATTGCCATGACTTCTGTTTTTCTGGTGCTTGGCGATTCGAGAATTTCCTTTAACTGCATTTTAGCGAATAGATCTCCGAGTTCTGATGCTGATTTGGCGATGGCGTCGGCTTCGGTGTTTTCCTCTCTCGGGATTTGAATGATTTCCCATTGTCCTCCTTGTGCTTCCAGCTGTTGGAGCTGTGTTTTGACTTGACTCAGGTATTCGATCATCCCTGTTTCTTTGGCTTGATATTCTCCCTTGACTTGATTTACCACCAGCTGGGAGTCGCTATAGATCTTTAGGATTTCCGTTCTTATTTCTAATGCGAGGCCGAGGCCTGCGATTAGGGCTTCATACTCAGCTACATTGTTGCTGGCGGCGAATTGGATGTTTACTCCATATTCGATTCTGATTTTTTTCGGGTCCTTTGAGGATGGCTCCTGCTCCAGCTCCTTTTTCATTCGACGCTCCGTCTACGTGGAGTTCCCATACCAAGGCTGGTTTGGGTTGGCCAGTCTCGGTTGGAGTTATTTCTGCTACGAAGTCCGCCAAAGCTTGTGCTTTTAGAGTCGGACGAGGTTCGTATCTTATGTCGTGTTCGCTGAGTTGGATGGACCAGTGGACTAATCTTCCGGAAGTTTCTGGTCGTTGGATCGCCTTTCGCAATGGTTGATTTGTTCTTACCACAACGTTGTGACTTTGGAAGTAGTATCTCAGCTTTTTAGCTGTGGTCAATACGGCCAGTGCCATTTTTTCGATCTCGGGGTATCGTGTCTCCGCGCCCTTCAGGACTCGACTAATGTAGTAGATTGGTTTCATCTCGTTATCTTCTTCCCTCACCAGCACTGTCCCGATGGTCTCGTGCGTGGTGCTGATGTATAGGTATAGTGTCTCCCCTTTCAGCGGTCTGCTTAGCAATGGAGGGGTGACGAGGAACTTCTTTATTTCTTCAAAAGCGTTCTCGCAGTCTTCATTCCATTCAAATTTTTGTGCTCCTTTGAGGGCTTTGAAGAAAGGCAAACATCTTTTTGCTGAGCAAGACATGAATCTACCGAGTGCTGTGATTCGCCCGTTGAGTTTTTGAACTTCATTTATGCTTCTTGGTGCCTTCATGTCCATAATTGCTTTGATCTTCTCGGGGTTCGCCTCTATTCCTCTTTGAGATATCATAAATCCCAGGAATTTCCCGCCTTGTACGCCGAACGTGCATTTGTCAGGGTTCAGCTTCATTCCAAACTTATTCAGTATGTTGAATGTTTCTTCAAGATCTTTTGCATGGGTTTCTTCCTTCTCGCTCTTGATGATTAGGTCGTCTACATACACCTGGACTCGTTTTCCTATCTCGTCTTTGAACATGAAATTCATAAGTCTTTGGTATGTTGCTCCAGCATTTTTCAAGCCGAAAGGCATTGCCGTGTAGCAGTAAGTTCCTCCCTCCGTGATGAATGAAGTTTTTTCCTGGTCTTGCTCCTTCATCTGAATTTGGTGGTAGCCTTGAGCTGCGTCGGCTAGGCTATACATCGCGTGTCCAGCAGTAGAGTCCACGAGTTGATCGATATCTGGGAGAGGGTAGCTATCTTTAGGACACGCTTTGTTTAGATCGGTGTAATCCACACACATTCTATTTTTTCCGTTGGCTTTCTTTACGATAACTACGTTCGCTACCCATTCGGGGTAGTGGACTTCTCGTATGAATCCTGCTTTCTCCAGTTTTTCTACTTCTTCAGCGATTATTTTCTGTTTTTCTTCCGAGAACTTCCTTTTCTTTTGCTTCACTGGGTTCGCCGCTGCTGCTACATTTAGATCATGAGTAATGACTTGGGGGTCTATTCCGACTATTTCTGATGCGTTAGCAGCGAAGGTTTTGACGTTGTTTTTCAGCATGGCTGTGATTTCGCTTTCGATCTTTGGGTTCATGTTTGCGCCGAGATTTACTCTTTTCTCCTTGTCGAGTTGGAGTTTCTTTGTTTCGCCTTCGGGTGCTGTTTCTTTTTCTTCGATGTCGTGATTAAGGATTTCTTCTATTGCCATTGCTTCGCCTGATTCTTTTATTGCTTGTTCGTAGCACTTTTTCGCCTCGGCTCGGTTTCCTTGTATCGTGATAATTCCTTGTTTCGTCGGTATCTTCATGGTTAGTGCCTTTATGCTTGTCACGGCGGCTGAGTCGTGGAGGAAAGGTCTCCCCGGTATCGCGTTGTATGGCAGGTCGATTTCTACGACGCTAAACCGTGTAGGTAATTCCTCGCTTTTCCTTGTCCTTCCTAGCTTGACGTCGAGTGTAATTGTTCCATTGGGCTTAATTGGCAAGCCCCCAAATCCTACCACAGGCGTGGCATTTCTTTTTAGTTCCGCTAGGTCTCCTCCTAGGCTTTCGTAGGCCTTTTTTGTTATTAGGTTTATTGCGCTTCCTTCATCGATCAGGATTCTCTCAACGTTCCAGTGTTCGATGATCATGGCCACTACCAGAGCTTCGTTGTGCTCTTCAGCTATTCTCTCGAAGTCCTCCCCGTCAAAAGTTACTGGAGGAGGAGTTGAGAGTTCTGTTGCTTTTCGTTTTCTTTGTGACGTTTGATCCTTCAGGTTTACTCTTTCAGAAGTCATCTTCTTCAATGAGATTTGTTTTTGAGTTCAGAAAAGCTCCTTCTTTTGAAGTTTAGTTAAGCTTTTCCCACAGACGGCGCCAATTGATGGAGTCTGCCTTCTGAACCGGTGAGTGAACCTGCAAAACAGGGTAGAAGCTAACCGGACGGTGGTTGTCCGATTAACTCTCCGATGCCAAAGTCAGTCTAGAGCTTTGAGCAGCGTTTTGAGTATATGAATGTAATTGTGATTCTAGGCATACCTCGTGCTCCTTTTATAGTAGTCGAATATACCTAGTAGAGTTGTATTAGGCAAGTGAATCCTACTTTATAGGGATTCGGCAATATCGTAGAGATTCTCCTGATTTGTCGAGATCTACCTTAATCTGATAAGAGTCTTATTTAGGAACGTCTTCCTAAATAGTCTTATCTTCCTAAATTAGAGCTTATCCTTCCATATGTAGTGTTTGTGTCCGAATAGGACAATATTTCCATATTTAGTCGTTTACCCGAATCCCGGACTCGACGCGCTCTCGGCCGATCACGTGGGATTCGGTCTTTATGTCACCGAATCTTAAGAGATTCGGCATCTCCTTCATATCTTCCGATCTTCAGGGGGAGTCCGGTATCGTCTGAGAGGGGATCTCCTGCAACTCGGCTCCATTATACTTACAATGGGATTCGGTATCCATCAATTATCAATAATGTTTTAAAATACAAAACCGTAAAAAATACAATTTATCGGTTTTCTCCTCGAAGGAGGAGCACGAGCTGCTCATCAATCCATGAAGGAGGAGCTCGATATGGATCATAAAAAAAAATTGCAAAAAAATCGGTACCGGGTTTGTAAATTGGAGGAGTACGGTGGTGAGTTGGAAGTATTTTTTAATTTATTTATTTTTAATAAATTTTTTAAATATAATTAATTACTAGGACTTGTTTGAACATTTTTAAAGTTTAAGAACTTGTTTGTATTTATATAAATAGAAAAAAAAATGATGATCTTCTATTTAGTTGTTTTTAATATTTTCATCTTTAAATTAATTAAATCGGCAATTGTATTTTTATTTGGGATAGAGGCGGAATATGAAAATTCAAAATAGGATAAAATTGAACTTTTTTCTAAATTAGAGTATAAATGCAAAAAAATTATAAGGCGGAGGTTTTAAATTAACTAGACCTTGAAATTATTATATGGACTTGAAGAAAGCTTATCAAAAACAATCCTTGTCTCTTTCTCTGGTCCTCGCAGAAAAGTAAACTAGCAACCTTTTTGGATGTTACTATATATTTATAACTCTTTATTTTATTTTATATTATTTTACAAATATTGATTTATGTTTATAATCTTTCCTAAATTAATCTGTCTCTTGTTCTATTTGATCAAAACATATAGAAAATGCATAGAATGTTCTCAAATTCATTTATGAAATATACATCAAGAATCAAATGACGAGTGGAATAATTCTTTTATTATTTAGTTTAAAAGTAAGATAAGTTTAAATTTTACCTAATGTGTATATCGATATTGAATTTTAAAAAATTAGCATTAAATTTTTTTTGAAGGTAATTGCCTGTCACGACCCAATTTATTGAGCCGAGACCGGCGCTAGGGAACGGGAGTGGTAGCTCCGGAACCCGTAGCAAGCCTAAAACCACTATAAATTTTTCGCGAATTAAATATATTATTCCATATAAAACGTTTTCAGAAAATCCTTTTAAACATTTTCATTATACGTATCAACATATTTAAATCACTTTTCGAAAACCATTGCAATCCATTATTATAGACTAGGGTCTTACCGAGCGACACCTTTTGTCCAGCTCTGCCCTGTCTCGAATCATAATCGTAACCAATTCCACTTTATGGAAATTGGTTAAAGAAATCAAACGGTTAAAATATGATCTTTATAATTAAATAATATATATATACTTTATATTAAATCAGAGTTGCCCATATAAATAAACCGTTTGAATATAAATCTTACATTTCATACAGACATCTACCGACTACTGCAGCTCTACGAAGAAAACGTTCTTTAACATGACCTTTCACTATTGTGGACTTCCGGAACAAGAAAAAGGAAATCCGTCCTTCAAAATGCTTTAACCTGAAAGATAGACTGTGAGGGGTCAGTATATGGGAATATACTGAGTGAGTTCATACATTTACTAATAAGTATTCTTATAAATCATAAAACAATGCATTAACGTTCAAACCTCATGTAGCCAAGTATAGGATCCGATTGAAACCCTAATTCTCAAGCATACTAATAATCAATCGAGCCACCCAATCGTTAATATCAAATTGTGAGTCCAACTCACTGGTGGCCCAGCCACTAGATACGGGGACTCCAGACTACACCGTAGCCGAGTGCTCACTCGTATCAAAATCATATACCCAATCGTAAATTTCATAATCATCAGCTCCCAGCTGATTCACATCAAAACTGGTGATCACGCAGTCCTATTGTCGCCCAATAGGTAGCACGTTCCATCAGATCAATACTGGTTTCAAATCAAGCATATGCAATTCATAAAAAGTATTTGCGTTGCAATCATGCAAGTCAAACATAAAGCAATATGAAATAATTGCTTAAATAAATACTTTAAAAGCAAATCGGATAAACTCACAGTGACCGCTTATTCCAAAAATACTCTGGCGCTCAGAAACGTCTAGCTTCCCGAGCTCCTGGTCCAGCGGCTTCTTGCCTCGCCGGATCTAAAGCTATTTTAAAAATAATTGACTTACGTCAGAATCCTATTCTAAGATTGACTCTAGACTCGAGACACGACACACTACTTTTATTAATCGTCGTGCTTCCCACGTACATTCCGATAAACGGTTTCTAACTTGTTTACGGATGGAATATCATTTTTAAATAAATTCTTTTTTAACCTCGCTAGGTTAAATAATTCGAAGTAATCGACAATTAGTCGATAAACTAATCAATTCCGATGATTTTACGCGAAAACGTCCAAATTCCCCAAAATGCGTCGATCGGCCAAACACTGTGCGAGCGCACGTCTCACTGTGCGTTGGCACAGTCCTGCTGTGCGTTCGCACAGCACTGTGCGATCGCACAGTTGGACCGTGCGGCGCACAGCCGCGAGTTTTCACCCCGGCTCCGTTTCCGACGTGCTTGATATAAAAACGATCCTAACGCATCCAGAACGCTTAATCTATATTCAAAACATCCAAATTTAATCCTAAAACCATTTAAAACGAATAAATCGTTCCGTGGCCTAAACTTTTAACTCGATATAACTTTAAATTCATCCATCCAAACAGTAAAACGTCAAGCTTACCGTGATTCGCCGTCGAAATACGATCAATTCGAGCTATAGAACGTCGGAAACGGACGAGAAACGGAGATCGAGCGGCGGAACCGTAATGAAACGGCGTGAAGAATGAAGAAAAGGGAAAGGAGCAGATGGCTTGGTTCTGGATGATTCTTCATCCTTCAAGGTTTTATATATTTGGCCAAATATCACTTTTAGTCCTTGAACTCTTTAACTTAAACCAATTCTCTTTAAAACTTTCTATTTTAACTTATTGATTAATTATTTACTTTAACTCAATTATGTACGTATTATTTATATCCAAATAAATAATACGACTCCAAAATTATTATTTTCCATTAATAATCTTTTAATTTCAATTCTCAAGGCTCAATTGGCTAATTTACATTTTAACCCTTAAACTTTTCAAAATTTACAATTTAGTCCTAAACGCATCCGCGTCCAAATTTTAAAAGGTCTCTAATTGACCCGAAACTTTTATCACAAATACTATAAAATATTTTGCGGACCTTGGCGAACTAATTCTTATCTCGGGATTTATAATTTATTTTATATTAATTTTCTAACCCTTTTCCTTTAATCCCAATAATTCGTTCAATAAAAATTACTTTAAATTCCCGATATCATTAAATTAAATCCATCTTGACTTAATTTATCGAAATTCACGACACGTGGCACGACTTAATTATTCTAAAATATTTGGGGTATTACATTGCCCAAATGCAAATCTAAAAAAACAGTTGATCGCGGATGCAACGTCCAAACACGTGGCATCAATTTTATTTTCAGTATTCAACTTATATAAACTTTACACTTATCTGAAGGTGGTTATGCAGGGACTGGCCGAGGCTTTATTTGTTGAAAATGTCAGCAATGCAAAATCTTTTGCTCGTAGTATCGCTGGTTTTTTTATGCTTCCGACGGAAAAAATTCGTAAAGGAAACCACTCCCATAAAAACGGTAAAAGCGGCAGACACTCTGGTGTTCCTTGGCATGTTGAAGCCAGTATTCAGGATCTTCCCTTTATTAAGTTATTTGGCAAAGATTATGTGATGTATCCCATAGCTTTACTTCAAATAATATTGGCGTTGACGGGAAACCAAATATTGGACTCTCGTTACGCGAAAAGAAAAAAGAAAGGTGATGGGAAGACAAAGGCGATAGCGGAGGCAGATGCAGTGAAGGAAAAACATTGAACTTATTGCCATTTTAAGAGACTAAATTTTTATTTATTTATTTAAATGAACCGACTTTGAGTTTAGTGGTGTTCGGCTTATTTATGTTTACAGACGGCTCGCTATGAGATTGCGAGCCGGTTCGATTATGAATTTGCGAACAAATTCGTATATGAATTTGATTATAAACTCGTGAGCGGGCTCATATATGAGCTCGATTATGAGCTCGTGAACTGACTCGCCTATAAATAAAACAATGTAATTTAAATTCAAATTTTATAGGTTTTAGTCATTTTGTCGGATTTTGTTAGAGTTCGTTTGTTTATATGCTAAACGAGGTTGGTTTGTATATTTTTTTTTCATTTAAGTGTTTAGCAATCCAAGCTCGAACTCCGTTCGTTTAGAATTTCAATGAACAAGTTCGAATTCAATTCGTATAGAATTCCTATTTGCATTAAGACTATATTTGTAGAGTATTTAGGTGAAAGAATAACTTTATTATCATTGCTAATTTAGAAGTATAATTCAACCTAAGATTAATATTGCTGATGCTATATGGATTATTTATTCACTATAAATACACTATCTCGTTCATCTTTTAAAATATTTAGAACCAAAACAACTGAACACGCATTATACAATGCAAGTTCTCGTCGATGGGCGGATCTGGTGTTACTCAACATCATTATATTATTCTATAAGTCGGTTTCCATCAATTATAAAAGAAAAAAGAACGAAGATGACTTTGATTAAATATTAAGCTGTAAATTTAATACTCGTGTGATAAAATTTAATATTAAGATATTTTAATAAAAATAATTAATATTGAAGGTCCAGTTTGTCGTATAAGCTATATACATGATATAGAGTAGCGCATTGGGTTTTTGCACAAATAATTTATATAAAAAACATATTCCTATTTAATGCTTTTAGAAAATTGATTTTCAACCAGTGCGGAGAATTTTTGAAAAGCATTAAAGACTTCAGATTTGCATCGTAAAAAATATATCCATACGAAAGGACTGTGGTCATCAATAAATGTCACAAAGTACTTGAAATGGGCATGGGATATGATAGGTGAAATTCCCCACACGTCACTGTGGACTAAATCAAAACAATGAACAGAGCGCGCATGATGAGATGGAAAAGGAAGACTTTTACTTTTGCCATTTTACAACTAGAACAATCAAGACTCACATGTTTTGAAGATAAAGTAGTTTTATTTCTTAGCATTCCAGATTTGAACATAGACATAAGAGTTTGATTGTTTGGATGACCTAGCTTAACATGCCATAGCTTAAAATCATCCTCTACAGAAGTACAAAAAAAGAAAGAAATCAATCTAATAGGCTTAGCTGGTGTGTTGAGATAAAGAGGAAAAAGCCTGCCCCATTTAGGTCCCTCCGCTACCTTCTTCCCTGACACCAGCTCCTGCACAATACAACCAGAAGGAGAAAATACAACTTTGTAGTTATTGTCAACAATTTTTCCAATAGAAAGAAGGTTAACAGATAGCTTAGGAGAGACAAAAACATTTTTCATTGACGACAATGAAGAAATATCACATATGGCAGTGATGGGAACACGATCCTCATTAGCGATCTCAATTTTTAAATTACCATCATATTTTCTGATGTTAATAAGATTATCAAGTGAAGAACTCATATGATTTGAGGCACCTGAATCAAAAAGCCATAAATTAGAGAGGGGTTTGTTACCATTACCAGTCAGTCCAAGGCTTGAGAGAGCCGATATAATCATTTGTTGAATAGTCCAGGGCTGGTGTTTGTAAAGAAGCGGAAGGAACTGCTGCAGCTGGAGTTTCAGTCATAACATTGACATGAGACATGTGAAAGGCACGAGGATTACGAGTCTGAGGTCGCTTTCGACATTCTGAAATGATATACCCCTTAATTTTGCAGTAATTGCAGAATTTTTGGGAACATTGACTCGCAATATGACCAAATGCTTTATAGCTATAGCATTGAGTGTT
Organism: Mercurialis annua; assembly: GCF_937616625.2. Taxonomy (NCBI): domain Eukaryota; kingdom Viridiplantae; phylum Streptophyta; class Magnoliopsida; order Malpighiales; family Euphorbiaceae; genus Mercurialis; species Mercurialis annua. The sequence continues at coordinate 45,599,538 of NC_065575.1, read as the reverse complement.
AGTCATGTCACGGCCTCGTTTCCTTTGCGCGGCAAAAGCAACATTGAGAACATTTGTTGAATTCCCCCGCTGCTCCAAAATGGCCCGTGTCATAAGTCGCTGCTCCTCCCTCAGAAGTTCATTCAAACAGTCATCCAAAGACGGAGAAGGGATACGAAGCAATAAAGTGGAGCGCACAACTTCAAACTCAGGTCTGAGTTTCATTAAGAACTGATCTTTCTGACTAGTTTGATGATGAGTTTGAATACCTTCCAAAGAAGCATCAGAAAGAGATGCATATACAAGGTCTGTATATTCCATCCATAACATGGTAAACCCAGTATAATAATCCTGGATTGACAAATTACCTTGAGCGTAATTTGAGATATCATACTCCAGCTGAAAACGCCTAGCTGAGCTGTTTTGATAGCAGATTCTCTTCAAATAATCCCACATGATGTCTTGTAAGGCCGAAGATTGACAGTAATAATCGGTTCCATAGTCTGCAATAACCAACTCTTGACTCTAGCATCGTTGGTTTCCCAATCAGCAATTTTTGCTGGTTCAGTAGGCTTAGCGATAGTGCCATCAACATAACCCCATAATTCCTTTCCTTGAACATAAATCTGAAATTGAAATTCCCAAACAAAATAATTCTTTCCTGAAAATTTTACACAGCCCATTTCTGTTTTCTCCATGGATCAAAATCTCCAAAAAGAATTCCTCAAACTGAATATAAGGGTTTAACTAGCCCTTTCCAAGACTCAACCAAGAAACAAGATTTCCAAAGAAAAAAAATCCAAAATAAACAAATGGCTCTGATACCATGACAAAACTAAGATTTAATACAAAGTGTGTTTGTAATTCGATACCCAAAAGTATGAGCTTCCCTTTCATTATATAGGAAGAAGTACAAGAGCTGATATCTCTGAATTATAGGGACAGTAAATGCAAAATCTCCTAATTACAGCAATGAACAAATCATATCTCCTAATTTCTCAGCTTAACAATATAACTATGGTATGTATTTACAAATATAAGACAATCAAGAAAAGTTTGACAGGCTAAGCAACTAAGGAAAGTTGACATGCTATAGTTGACAATCTCGTTCATCTTTTAAAATATTTAGAACCAAAACAACTGAACACACATTATACAATGCAGGTTCTCCTCGATGGGCGGATCTGGTGTTACTAAACATCATTATTTTATTCTATAAGTCGGTTTTCATCAATTATAAAAGAAAAAAAGAATGAAGATGACTTTGATTAAATATTAAGCTGTAGATTTAATACTCGTGTGATAAAATTTAATATTAAGATATTTAAATAAAAATAATTAATATTGAAGGTCCAATTCGTCGTATAAGCTATATACATGATATAGAGTAGCGCATTGGGTTTTTGCCCAAATAATTTATATAAAAAAACATATTCCTATTTAATGCCCATTGCATGAATCCGCAATTGTGAGTTGCGGATTCATAAGACCAATCCGCAATTTGCGGATTGGTGTTAATCACCTTATTATAGTGTTAATCAGGTGATTAACACCAATCAGCAATTGCGAATTGCGGATTGGTGCCCTAGGAATCAGGCCTTAGTCACCTGATTATAGTTAATCAGGTGATTAAGCTATGAATCCACAATTCATAATTGCGGATTTATGGAAAATGCATTAAGTGGGAATTTTTTTCAAGGAGAATTATTTGAGCAAAAACCCGTAGCGCATTCGCTTTACTCATAGTATGCGTTTATATGAGTTAAACAATAAAAGAAGCTTATTCACTTCAATTCATCATAAAAATAATGAATCTTTATCTAAATTCACAGATTCAAACTTCAATTTAAATTAGAGTATTTATAAAAAAAAATAGTATGTTTTGGAAATATTTGCAAATAATACTTCGCATTTGAAAATACTTTTTTACTCCATTTTATTATGTTTTAAAATGTTTTTTAGAAAATGTTTGAAACATTCTAATACCTTTTAAAACTGTATAAGAAACGGTTTTTTAAAACGGTTACAAACTATGTTTTTAGAAACCGTTTGAAATCTATTTGGAAACTATTTAACTAATGGTTTTTAAAACAGTTTCAAACTGTGGTTTGTTAGAAGTTATTTGAGGCTGTTTAAAACTACGAAGTTAAAAACGTAAGAATTAAAACGCGATGTGATATGACTAAAAATGTGCAGTTTGAGAATTAGATTTTGCAAATTCTGCTGTTTAGATTTTTTTCCGTAAAGGTCCCCTTATATTATACTTCTAAAGATAATAGTTTTTCAAAGTTTTCTAATAAAATATTTATATAAATTTTAAATTAAGGAGAATATTTAGTTAATAAATTTTAAAATTTACATATATTTTTTTAAAATAAATTCAAAGGAATAGTTTAATAATTGTAAATATGTATATAAACACGCGTTTCCACGTTTTAAAAATATAGTTTAAGAAACAGTTTCAAATTGTATTTTTTAGAAATTGTTTAAAATTGCGGAATTAAAACATAAAAACTGAGACGCGAAGGTATGATTAAAAATTAGTAGTTTGGAGATCAAATTTTGCAAATTTTGTTTTTAGGTTTTTTCCCGTTAATATTAAATTAAAAGAATTATAGAAATTTAAATTAATAAGAATACTTAGTTAATAATAAATTTTAAAATAAAATAACTAATTTATACAGCTGAAAATTTATTAAAATTTACATATAGTTTTTAAAAATAATTGAGGGAGTAATTTGTAAATATGTAATATAAGCAGGCGTTTCCACGTTTTAAAGATACTTTCAAACTATTCGGAGGACAGGACTTTTCTTCGTCCTTACACCTGTAATTATAAATGCTCATGCCAGCCAACTACCTAATGAATTCACTTCAAAGTAGAGAACAAAACACCACTAGAAAATTTAAGAGCTATGGATTTTCTCAATCTCCTCTTAATTCTTCTCACCATTAGTTCATGCATCTTCCTCACATCCGCCGTACTTGGCCGGAAGTCTCTTCCGCCAGGTCCCCGCCCTATACCTATCATCGGAAACCTCCTTCAGCTAGGCAGTAACCCCCACTGTGCTCTCGCTAATCTCTCAAAAACCTTCGGACCTCTCATGGCACTTAAGCTCGGCTGTATGACCACAATGGTCGTCTCCTCTCCAAATATAGCCAGAGAAGTACTGCAAAAACACGACCAAGCATTATCTAGCAGAACTGTTCCCGACTCAGTTTGTGTAAATAATTACACCAACGTTTCAATGGTGTGGCAGCCCGCTTCGGTCCATTGGAGAATCCTTAGAAAAGTGAGCGCCATACATATATTCTCGTCGCAAAAGCTTGACGCTAGTCAAGATCTTCGTCGTAAAAAAGTGCAGGAGTTACTATGTTATGTGCAAGAAACCTGCGAAAAAAATGAAGTCATTGATATAGGTCAAGCTGTGTTCACTACTGATGGTTCTGCGAATGATAGGATCTTCTCTTATCAACCTGAGATCACGAACACAGGTTAGAATGAGTCGGACGTTGTGTCCGACCACACTCCGATGCCTAAGTCAGATACCTTGTAAGGTTCAATGATAAATGACGTAGTTTAAAGAGAATGAATTAGGGTTTACCTTTGGTCTTCGGTCTACTTATATAGAATCCTTTCTCAGTAATTGACTCGAGGTCATCTTCTTGTGATTGTGTTTAATTCGGACTCATGCTGGAAAATAGGGATTTAAGTCAATCCCAATCTTTCCGGATTCCCAAGATCATATCAGCTAGGATCTGCGTCTACTGACTAATGACAGCTGTTTGGTATCTGCTGTCTACTATACTCATTTGACTATATGTACTGGGGTCAACTGCGTATCCATCATTAGCCCCTCCCCTCTCTATTCCGTAGCGCAACTATTTATGGTTGTTCTGAAGCACTACCCGGGTAATTAAAATGCAAGGTAACCTTAGTTACGAAGTAATCATTCTTTCCTCATGCCACGTGGCTCACTTTTTGAAATTTCAAAATTTTGAAAATCAAAATAATATCCGTCCGTTCCGTTCCTCATGCTTTCTCCCATCTCCACGTGTCTTTTTTTTACCTTTCCTTATAACTGCTTCTCTTCCTTCTCTCTCCCATTACTTCTTTCCTTTTAACGAGTTTCTGTTTTCTTCTTTCTTGCAAATTTCTACTTTCTTCTTTCTTTCTTTTTTGTGGCGATCGTCCTCTCCATTTTTACCAGGTATTTTCTTTCTCCTTTTTATTTTTATTTTCTTCGTATCATGACTCGCACCCGTTCTAGTGTTGCCACTCCTTCTTCTGGGACCACTGTAGATTACCGTAGGGATTTAATTGAGTTTACCTCTAAAATTGATGATAGCATGCTTACTGGTATACGCGAGACATACGACATTCCTTTTGATTACACCTTGCATTCCTGTGATCCCTCCTTTAGTGCCAACTATCGTCCTGAAACCGATCGTATTGTTGTTTACAAAGAACAGTTTCGAGGTGGACTTCGTTTTCCCCTCACTCCTTTCCTTCACGGTTTCGTTCTTACCCACAAAATACCTCTAGGACAAATTCATCCAAATGCAATCCGGTTGCTGTGTGCGTTTGCTGAACTGGTTCACCAGAAAGGTCTAATTCCCACCTTAGGTTTAGTAGCCGAAGTGTTCAATGTTTCCCGGCGAGCCAACGAATTTTACCTTTATCTTCCTTTTGTTCGTGGCAAGCGTCTGCTTGCTGGTCTTCCTAAACTCAATAAGGGTTGGCAGAATTTGTTCTTCTGTGTTGGTCATCAAAATGCCTTTGCTTCCTTTCCCCTTATTTGGTTGGACAAACCTTTGCCAATTTCTGTTACTAAACCTCCGAAGAAAGATCTGTTTCTTCTGGAACAGCTTATTGGTGCTGCGCGCCTCAAATGCTTCAGTGCTCCTGACCTTGTTAACAATTACTTGGCCCGCTTGTTTCCTGAGTATGCTCCCCTTGTGGACGATTCTGGTGGATCCCCAGATCCTAGTGCGGGTAGCCAATCTCTTTCTCACGAACCTACCGAATCTGCGTCACTTATGGATCTAAGTTCTTCTGAAAAGGGTATGCTAATCTCTCCTTTGTTGTAATTTTTGTTATGTGTATTGATCTGCTTTTGCTGTGTCTTCAGAAATGAACTACCTAGATGACATCAAGATTGTTGTGGAGGAGTTGCCTGGTGTGACACCTTCTGTGTCTGCTCTTGCTTCCTCTACTCCAACTGCGTCTGGGGGCTCTCAGACAATGCCTGCGTCGCGATCTGCGCTGAACAAACCTCCTATGAAGAAAGGGGATTCTTCCTCCAGGAAGGTGCCTGAGCCCTCTACCCGATTGAAACAGGCGTCTGCGAAACGCCGGAAGCTTGACTTGGATTTGTGTCCTGATCCCCGTGCCTGGATTGAAGAGCACTTCGGATCTGCTTCAATTCATGACGCGGAGGTGTCTGGTCTGTACTCCCAGTTTCTTCAGTTGAGTGGAGATATGGATGCGTGGAGGCAGGTGCCTGTTGATGACATTTTTGATAAATTTGATGCTTCCTTGCTGCATGTAAGTTTCTCTTTCGTTAATCTCTTACTCTTCTTTTTACTTTGTTTGTTCTGCTATCGTGACTTATATACTATTTATTTAGGTGGTTCAAGGCGTCTCCTTTCTGCGTCAGCAGAATGATCACCTGACGGAAAAGTATGAACGAGAGCTTGCGTCTCTGCGACAATCTGCGCAGGCGGAAACGCAGAAGCTGAAAAACTCTCTCCAGGTGGCTGTTGACAAAGGCAAAATCCTGGAGCGAAAAGTTGCTGATCGTGACGCTTCTCTGTTGGAGGTGCAACGGGTCCGTGATAGGTTGCTGTCTGAGCAAAAAGAGAATAGAAAAGATGTGAATGCCTACATTTCTGGCTGTTTAACCGACTTCTGTGCTACTGCTGTCGGGGTGGTTCGTCAAGACTATCCTGACTACGACATTGGGAAGTTCTTAGCCATTGACCTCCGTGCCTTGGGTCAGCGTGTCATGGCGAAGACAGCTGCTAAGAAGAAGTTGCCTGTAGATGCTTCTACGGAGAAGAGGGTTGCTTCTGCGCCTCTAACGCCGCGTTCAACGTCTGGGGCCACATCAACTTCTGATGAAGGATTGGTATTCGACAAGCCTCCTCTTTCTGAGACCGCGGCCCTTAAGAGCGCAGATGATGTTGAAAAGGAGGTTGCCGAAGAGCTCCCTACAGCTGACTCTTCTATTTTGGTTGAGCGTCCTTCTGAAGTTATTCCTGAAGATGCCCTTGGCGTGGATGATGTTCCTGAGAAAATGCTGTCTGCTGGAGAAGGAGATGCTTCTGTCACAGAGACTGCACCTTCTGCGGAGGAAGTGGTGTAGGCAGTGAAGCCTTTCTTTTACATACTTATTCTGTTAAGCTAGCTTTCTTTTGTAATTGCCTTTTGGACAAAAACTTCTTAGTTCTTTCTTTTTGGGGTACTTATGTTTTATTTGAACTGGCCCACTATTTTTAGAACTGTTACTTTTGGTGGTTATTGATGCAATTTAGACTTTAAAGGGAAAATAACAGATGCCATGCTTTATTAAAATTTGAGAATGATAGCAAATACATCTACTGGAAATATTTCTTCATGTCATTAATATTCCATGTTCGGGGGAGAATCTGCCCTTCTAGGCGAGCGATTCTGTAAGCCCCTTTTCCTACTACCTCTACGACTCGAAATGGCCCATCCCAATTGGCTCCTAATTTACCAACTCCTGCTGCTCCTTTACCAATTTCAGCTTTCCGGAGTATCAAATCTCCTACCACGAAGCTTCTTCCTTTTACTTTGGCATTGTGGTATCTAGCCATCTGCCTTCGGTATGCTTCAGCTTTCACAGCTGTCTGGTGTCTTCTTTCTTCCAAAAGATCCAGACATAACCGCATGGATTCTTCATTCTTTTCTTCATCAAAAACTTGCACTCTTAATGTGGGCATGCCGATTTCTACTGGTAATACAGCTTCTGCGCCATACACCAGACTGAAGGGGGTTTCTCCGGTGGCTTTTCTGGGTGTGGTGCGGTACGCCCAGATGACTTTGTACAGTTCATCAATCCATCTCCCCTTCAGATCATCAAGTCTCTTCTTTATTCCTGTGAGGATAGTTCTGTTGGTTACTTCTGTAAGTCCATTCGTCTGCGGGTGGGCTACTGAGGTGAACTTCAGCTTTATGTTCAACCCTTCACAGTATGCTCTGAACTTGTGGCAATCGAATTGCTTTCCGTTGTCAGTGACTAAGGAATGTGGTATGCCAAACCTGTCTATTTATGTTAGCGACATGCGAACGTGTACAAGTATATGATAAAAAATACAACACGTTTTACCTTCCCATGACTTCTCTTGATAGCCAAGTTTGGATCTTCTCCGTAGTGATTGTCTTCATTGGCTCTACCTCCACCCATTTGGTGAAATGATCTACGGCTACCACGATGAACTTTACTTGTCCCCGTGCTGGGGGGAAGGGTCCCAGTATATCCACGCCCCAAGTCATGAATGGCCATGGACTACCGATAGGGTGTTGCTCAGATGCGGGTGTTCGTATTACTGCGCCAAACTTTTGGCACTTATCACACTTAAGTACTAGGTCCTCTGCGTCCTTCTTCATTGACAGCCAGTAGAATCCTTGTAAAGATGCTTTCCTAACCAGGGCTGCGGACGCCTCATGGGCTCCGCAGATCCCCTCATGGATTTCCTGCAGAACGTATAGACCCTCTGTCTTGGTCAAGCATCGAGACCATGGGTGCGTAGCTGATGCCCTGTAGAGTACTCCTTCTAGGACTGAGTATGACGCTGACTGTCGAACTACTTTTGCGGCTTCAGCGGTTTGCTCTGGTAGAATGCCTTCTGTTAGGTATGCCAATAGTCTCTGCATCCAGGTGTCTACCTCCTCTATGGGTAATACTTCCTCCTCCGTGTCTACGGAAGAAGTCGAACGCTCCTCTGTCATTTTCATCTCCATGAAACGCTGGCTCTTTGCAGCTGCTGCTTTGGCGATTGCGTCCGCGGCCGTGTTCTCTTCTCTGGGTATGGGGCAGATTTCCCATTCTCCTCCAAATCTCTCTATGTCATTCAAAAGTTCTTTCGCTTTCTCCATATATTTCGCCATCTTGGCCTCCTTTGCTTGGAACTGTCCTCCTATTTGTCCTGTGACTAACTGGGAGTCGCTATGGACTCGTAGGACTTCGGTTTTCATTGCTTTCGCAATTGACAGTCCTGTTATGAGAGCTTCGTATTCTGCAGTACTATTAGTTTATTGCAATAAATGGTATGTATATTTAAACGATAGATTGATACCATACCTGCCATGTTATTGGTAGCTTTGAACGTCAAATGTACTGCGTACTCGATTGTTATTCCCATTGGTCCCTCCAAGACAACTCCTGCTCCTGCTCCGAGGTCATTAGATGCTCCATCTACATAGAGGTTCCAAGTAACTGCTTCTCCGGGTTCTTCAGTGTCTGGTTTCTCCGTCATCTCTACCACAAAGTCTGCAAGTGCCTGTGCCTTCAACGTTTTCCGCGGCTCATATCGTATATCATGTTCTCCTAACTGGACGGACCAGCTGACCATCCTTCCCGACGTTTCTGGTCTTTGCAATGCCTTCCTCAAAGGTTGATTAGTGCGTATGATAACCGTATGCCCTTGAAAATATGGCCGTAGCTTCTTCGCTGCTACTACCACCATTAATGCCAACTTGTCAATTGTCGGGTAATTTATCTCTGCGCCTTTCAACGTTCTGCTGGAGTAGTAAATAGGCAGCTGCTCTTCTTCTTCCTCTCTTACTAGTACTGACGCGATTGTTTCTTTACCTGCTGATAGGTACAGGTACAGGATTTCTCCTGCTTTTGGGCGACTGAGTAACGGTGGGCTGGTCAAAAAGACTTTCAATTCCTCGAAAGCTTTCTGACATTCCTCATTCCATTCGAACTTCTTCATGTTGCGCAGTTGCTTGAAAAAGGGGAGACATCTCTTTGCGGACGAAGAGACAAATCGCCCCAACGCTGTTACCCTTCCGTTTAGTTTTTGGACTTCTCTGATGCTCCGCGGTGCTACCATGTCTAGGATGGCTTGAATCTTTTCTGGGTTTGCCTCTATGCCTCTCTGACTTACTAAGTACCCCAGGAACTTCCCGGCTTTAATGCCGAACGCGCACTTCTCCGGATTTAACTTCATGTTAAATTTGTTTAGTACCGCAAAAGTTTCTTCCAGGTCCTTGGCGTGCTCTTCGGGTGTGCTGCTCTTTATGATCAAGTCGTCCACATAGACCTCTATGTTTCTTCCTAGTTGATCCTTAAACATGAAGTTCACCAGTCGTTGGTACGTTGCTCCAGCGTTCTTCAGCCCAAATGGCATGACGTTGTAACAATACGTTCCCAAGTCGGTAGTAAAAGTTGTCTTCTCCTGATCTGCTTCGTTCATTGGTATCTGATGATAACCCTGTTTAGCGTCTGCGAGACTATACAGCTGATAGCAAGCTGTTGAATCTACCAGCTGGTCAATATTCGGCAGCGGATAGCTGTCCTTTGGGCATGCTTTGTTTAAATCCGTAAAATCTACGCACATGCGGTATCCTCCATTTGCTTTTTTCACCAGGACGACGTTAGCAACCCATTCCGGGTACATCACCTCCCTTATAAACTTGGCTGCCTCCAACTTCCTGACTTCTTCCTCTATGACCTTCCTTCGATCTTCTGCGAAACGTCTCTTCTTCTGTACTACCGGTTTGGCTTCTTTGTAAACAGTCAATTTATGAGAAGCTATCGCTGGGTCTATTCCTACCACTTCAGAGGCCTCTGCGGCAAAGGTGTCCCCGTTCTTCTGCAATACACTCTTGATTTCTACGGCCACGGCCTCTGGTATTTCTGTCCCGATCATCACTGTTTTCTTCTGGGTGATTTGGAATTCCCTCATGTTGCCTACTGGGGCGTTCCTATCTCCTTCTTCTTCTTCTGGATCTTCAGGAAACGCTTCGATGTTCAGACTTTCGCCTTTTTCTTCGGTGATCAAGTTGCATTCACGTGCGGCCAACTGGCTTCCTTTCACAGTTACTATCCCTTCTTCGTCCGGAATTTTAAGTGTCAGCCATCTGATGCTGGTTACCGCACCACACTGGTATAGGAAAGGTCTTCCCAAAATGGCGTTGTATGCCAACGGGATATCTACCACGTTGAAAACTGCTGTCATGGTCTTCAGTGGTCCTTCTTCTGCTTCTCCCAGAATTATCTCCAGCTCTACCATCCCTTCTGGTCTGATAGGCTTTCCTCCTAAGCCAACCAACGGCACAGAAACCTGCCTGAGATCCGTTACTGATCCCCTTATCCCCCTGAAGACTTGCAAAGTAAGGAGGTTAACCGCGCTTCCTTCGTCCACTAGGATCCTCATCACTCTAAAATTGTTAATCAATGCTCTGATTACTAGCGCATCGTTGTGCGGTTCCTGCACATGTCTTCCGTCTTCCGGTCCAAAGGTGACCAACGGTAGCTCGTCTGCTGATGCTCTGGTGCTTATCGAGTACACGCCTTTACGTATCTTCTTCTTCTGTGCTTTCGAATAGGGCTCCCCTCCTTCTATCATGTTGATTACGCCCATAGGTTCTTTGAATCTTTTGTTTGCCTCTTCCTTTTCCATATGTTCTGGTTTCCTTTTTTCTGTACTTCCTTCTGTACGTACAAACTTCTTCAACACTCCTGACTGGATCAGCTGTTCTATCTCCCGCTTCAAGTCCCAGCACCTATCTGTGTCGTGGCCATATCCTTCATGGAATCTGCAATACTTGCTCTTATCTCTCTCTTTGTCTGGGTGTAACTTCCTGGGTGCATTGTACATGACCCTATTGTTCTTCATCCAACTGAATATTTCCACTGGTGCTCTATTCAAAGGCGTGAAGTCAAATGGCTTGTTTCCTCTTCCAAATCTCTGTGCCCTGTCGTCTCCTCCTCTACTGCGGTATCTCTCCGGTTTATCCTCTTCGTACTGCTTTGTCAGCGTTCTTCTTGCTTCATCCAGTTCCACATACTTATGTGCTATTGCCATCAATTCTTGGAAAGTGGAAGGCTTTTTCATTAAGATCTTGTCTCTCAGTCGTTCGAACCTAGTTCCCATCTTCATGGCTTCTATGGCTGTATCATGGTTTAGGTGCTCTATCTGGACTGCTTCTTTATTGAATCTCTCTACAAAGTTTTTCAACGTCTCGCCTTCACCTTGTCTGCACTTCCGTAAGTCACTTGAGTTCTTCTGCAGCGGGATGTTTGTGCGGAAACGCCCTTTGAATGCCGTTGCCAATTCTGTAAACGTTCCGATGGTATTGGACTTCAGTCCGAGGTACCATTTCTGCGCTGATCCCTTGAGGGTGGCGGGGAATACTCTGCACAACATCGGATCTGAAACATCCTGAAGTAACATTATCGTCTTGAACTTTGAAATATGGCTTTTTGGGTCTCCGGTCCCATCGAAGGGCTCGAACGCAGGCAGCTTGAAACGAGAAGGGAATCTCACGTCTAATACCTCCCTTTTCAGTGGTGAAAAATCATCTCCTCCTTCATCGTCTTCGTAGCTATCCTTCTGGTACTTCCTCATCGCATGCTTAATCTTCTCATCTAGAGTGTTCTTCTCCCCAACTGCCCTTCTTCTGTTTGAAGAGTGGCTTTCTGCGTCTCGTTCCTTCCGTCTGCCTTCTCCCTCTTCCTTCTCCAGGTCTACGTATTCTCTCTGCTTCTTCGGAACTTCTCCATCCCTTGTTTTTTCGCCTTGCTGTGCGTCGTTCTTCTCTTTTTCTTTTCCCACGTCTCCTGGGAGTGGAGCAGTAAGAACACGCCGGGGGGCCGTTTCTTTATCTTTCCGTGCGTCTTTGTCTTGCCTTCTTAGGATTGGTTCCGATTGTTGCTTCCTCTGAGCTGGTGCTTTATCTGCTTCTACCGTTTTTTCTTTCGCGATTCCAATCAGTCTATCTTGGAAATCGTTAAAGCTCTTCAGCACCGCCTCATGGTAGAGCGGTGGTAGCTGGGCTCCTGGTGGTACATATGGTGGAATGTATCCAGCTGTTACCGCTGTGACGGTTCCTTCTGCGTCTAGGGACGGAAAAGGAATCGGTGCGGTGGGTCTTTGATATCCCTGGTGGTACTGGCTACCCCATGGGGTATACGTCTGTGGCCAACTTGCTGCGTTTTGATTATACAGGGGTGATGGATAATACATATTCTGCGGTGTATAATAATTCCAAGGAGGGAATACCTGACTAGTTCCGGGTAGTTGCGCTCCTCTGCCCATCAGCCCTGCTGTTGACCCGGGTATGGAAACCGGTGGTGTGATGCTCGCACTTGCGGCTCCGATTCCCACTGGGATTCCCGTGTTTGTCCTCAAAGGACCCGTCGTTCCCGCGGCTCCCGTCGGAGGTGGGTGAAGGGGAAAGACCATTCCGTCTGTTCTTGCTAACAGAGTTGGATTGCTGCCTCCGGCCATCTCTCTATCTCTGACTCCGACTCCAGGTGGTGGTGGTTCATCATGGTTGTCCATGAGTTTGTTTCAGCTCGTAGAACCAAAATTAGTTGATTTTTAGGAAAGAACAAATCGTTTCCCACAGACGGCGCCAAATGATGGTTCTGCGAATGATAGGATCTTCTCTTATCAACCTGAGATCACGAACACAGGTTAGAATGAGTCGGACGTTGTGTCCGACCACACTCCGATGCCTAAGTCAGATACCTTGTAAGGTTCAATGATAAATGACGTAGTTTAAAGAGAATGAATTAGGGTTTACCTTTGGTCTTCGGTCTACTTATATAGAATCCTTTCTCAGTAATTGACTCGAGGTCATCTTCTTGTGATTGTGTTTAATTCGGACTCATGCTGGAAAATAGGGATTTAAGTCAATCCCAATCTTTCCGGATTCCCAAGATCATATCAGCTAGGATCTGCGTCTACTGACTAATGACAGCTGTTTGGTATCTGCTGTCTACTATACTCATTTGACTATATGTACTGGGGTCAACTGCGTATCCATCAACTACTATGCTTAATCTTTTATCAAATACGTTATTTTCAATGGATTTAGCTAGCTATAGTTCTTCGACGTCTCAAGAGTTGAACGACGTCGTAGTAGCTATCTTGAATGATGCTGGAAGGCCTAATCTTGCAGACTATTTTCCCATCTTTAAGTTTTTGGATCCGCATGGTGTCCGCCGAAGGATGAAGGCTAATTTTGATAGATTACTAGAAATCTTTGATGGAATTATCGACAAGCGGATGCAACAAAGTTATTCGTCTTCTAATACTAGCGGCGATGTACTGGATTCACTTCTTATTCTCGCCGGAGAGAGGGATTCTGGTTTGACCATTTTTGATATAAAGCATATGCTTATGGTGAGGCTTTTTTGTTCTTCATAATCTTTTTCAGATGAATTATGTCTGTGGTGTCTTAACTTTTTTAATCTTCTATATTAGTGTCTGAACTTTTAACTTTTTTAAATTAGTATTTCAATTTTCAAAATTGTATTAAATGAGTGTTTTAAGTCATTTTCTAATCACCAGATAATAAAACTAATTGAAATTTTAAAATTTACCCATATGAATTTGTATTCTAATATATTATACATGTATTTTATACATGTGTATCATTGCACGCATAATTGTTAGTTTCTTATGGTTCAATAGTGCGGAAAAGCCATTTTTTTTTTCAATTTTTTAGATATCCATTTAAACTTTTTAAAATTGTAAATCTATCTAAATTTGACAAAGTAAAAATCTATCCAATTTGATAAAATTGATTTAATTGTGTGCCTTTATGACAATTGAGTTTGTAATTTTTTTAAAAAAAAAATAGAAAGAAAAAGAGTTGCAAATTAAGGCGCCATTGTTCAGATAAATAATTCTTTAAAACTATTAAATCGATTTTGAAATGTTGGATAAATTTATTTTCACCGAATTAACCAAATTGAAATAAAATTATAAAAATAAAAGAAATTTAACTTTCTAACACCAATAAACCTTTTTTTTATTAATATGACTTATAAATTAAGGAAAATGAGAGTTATTTCTATCTTTAAAACACTTGTGATCAGAAAATTGATAAAATCACTTGTTTAATATTTTTTTTAAATTGAAATATTAATATAGAAAAAATAAAAATTCAAACAAAAAATAAGAAAAATAAAAAAAAATCAGACAACTGGTGTAATTTTTACAATCACATTTAATGTGCTAACTTAAAATTTTCTTTGAATCGTATTTCTTTAGGACTATTTTATTGCGGGAACTGATACGAGCACGAGAACCCTAGAGTGGTCAATGGCGGAGTTGCTCCATAATCCAGAAAAACTTGCAAAACTAAAAAATGAGCTTAAAGAAGCAGAAGGCACACTTCAAGAATCCGACTTTTCAAAATTTCCTTATCTACAAGCAACAATTAAAGAAACCCTTCGACTGCATCCACCAGCCCCGTTCTTGATCCCACGTAAAGCTGAATCTGAAGCTGAGATTTGTGGCTTCAAGATACCAAAGAATGCCCAGATACTAGTAAATGTGTGGGCTATGGGAAGAGATGAAAACATATGGAAAAACGCAAATAAATTTGAGCCTGAAAGGTTTTTGGATAGCAAAATTGATGTGAAAGGGAAAGATTTCGAGTTGATTCCATTTGGAGGTGGGAGAAGGATATGCCCTGGATTGTCTTTGGCATATAGAATGTTGCACTTAATGTTGGCTTCTCTTATTCACTCGTTTGATTGGAAACTAGCAGATGGTGTTACACCAAAAGATATGAATATGAGCGAAGGTTTTGGCCTCACTTTACACAAGACTGAGCCTCTTCGAGCTGTACCTTATCACTAGCTTGTGTTGGCTTTTGTTTTAGTTATATTATGTTACTACTTCATTTTATAAATTCAGTTATGCATTGTTATGTTCGACTTCTAAACAATATGTTTGTTAAGAACATGTTCAAAACAAATTATATTCAATAACAAGAACATGTTACATCATGTCATGCATCTGGTTATTTTTTAGATCATTGCAGATTTATGTTTATCGTCCTTTATAAGTTAATATTGTCTCACTCTTTTTGACCATGACATACAGTCAAGTCAAGTACATTAGTTAGCAAGTAAGTATTAGAACAGTAAACAAACAGAATCACTCACGTTCCGTTAGATAAAAACTCGGCTTAAACTCGTTTGCAGTCTCAATAAACAAACTTAATTTTTTATTTTTTATTATTTATTTAAATGATCTGAACTTACATTTAGTGTTGGTCAACTTGTTTATATTTACGAAAGGCTTATTAGCGACAAATCCATCTCTAGTCGCTAAAATCATATTTTCTTATAGTGTATATGAGCTCGTGAGCTGGCTCATCTATGAGCTCGTGAGCTGATTCCCATGTAAATCAAGCGTTGCACTTAATTGGTTAATTACTTACATTGGGTTTAGTCAATTTGTAGAATTTTGTTAGAGTTTGTTTGTCTATATGCTAAATGGTTTGTTTAAAATTTCAATGAACGAGGTCGAATTCAATTCGTTTAGCACTTCTCATGTTCGAACTTGGTTTGTTTAACATTTAGATGAACGATCTGAGTTCGACCTCAACTCGTTTATGCTACACGAATGAACACAAACTGAATTTTAGCCGAATTCAGTATAGCAAGTTTGAACCGAGCTCAAGCTCAGTTTTGAATCGAGATCGAGCCAAGAAATGAACACTTTATTTATATAACAAGCTAAACATAAATACAATTTAGAATTTGGTTCGATTTGATTTGATTCAATTCTATTCGTTCACAACCCTAATAAATAGAGTTAATTTCATAAAAAAATCACGACCTTTACACAGAATTTCATTTTTATCACAACCTTCAAAAGTTGGCATTTAAAGACACGACCTTACATTTTATTTCAAATCTATAACTAAAGTAAAATTCGTTGTATTTTTTCTAATGAAAAATTACTAATTCTACATACTCTGACTGAAAGATAATAATATTTGGTGTCGATTTTATAATTTGGGTCTTTAATTAATGGTTTAATGAAGAATTTAGTAAAAAAAATATACTAAAATAATAGATTTGAAAAAAAAAATGAAAGATCATAATTTTATATAACAACTTTTAAAGGTCATGATTAAAATGAAATTTCATGTAAAGATTGTGATTTTTTTTTATGAAATTAACCCTAATAAATAAGAGAGAGATAAAGGAGTATTTCAAATAGGGCTCATATAAGCCCTGCGAGACCACACACTAATTCATACTAGATCAAACACCCACTTGACTGAATTGATGGGATATTGATTTTGACTGAGGACCCTTTACATGTCTCATAATTAACAGACATGACCACTGCTCACTACGCTAGGGGCAAAGGCCTTAATGCCATATACTTCTTATAGTAAGTGGATAATTGGAAAAGTATGGATTATTATCTGAATCTGTTATTTCTTTTCACTGTATGGATATGCATCCATGTCCTCACATTCAGCCGGAAATCACTTCCGCCAGGTCCCCGCCCTTTACCTATCATCGGAAACCTAATCCAGCTCGGCAGTACTAACCCCCACATAGTTCTCACTAATCTCTCAAAAAAATTCGGACCTCTAATGACCCTCAAGCTAGGTTTCAAAACCACTGTTGTCATATCCTCTCCAAATCTAGCCAAAGAAGTTTTACAAACACATGACCACGTCTTATCGAGCAGAACTGTTCCAGACGCAGTTCGTATATATGACCACGACAAGGTCTCAATGGTGTGGCAGCCAGCTTCGGTTCATTGGAGAAGCCTTAGAAAAGTGAGCGCCTTACATATATTCTCGCCGCAAAAGCTTGACGCTAGTCAAGATCTTCGTTGTAAAAAAATGCAGGAGTTACTATGTTACGTGCAAGAAAGCTGCGAGAAAAATGAAGCCGTTGATATCGGTCAAGCAGTGTTCACTACTCTGCTTAATCTCTTATCAAATACGTTCTTTTCAATGGATTTAGCTAGCTATAGTTCTTCGATGTCTCGCGAGTTCAACGACGTCGTAATAGCTGTCTTGAATGAAGCTGGAAGGCTCAATATTGCTGATTATTTTCCCATGCTACGGTTTTTGGATCCACATGGTGTACGTCGAAGGATGAAGGTTTATTTTGATAGATTATTAGAAATCTTTGATGGAATTATCAACGAGCGGATACAACGACGGGCTTCGGATTCTAATACTAGCAGTGATGTACTTGATTCACTGCTCATTCTTGCCGGAGAAAGCAATTCTGGTTTGTCCCTTTTTGATCTAAAGCATCTGCTTCTGGTGAGGCCTTTATCTTTGTTGATGTTAGTAGAAAATTTCTATTTTTTTCAAATTCTTCTTCTTTTGTTTACTTTTGAATAATAGAGAAATAATTATTAGAAGAATTATTCTTTAATAAATAATAAGGGGGTGTTTGGTTTATTAAAAAATAAAAAAAATACAGAATAACTAAAACTATTTATATAACTGTAACCATAAATTACATCAACATCTAAAAATAAAAATATTTATAGTGATAAATATTTTTGAAGTCACTAAATTATGATTTTTTTTTACAAAACGAATGCCGAACTATAAAAAGTTATAAAATGATTACTAAAGTATAGTTTTTTATAAACCGGTTACCGAATTATAAAAAGTTACATAACGGTTATCAAATTATTATTATATATTTATAGAAAAGCTATCTTACTATACATGTTTTCTTTTCGGAGTCTCTTTTCTTATAATGTGTAGATTTTTTTAGTTCTTTTGGCCTTGGCCTTGGCTTTTTTTTATAATAAAAAAAATAAACTATGTTAGTGGGAATAATAAAACTAAAAATTACTATAACTAATTATAATTGTCTTGTATCACATTTCTTATTCTTAAGGACATTTTTACTGCCGGCACCGATACGACAACAAGAACACTAGAGTGGTCAATGGCAGAGTTGCTTCACAATCCAGAAAAATTAGCAAAACTCAAAAATGAGCTTAAAGAAGTGGAAGGCATAGTTCAAGAATCCGACTTTTCCAAATTCCCTTATCTACAAGCAACAATTAAAGAAACCCTACGACTGCACCCACCAGGCCCATTCCTAGTGCCACATAAAGCTGAATGTGAAGTAGAGATTTGTGGCTTCAAGATACCAAAGAATGCTCAGATATTAGTAAATGTGTGGGCTACAGGAAGAGATGAAAACATTTGGAAGAATGCAAATATGTTTGAACCAGAAAGATTTTTGGATAGCAAGATTGATTTTAAGGGGAGAGATTTTGAGCTGATTCCATTTGGAGCTGGGAGAAGAATATGCCCTGGATTGCCTTTGGCATATAGAACGTTGCACCTAATATTGGCTTCTCTTATTCAGTCGTTTGATTGGAAGCTAGCCGACGGTGTTACGCCAAAAAATATGAACATGAGCGAGAGTTTTGGTCTGGCGTTGCATAAGGCCGAGCCTCTTCGAGTTGTACCTTATCACTTGCATTAGCTTTCATTTAAGTTATACTATGTTACTACTTATTTTATAGTTTCGGCTACGCTTCGTTGTTATTCGACTTCTAAACAATACTTATGTTAAGAATGTATTTGAAAAAATTATGTTTAAAAACAGGAAGATGTTATATGTTTTGCATATGGTTATTTTTATATCATTGGAATGCTTACTAAGTTACTAGAGATTCTCATACTGCATTCATACTTGATATAGAATTATTAGAGAGAAACTCATGATGGACTTACTTGTATTTTGGCATAAATATTAGGAGCTTATTTGTATTTCGTCATATATACAATTCATTCATATTTTAGATAAATTTATCATGAAGGGCTTATTTGTATTTCGCCATAAAATTAGGGGCAAAATAAAACCCTTTCCCAAAAATTGAACAAATAACGTTGGATTTGAAAGAAAAACACACCATTTGCGGAACCCACACCCACGTGGCCACATCTAAGATTCGCACCATTTTCTTTCCATACCACCACCGTCACATTTTCACCAATAAGTAGCTCCTCCTAGTCTTCGCCGAAACCATCCGCTCATTAGCCATGACAGTAACTAAATTCCTTCTACAACTAAGCATCGCCGCTCTCATGATCGCCGCAACCGCATCGCAGAGAACCTCTCCAACCGTCTACACCAATCACACCGTCGGCGATGACTCCGGCTGGTTTTTCAACTCCACCACTAACTCAACCGCCGCTAACTATTCCTCTTGGGCTGCTTCTCAAATATTCAATTTAGGAGACTTCTTGAGTAAGCTATCGTAAATAATTCACTTATTAAATTTATATTATAAAGTTTTTTTTAATTATTGCGATTTGTGCAGTTTTTAATACGAACACGAATCAGACGGTGATCCAGACATATAACGTGACTACATTCATGAACTGTACAATGGATGAAGCATTGGATAATGATACGATTCAATACGACGGTGGAAACGCGGCGTTTGGTGTTGCGTTGACCATTTCTGTACCGTTGACTATTGAAGGTCCTAACTATTTTTTCTCTGACGGTGATGACGGTAATCAATGCCTGAACGGTATGGCATTCGAGATCAAAGTCAATCGCGGCCTTGGCTTGCCTCCCAGCCTAAATCAACCGCCGCCGCCGCCGTACATGGAGCCTCCAGGTCCTGATTCAGCTCAATCGCCGCCGATTCCTATCCACGGAGGATCGGAATCGCCGGGGAATCTTGGGGTTAAGGATGGCGTTAATGTTCACGGCGTTGCGTGTGTTCTTCTGTTTGTCATAGCTGGTTTTACTCTGTTTTAACGACACAAATGGTATACAGCCTACAGGTGTTCTTTAATTTTTTTGCCGTATTTGAATTGTTCGGGCCTTTTAGGATATTTTTGCAGGGTGTTATAGAATCTAATTTTTTTTAGAACAAATGAAATAGATACTTGAAATTCTACCAAAAAGAAAGAATAGATACTTGAAGTATGAAACCAATCAATAAAAGCTTTTCATATTCTGATCTTTGATATTTTCTTCTATGAGCTATAGTAAAAAAAATATGAAATGATTGATATGAAATATGAATAATTGATCATAGGGACAATGTCGTTGATCATTCCTTGCCTTTTCTTTCCCGTGTCGGTTAATATTAGGGGTGTAAACAAACAAAATTACTTATGTTCATTTATTAAAACTAGTGTCGCTTTACGTGTTTCACACGTGGCTCGTAGTGTGACTCGTCAATTTTATATTTTATTATTCATTTATATTTATTATAAAACAAAACTAAAATTAACTTTATAATTACTTGTAATATAAATAGAAAATATTTAAATAATAAGTTATTAGAAATAGTTTTTTTAATTATAATTTTAAATGATTAAAAAATAATTAAATATTAAAAGTAGTCTATTTTATAATATTAGTTACTTTTATTAGAAGCATATCTTGTATTAATTATGGATTCGGAATTCATATACCAAATTATAATAGTACATATTTTATTAGTATATTTCTTTGTATTAGGAATACTGTAATGTATAAACTCTTCATTAAGTTAGGACTTTGTTTTTTCTAAATGGCAATGTTCAATTTGTACGAATTAGGCATGATAAAAAATTAAATAGGTAAATTATATTTTATACAACTCTATTATAATTAGGATTACAATTACAATATATCTAATTAGGACTTTAGTTATATTATATCTTTACTAACTAATTAATTAATTACCATAAAACCGTTATTTAATAATAAATTAGAAAGGATTATTCGGTAAATTTGCCTGTCCCCCCCCCCCATCCGTGCTTTTATATATAGCTAGTTTCGCATTACGTGCTATGCACGTGGCTCGTAATGTGACTCGTCAATTAAATTTATTATAAAATTACATAATCTATTTTATTTATAATTAATATTAAATTAGTTAGCATTTTTTGTTAAATAAAGTTATTTATTATTTTTGTAAAATTTTGATTGGAATCAATTTTTATAAATAAATAAATAAATTACATATCTTTAATGGTCTATTTTTTAAAAATGAGTAACGGAGCTATAGTTGTTGTATGCCCCCCACATATACACAGCATTAGTTAAATGTTATAAAAGCAAATCATATTAATATGTAATTAAAATACTTCAACATTTCGTGCTAGAATGATCTATATAAGTGCATGAATAATTGATTGTAAATAGTGAAATTTTTTTCTCACGTCTCATGATTGAATATTCAAAATAACATTACTAACTATTAAAACATTATCCAATAATCCATGTACTTATATAATTGGGAGAACCAACGGAACTTTCACATTCAATCTCAACAATTAGTGCATTTCCTTTAGTTCCCTTTTTTAAAAATACTAATTTTAATTTAATTATTTTAATAGCTATCTACTAATTAATAGGTATATTGATCATATATAAACTCAAATAGAAATCAAGTAATAATTACAATTATCGGAAACTCCTCACATATATCAACTTTTTATACTCAAAACATCACTTTCGTAATTATAATGTGGCCATAGTCTAATATCTATATTTGCACTGGTGTGACGATTATGTGTTCTTATTATACACATAATAATTGTGTCATCATACTATGATACCCATTAATAATTTAGAATTATTATTTTATTATTTATTTGTTTCTTTTAATCTACTAACATTTTCATAAATTTGTTCTCATGAAGCAATATTGGTATGAGCATTTGGTCAAAAATTGAAAGAAAATTACTGAATTAGTTAATAGTTAATAGAAATTTTATCCGCTTTTACTGCCCACCATAGTTTGTGATGACTAATAAATCTTAGAAATATACTCCTTTACGTAGTGGTAATAGTTAGAGGAAGAATTATAGTTATAATAGAAACAAATTATAGAAGATCTTTTGGATATACGTATATGAAATTCAACTTCGGCAAAATTTTAGGTGAAGAGAGATTTATTAGTCTTTTGGATATATGTATATGAAATCCAACTTCGGAAAAATTTTAGGTGAAGAGATATTTATTAGTCAACAAATTAAATAATTGTGTTTTAATTAGGATTCTAATTATAATATATTTTTAATAATTAATTAATCAATGACCATCAGTGACGAAGCCAGACGATAAATTCAGGAAGGGCACAATTGAATTAAAAATTTAAATTATCAAATCAAGCACCTGTAATCAAATTCAATTGAGAAAAAAGATAAATTAAATTTAATTGAGTGACACAGTAGCAATAAAAAAAATCAAATTTGTGTTTAAAACTGTTCATCTTTTACCGGAAGTCATAGAGAATGCTTAATCCAAATTCATATATTCTAAGGATTAAATAATTATAAATCAAGCACATGTAATCCTAAACTAAAATTACAGCAACTAAAAACATAATCAAAAAAATAAATTAAACATTCAAACCCGTAAAAAGCTGAAATTATAGATTATTATGAGCAAACAAAAATTAGAAAAAAATTGTATTAAAGTAAAACTGCAATAATTAATAAAAATCACAGATTTTACTAAATAAATAAACAAACATCCTTCGTAAAAGGCAAAAGATAATTAAATAAAAAATCAAAATATAAAATTAAGATCAAAATAAACCTGGAATAGTGGTACTTGTTGAGTGCCGAATTGCCGTATTTTTTTACTAATTTAATTTTATTCTAATTGATTAAACCCTAGTCTATAACAACAAAACTCTAAATCTGGATCAATGAATAACAAAATATCCACTATAATTTTTTGTTTAATGAAAGTGAGGTAGGGCCTAGGCCCTTGCTGGCCATACCCTACCTCCGTCCCTGATGACCATTATACCTTTATTTAGTAATAAATTAGAAAGGATTATTCAGTAAATTTGCCTGTCCCCCCCCCCCATCCGTGCTTTTATATATAGTATAGATGAGTCGAATTTAATTATACCAGTGGCTGATGCGTTTATATTCACATCTTGTACTCGAGTTGCTGGATAGTTAAATGAACTCATAATAAGATCGATTAAAAATTTGTGAATTAGCTCGTATAGGAATTCGATAAATGATATATGAAAAAGTTTATATATGATCTCGATAAAAAAATTGTGAACTATAGCTCGTATATGATTTAATAAAAATTTGTGAACTGATTTTCGTACGTATATGAGTTCGATTATACTTTGCAGACTGTCTCATATTTAAATTAAATTTAATGTTTTTACTTTTATTTTTACTTTTATTTTTAATTTAATTATAAATATTTATATAATAGTTATTTTTAGAATTGATTTATTTTAAATGTAATCATATATAATCTTTAAATATTTTAAAGTTGTCATTTGATCTTTATTCGTTGTTTTCGATAATGGTTGGTTGCATTTATCTTTTTATATGTTTCATGGTTGCCTTTTGCCATTTATTTCCCATTTAAAAAAACTATTTAGGCTGTATATGCTTATTTAAGTCCTACATGAGCTCATATCTCTATTTGTTCGTTTAGATGCTAAACAAACAAACACAAACTCGCTATTAAACATCTAAATAAACGAGCATAAGTTCGTTTCATTAAACATTTAATCAAACGAATATACATTTGACACCAATCCAATATGAATATTATAGAATTTAAACGAACTGAACATAAATATTTTTAAATTTTAAATTAAATATGAATGTTATAAATTTTAAATGAATTGAACATACAAATTTTGTTCATATAAAGCAGTCCTAATGGCAATGTACAAACTAATTCCTCGTTAATTTATTCCACCCTAATTCGTAAACGTGGACATTATAATCCACTGTTTCAAGACTCCAATGGAAATCCAAAACCAAGGGTAATTAATCCTGAAGATCACCGAACTTTCGAATTTTTCCATTTCAGTCACTAAACTATTTTTTTCATTTTGATCACTGAACTTTTATTTTTTTTCATTTTGGTATTTTCCGGCCAAAAATGATTAGGTGGCAGCCGGAATTAATTTTTTTTAACCTTAAAACTTGCCATATATGCATTATTTGATCCAAAAAGTCATTTTCAAAGTGAAATTATGTATGTATGATAAATTTTTAAAGTAAAACTTGTAAAATCCGGTTGTCACATGTCAACTTCCGGCTGCCACCTAAGCATTTTTGGCCTGAAATACCAAAATGAAAAAAATGAAACTTCAGTGATCGAAATGAAAAAAAATAGTTTTAATGACTTAAATGAAAAAATTCAAAAGTTCAGTGATCTTCAGGATCAATTACCCCCAAAACCACTGTAGGCAATATTGTTATGTTTGATTCATGGTATTTGATTAGATCAACAATACAATATACAAAACGATTTTTTTTTGATAATTGGTAATGAGGAAGCGCTTGTGAGATAAATTAAACCCACAATTTTGATAATTTACTGTCGCTTATACTATTTGAGTTATAATTCTTTGGTACCAAATGAGTCAATGAAGATCAAAAATTGATAAAATCTCTATTACTTCGCTAAAAATAAGCTCTACAGCCACTTCTCACTATTCCAGAATTAAATCCAATATTTAGGATATGCTTTAGTAGTTTATGTTTAGGGTAAAACAGGCAAGATTTTTTTCAAAAAAAATAACAACCATATAATGCCTATAAAAATAGTCCAAAATAGAAGAAACAAGAATAATGTATACAATACATCGCCTTTAATACATTTTATTGTAATTTACATTAATATACCGATTTAAGTATCATATCCATTTTTAAAGCTAAATTATGAATCCTTTTAATTTTTATTATGTCGTAGGTTATATTTATACAATCAAATTATCGAGATTGCGTCAATATTCAATACAATAAAATGTAGTATAAATAGAAAAATAAGTTATCGTTCATTTAGCAATTTTACTATAATTGTAAATTTTTAAATGTAATTTTTTACGTAAATCTCCGAGTAAAAATGTATTTAGCATGCCTTTTTGGATTTTGCTTTCGGTATTTCAAATCATCACCTATTGGATCTGAAATAAACAAACCTTGTTAACATCTTCATACCAACTCGTGCTAGGGAAACTTTTCTAAGCTTTCAATTGTAATTTTTTAATTTAGATCATCGATTAAAAATCTACTTTCTTTTTGGAACTCGATTAAAAATCTACTTATCATGCCTTTTTGGATTTTGATTTCGGTATTTCAAATCATCACCAATTGGATATGCAATGCAATAAACAAAATTTGTTAATATATTCATGCCAACTCGTGCTAGCTGGTTACTTAGCACGTCAATAATATTCAACGCTAACTTTGCAATAGGGTAATTAAACCATTAAAGTGCTTCTTGTAATGTGATCCATTTTAAGTATTTTAATCTTGAATATGATTAGCAACAAATATTTATTTTGCTCCTTGAATTTAACATAAACGACTAATTAAAGATAAATCTAAAACTTTAAAATAAATATCCACAAATTGATTAACTTGACTTGTTTTATCCCTTCAACCGAGGTGATAAAAAATAATTGAAGCATTTTATATACATTGGAGTTGAAATGACAAAAAACTATTGGCCGATTTGAAGTCGAAGAGGTAAAAAATGAGTTAAAACATTTATCTCGAGGTTTTTTTGTTAAAAATTACAAATTTGATCTTATTTGATGTTTTTCCTCAAGTTTTTAGGGGCAAAATGGATTTTTGTTGAAATGATTGGATGACTTTACAAAGTGGCTCAAAAGGGGAAAAATTTGCAGCGTTACGTATCCCAATCAAGAATAGAAGCAACTAAAATCAGAACAAGAGCAGCCAAAAAAAAAACTACAAAATAAACCCAAACAAGGAAAAGTAACTCCCGATAACGGAACACACACGACGATACATTTTTGCAAAGAAAGTTAAAAAAAATAAAAATAACGGACAGAACGGTGGAATTGAATTGAATGCCAAAAGATTGGGATTGAAAATAAAAATTGAATGCTAGAGAGAGACAAAAGCAATGGCTTCTGTTCTGCTGGCCTACACTACAATTTGATCTTGTGGAGCAAATGCAAACACCTTCACAAAACTTCGGTTAAATTAATTTTTATTCATGCCGTGAAAACCAATATATCTTTTAGTGAATCTGATCCTTTTTTATTTTTTTCACACATATAAATAGTTTTTAACTTAATTTAATTTCCTCTCTCTTTATATTGTCGCTGTTCATACACATTTTTCTGCGTCACTGTAAGTTCTTTGCTCTGTTTGGTTGGTTGGATAATTGTGTTTGGGGATTATAATCTGTTTTTTGAATTGGAATTGATTTTATTTGGTTTTCAGGATAATTTAATTTCAAGAATGGGGTTAATTTCTGGGATCTTTCTCGGTATGATCTTTGGGATCGCGATTATGGCGGGATGGAAGCATATGATGAATTACCGAAGCACCAAGCGAATTGCTAAGGTGTGTGTGTTTATTTTGCATTTTTTTTTCATTATCGGCTAATTAATTCTTTATTTTAGGTTTATTTTTTCTTTAATCTAGTTGGTTAGAGTGGTGAAGTCGTATTCAGTGAAATTTGTACCGAATTAGTTTATAATAACTCGTATTTATCAGATGTTTAGTCTATACTACTGAAAAATGTAGGCATGAGAATTTTTATTGGGTTTAATGGTGAAGTTGAAGCAGTTTTTGGTAGTTTGATTGTATTGTATATGGATATTTTCAGCTAATTGGTTAGCTGAACTCTTTGTTTGGTGTTAATTCCTAAATGACTAGAATTAATGTTTTCTAAACTGTTTTTGATTTGACCTTATAACCAGTTTTTGTTTAATCATTTTCTTTGATTTTACTATCACCGATGTATGTTTGAAATATCTCTAAGCTGTACTTTAGACTGGCTTGAGAGTTGAGACGCTTCATGTGAAGATTTCTTGTGTGTTAGAATTGAGAATGGGAGTGTGTGTGAGATGATAAATTGGCCTTTTGCTAGGATCACTATTATTTTGGGTGAGGATCAAAGGTGTTAATTTTAAGTGCTAGAAGCACGTGTTCTGGTTTAATCTAATAGCAATCCTTTGCAGCACATTTTACTTATTTAGTGAAGAAATGAATGTATTTTCTTTATAGTGATTAACTTGGTAGAATATTGTATAGTTGCTGAAATCATGGTCCTAGTTTTATCAAAATGGGCTGCTCGACTGTGGCATATGCAATTTGCCTAAGGAAATGTTGGTTGGGACATCAGATATACACTCTATCAGTTGTAGTATTAAAATTGCCTAAATCGCAAATCTGAACTGTTGCAATGTTTTTGAAATGTTGGGATGACTATATTTTCCACTGTGTTGAATCTTTTCTACACTGCAGGCAGTTGATATAAAACTTCTTGGATCTCTAAACAGAGATGATTTGAAGAAAATATGCGGCGACAATTTTCCTGACTGGATATCTTTCCCCGCCTTTGAGCAGGTCCAATTTTTACTAAATTATTATGATGTTTCAGTGTAAATAGAATTTGCTTTGAGACAGAGATTTTTGGGTTTCTAGGCTGAAATGAATGTTTGTGGCTATTTATATTTTCATTTAATAAAATCTATTTGAAATATTCATTTTTTTCTTTATAAAGTAAAATTATAAAATGACTAGCTGTACCAATACCATGTTCATTTCTTAATATAGGCCTTCTATACATAATGAGATTTGAAGTTCAATATATTTTGTCTAATCTCTACCAACACTTCCATTTTTTTCCACCTGAGTTGTTTATGTCAGTTCATTTAATTGATTGTGGATTAAGTATTTGAATATCTCTTTTGACTCTTTTAATATGATTTGCAAGCTCTGGAGATTGTATGTTCTCCATCGGAAGAGATGTGTTGGAGGAGCATGTTTCTGTGCTTACATCATGTTTCCTATGATTTTTTTATCATTCATTTTATAACTTTGTTCTTTGATTGCATCTTGCAGGTCAAATGGCTGAACAAGCAATTGAGCAAGTTATGGCCATTTGTGGCAGATGTAAGCCTTTTTCTTTTCTTTTTAGTTTTAATATATTTACTCAACAATTTGATGCATCTAGGCAATATTTTACGAGATGCCTTATTTGCCTGAATGATAGGTTATTATGAAGGTAAATATTTTTATTTTACCAACAAGTACTTATATCTAAATTATTTAATTCTTAGAAATATTTTGAAAAATAATGATTTTTGCTATGGAAGAGAATGACAAAGGAGGTAAGGCAGAGTTGGAATTTTTTGTTTGTTGTAGATTAGAATAACTATGGCAGGTGCACAAAGCTTGCTTTCCTTTCATAAATTTTAAGACGGGGTTGTTGGATGTGTCTGTACACAGGCTGCTACTATGGTAGTTAAAGAATCTGTTGAACCACTATTAGAAGATTATCGACCCCCAGGGATTACTTCACTGAAATTTAACAAGTTTTCTCTTGGAACTGTGGCACCCAAGATTGAAGGTATGAACTAATATGTAGTTTTTTATGCTGCATAATTTTGTTTAGAATGCCCATATGTAGTTATGAGGCTTGGGATCTTTTTCCTTGATTGTGATAGAATTTAATTGTAATCCAAAACCATCAACTGTAATTCGGAGCCAATATCTGGCATTAATCTTCATACACACACTCAAACAAAAAGAATATTGATGTACTTTCAGAAGAACATCATTATTTATTCAGCACATCATATTTTACAATTAAATTGCACTTTCCTTTTCATATTTTTTGCTTCTTATTAATTCATTAATGCAGGTATTCGTGTTCAGAGTCTAAAGAAAGGTCAAATCATTATGGATATTGATTTTCGATGGTGTGGTGATCCAAGCATCATTTTAGGTGTTGAAGCTGCACTTGTTGCTTCTATACCCATTCAGGTTTGTACATTGATGATTTTGACTAGTAACTTATGTTGATTTTTCTTCTCCATCTAAATTTTTCCATGATTATTATCTCAATGCTTTCATGATGCAATGTGCTATAGTTGAAAGACCTTGAAGTTTATACAGTTATTCGTGTCATTTTCCAACTTGCCGAGGAGATACCATGCATTTCTGCTGTTGTTGTTGCTCTACTTTCTGAGGTACATATTGCAAGTTTCTATTAAATCATTATGTAGTCTCCATTGTTTTGACAATGACCAGTCCTTGATACATTAATCAGCCGAAGCCTAAAATCGATTATGTTCTGAAAGCTGTTGGTGGAAGCTTGACAGCCATTCCTGGACTATCAGATATGATTGATGTGAGTTCTTTTCATGGTTCCATAGCACATTTTCCCCTTGAAAATTTTCTTCTGAAGTTGGTCTTCTTTCTCATTCTGTTGTTTACGTCAAATTTGGTCTTCTTTCTCATTCTGCTGTTTACATCAAATTTGGCAGGATACCGTGCATTCAATTGTCACAGATATGCTTCAGTGGCCCCACAGGATTGTTGTTCCAATTGGTGGTATACCTGTTGATATGAGGTAATGATAAGCCTTGTGACTCTTTGCTAAGTTCCACAATTTCTTGAATTTTATTGTGTTACAATGGGACCGAAGTATTGAATTGGATTTGAAATATGTCAAGACAATTTTACATTGTCATCTTTACTTTAACCAATTCTTCATAATTCAGTATGTTCATATCGTTCTTCTTG
Source organism: Mercurialis annua (assembly GCF_937616625.2). Taxonomy (NCBI): domain Eukaryota; kingdom Viridiplantae; phylum Streptophyta; class Magnoliopsida; order Malpighiales; family Euphorbiaceae; genus Mercurialis; species Mercurialis annua. The sequence goes on along the minus strand of NC_065575.1, from coordinate 45,570,032 downwards.
ATTTAATTTGATGCTACCATTAAATAGAATTTTTTTACTGTTTCAGTTTTAATAGTAGTACTTTTATCACATTATGATGGACAATGCTAATTATTCCTCTTTTTCTGTTGGGTTTGTGGTAATACAGTGAGTTAGAGCTTAAACCACAAGGAAAGCTTACTGTGACAGTAGTGAAAGGAACTGATTTGAAGAATATGGAAATGATTGGAAAATCTGATCCTTATGTGGTTTTATATATTCGGCCAATGTTCAAGGTCAAATCTCAAGTTGTTGAGAACAACCTAAATCCTGTTTGGGATCAAAGTTTCGATCTGATTGCTGAAGACAAGGAGACACAGTATCTTATTCTTGAGGTTCTTTAGTTCTCTTTCATCCCTTACTTTTTTTTGTTAAAGAAGTGATTCTTATGTTTGTTTTTTTATGGAATCTTCATTTATCTGTTCTGTTAATATGATACTCGAGTAGGGGCTCTGATTGTAGAAATGAAACAGATTGTTTATGCATTATGTAGTCATCTTTTGGGGAAGAATTTGGCAGTCTCTTATTTTTTTCTACAGTTGATCTGAAGAAACTCTTCATATAGGTGTTTGATAAGGATATTGGGCAAGACAAGAGGTTGGGGATAACAAAACTGCCTTTGATTGATCTAGAAGCAGAAGTATGGAAAGAACACGAGTTAAGACTCTTACCAGCACTCGACATGATGAAGATCAAGGATAAAAAGGATAGAGGAACTCTTACAATTAAGGTAGTCAACTTACATTCTTTTTTTGTGTGCTTTTACGTACCGTGATTCAGATATTCAAGTGGCGGGCCTGGCTGCACGCGAAAATGCTATAAATTTACTATTTACCATTTTTTGTTGGGTCACAATCCTATTATTTTAGTTTGGAAGTACTGGAGAATAATAGCGCAGATTGGTCCCCGTCACATGGTCTTATGTTAGGATACTGCTCCCTCGTATGGTTGTATTTAGGTTAGTGTTTTGTTTGGATTTGCAGGTATTTTACCATGAGTTCAACAAGGAGGAGAGTCTGGCTTCTCTAGAGGAAGAAAAGAGGATTATAGAAGAAAGGAAGAAGCTCAAAGAAGCAGGAGTTATAGGGAGCACAATGGATGCTCTTGACGGGGCAGTGGGACTGGTGGGCTCAGGTGTCGGAATGGTGGGTACGGGCATTGTCGGCGGAGTTGGTCTTGTTGGAAGTGGTATTGGTGCTGGAGTTGGTGCTGGTGTAGGAATTGTAGGAAGTGGTTTTGGAGCTGTTGGCAGTGGGCTAAGCAAAGCAGGGAAGTTTATGGGCAGAACATTCACCGGCCAATCTAGCAAGAGAAGCGGCACTTCTACTCCGGTCAATAGCGCGCAAGAAAACGGCGGGGCGAAACCTCTTTAATGCAGTTCCTGAATGAAAATTTGTGAATTCCTTCCATGACTACAGTTTGAGAACTTGTTTGGCATGTCTTGTTTTTATAGTTACTCCTAGTATTTGTTCTTTCTGCAAATTTTGCAAAATCATGTCATTTTTAATCTTAGTTTCAGCTGTAATTTCTTCCCCTTCATTGAAATTTCTGTTTTGCATAGGCAAAGTAGCAGTAGCAGACACTTGAATATGATGTGTACAAAATAACACGATTCTCTGTTTTCTGGTCAATCTGACTCTCCTCGTACGGTATCTTCTTTATGGGCTTTTATGGGGCTTGTCCAGAAGCCAAAATTAGGCTTTTATTCTGAACTTTTTGGCCCATCTTAATATGCTTGAATTTTTTTTCTCTCTTGATAATTACCATTAATCTCATAAAAATCAGGCCTATGTTAGCATATTGAGTTTAAGTCTTGTGATCTGATTTGAATCAAGGAATTTTAAACATGGAATTTGAATATTCAAGTAGCGATGTTGTTAATGGCTAAACACAAGCCTTGCCACAAAATCCATTTTTGTCTTAATGTAGCAACAGATAGCGACACTTGGTGAGCTGTGTTAAGTGTAAGATTAATATACTTGTACGAGAATTAGTAGTTGTTTAATAAAGATTTAACAAAATTAAAGAAAAAACAGAAGGAAAAAGACAATCGTTTTCTTTCATAGCAGCAGTATGGGAAATATCAAGACGCATCAGGGTCAGCCCAATGCTACACACGCACACTACAGCCCCGACAAGCGTGGGTTTAAAGGCTTGTAATTAGTGAAAAAAAGCAACGAGGGAATGGGTGGGACTCACATGACCTATCTCTCGTAAGCAGTAAAAAAAAATCTATACCTTTTTTAATTGTTTGATTTCTGTGTAGTCACTGGTCAGATTCCTTTTACGAGGCTTTTTGCTCAAGTCAAAAACTTTTTTTAAAATGACTTAATTACCCTTGTTATGCTTTGTTTTCTAGTATTGATTTGTACATGAAAAGAGTGGTATTTTCGACCTGGCGGAAAGGAAAAAGAAAGTCACGGCAAAGTTGATAAATAGGTCAACTCCCTCATGAAAGGTAGCAGGACCAGCTTCCTCATAAATAATCATACAAGTAATTCATGGGTTAAAGTTCACCAATAGTCCCTACACTTTTATCTATTTTCAACTAATTTATTTATTTTAATTCATGACCATATAATTTTCATTGTTGATTATGCAAGTTAAAGTTTATGTCAAAAAGTATCAAAATGAATGCCAATAATATTAATGATCTATCCAATAAAATTAATAAAAAAATTTACATATCAGCGATACCCCAATAATGTTTAATAAAAATTATTGACATAGTATTTACAGCTAATGTGGGCCTAGTTTGGATGGCTAAACCACCTCTAAATACATCGAGAAGTTGTGGGTTCGAACCAAGCCTCGGTAACTAACAAACTAACAATTGAGATTCGAAATAGTCGATTACCATCTTTAACAAAAAAAACATAGTATTTACATGTTGATTTTTATATTTATGATTTTAATTTATTATATAAGTTGATATATGCGTTGATGTTGGTATTTTTTGATAAAAATGAAAAAAGAAGAACGGTAATTTTTTTATTTTATCATTTAAAATTTAACAATTAAAATTTGACATAAATTTTAGTGGAAGAATGATGGAAGTTCAAGGACTTGGATGAAATTACCCAAATTCTGCTTTCACTTGAGCAATAGTACAGTTATTTTAACCAATGTAAGCAAGTGAGTATTACAGTATTATTTTTAGAAATATTATAAAAAAACAATACTCATATCATATGGCTCTATTTATTAGACCGGTGGATCCTACCTACATGGTTAAACAATTAAAGAAAAAGCTTTAAAGATCAATAATCCCACATGATCTCTCAGATCCAACGCCCATTACACAGCGCGTGCTCCACATTTCCCAGCTTCAAATTATTCTCGTTCCTACAGTGGTAGCTCACAGAACTTTAAAATACTATCAACTCACATGACAGTCAGACAAATAAAATAACGCTCAAAGAGTATAACGACACGTTGTACAAAAAGTCAAAGTAACTGGTTCCACAAGCATACGCATCTAACGACGTCGTTGTCACCTCAGCACTTTCCTTATCCTCTTCAAATTAGTAAATCACACACCATTCCAGAAAAGAAGAAGCAAAAGAATCAATCTGATCCTTAAACTTATAATTAATTGTCAAATAACTCTTAGCTATTTTAATTAATTAAAAACAATAGTTTGAATTTGTAGATCAAATAAGAACAATAATCTTTAACTTTACGTCAATTAACTTTCATTATCCTCCTCTAATTAGTAAATCACACACCATACTAGAAAAATAAAAAGTAAAAAATTCAATCCGGTCTCTTAATTTGTGACTCGATATCAAATAACTCACTATCAACTACTTTAATCAATTAAAAATGATAATTTTAATGTTTAGGTCAATTAACTATAAGCCAGGGGCGGAACTAGGGAGGGTCGAAGAGGGTCGGCCGACCCTCCTCGCCGGAAAAAAATTAAAAAAAAAATAGATTTTTCGGATTTTTTTCCCGTAGGGGCGGTTATAACCGCCCCTAGAAACCGCCCCTACATGTGTTAGGGGCGGTTTTTTCTCTGTAGGGGCGGTTAAAATCGCCCCTACAACTGAAAATTAACACATTTAAATTGTTTTACAGCAGTTTATTTTTTTTTAAATAGCCGAACGTAAAATTTTGACCCTCCTAAATTAGTGTCCTGGTTCCGCCACTGCTATAAGCAATAATCTTTATTTTCGGGTAATTAAGGAAAAAATTGAGTCATTCCTGTTCTGAGTTCATATTATATAATTTTGTATAGTGTCTTTAATTGATTAAAATAATCAAAAGTGAGCTGTTTAACTCCAAATTATAAATTTAGGGACCGGATTGACTTTTTGCTTAATAAAAAAAAAACGAATCTCACTCTCTTCTTCACTTGTTATATACACAAACACCATCACTTACACAGAAACAGAGCATCTTTACCAAAATTCATCTCACCAAATGATACTCTAATAATCACACCTTCATTTTCAATTATATTTACAGCAATGCCATCTCGTTTACTCCCATCTCTGCCGGCGTTACCACCTTCCCCGCCGCTAAATTGGAACCACCACCACCGCCACCGTGTCCACCTACTTCCAGCTGTTTTAGCCGGAGCTTTATCCGTTTCCGTTTTTGGTTTTCTTATTCTCATTTTCTTTTTCTACAGAAAGTTATCTCGTAACCGCACAGCTCCGACTGATCTTAAATCACCTAATAACCAGCAGCAATGTCGCCGTTTCTCTTACTCGCAACTTCGCAGCGCAACAGCGTCGTTTTCAAACTCTAACCGCCTCGGCCACGGTGGATTCGGATCAGTTTATAAAGCTACTATTCCGTCAACAAGTCAGCCGTTAGCAGTCAAACTAATGGACCCGAACGGTTCACTTCAAGGAGAGCGTGAGTTTCATAACGAGTTAGCTCTCGCTTCTTCTCTTAACTCTCCTTACATTGTGTCTCTGTTAGGGTTTTCCTCCGACCGCCGTAGACGGAAGCTGATTTTAGTGTATGAGCTGATGGAGAACCGGAGCTTACAGGACGCTTTGTTGGATCGGAAATGTGAGGAGCTTATGAACTGGAGGCTAAGGTTTCATTTAGTGACGGATATTGCTAAGGGATTAGAATATTTACATTATTTCTGTACTCCACCGGTGATTCACGGTGATGTTAAGCCTAGTAATATCTTGCTTGATTCCGATTTTAAGGCGAAGATAGGCGATTTCGGACTCGCTAGATTGAAAACAATGGAGGATAATGTTGAAAAGAAGGAAGCTTTTGTTTTGCCGGAGGATAATGGATCAATTTTGGAGGAGGTTGAGAGTGTTGTCACTGGATGTGATGATAGTAGTGTTGTAGGAATGGATCGTTCCCCGGAGAGTTTTGCTGTTCGGATTTTGGATTCGGATGCCTCACCGGAGACAGTTGGAGTAGTGTCACCTGAGATGGGAGTGGATAAGGGGAGTGTTTCAGAAATGGGGGTTGATAATGATAAGGTTAGTATAGATAGTGGTAAGGATTTGGTTAATGGAGGGAAGAAAGGCGGTTCGAGAAGAGATTGGTGGTGGAAACAAGATAATGGCGGGGGGTCAGAGTCGGGGAGAGTGAAGGATTATGTGATGGAATGGATTGGGAGTGAGATTAAGAAGGAGAGACCAAAAAATGAATGGATTGCATCTCATAGCTCTGATGGGGGCAGTGTGTTGAGGACGAAAAGCTTGACGATTGAGCCTAAGAAGAAGCATAAGAAAAGATTAGAGTGGTGGGCTTCTTTGGATGAGGAGAAGTTGCAAAAGAAGGAGAAGTGTAGAAAGCCTAGAGAATGGTGGAAGGAAGAGTTCTGTGAGGAGCTTACTAAGAAAAAGAAGAAAAGAGGACTTAACTCTAGCAATGGTGGTGATTCGTGGTGGCAGAAGGAGGATGATTTAGTTCAAGAGAGGAAGAAGAAGAAGAATAAGAGTAGTAGAGGGAGCATTGATTGGTGGTTAGATGGGTTTAGTGGTGAATTAAGAAATTGTAGAAGAAATAGTCAAGATTGGTTAAGTGGAGAGATACCTAAGAGCGGTGGTATTAGTAGCACTCCTAGTATGAGGGGTACCGTTTGTTATATTGCCCCTGAGTATGGCGGTGGTGGTCTTCTATCAGAGAAGTGTGATGTGTATAGCTTTGGTGTTCTTCTTCTTGTGGTGGTTTCCGGTCGTAGACCGCTGCAAGTTACTGCCTCGCCAATGTCGGAATTCGAGAGGGCTAATTTGATTTCTTGGGCTAGGCAACTTGCTTATAGTGGAAAGCTTTTGGATCTTGTTGATCCTTCAATACATTCATTGGATAAAGATCAGGCATTGGTTTGTATCACAATCGCATTACTCTGTTTGCAGAGATCGCCAACCAAACGGCCAACTATGAAAGAAATTGTGGGGATGCTTTCTGGTGAAACAGAACCACCTCATTTGCCATTTGAATTTTCACCATCACCGCCGTCCAAATTTCCTTCGAAGTCCCGGAAGAAAGCCCGGTGAGGTGATTTGATCTAATATAAGTCATTAACTGTAGATTGTGTACTATAGTAGCTGTTTTAGGTCATTTTCTAATTATCATGTTTGTAGAAATCTGTCTCCAAATGGAAATGAATACACATATATTCTTATGAATTTTGTGTCAATCTCCTTAGTAGTTGTTTTTTTTGGTCCTACCAGTTCTGTTTTCAGTGTTTGAGTGATGATTATAAGCATGTCACACTTGATTTTTATATCTACTAGCTACTGAATTTTAGGAATCCCATGATAAACGGTAAAAGTAAACTTGTATATGTAGTAGATAGCTTTAACTTTCTAAATGTTGATCCCACCATAAAGCTCTAAATCAAAATATTACCCCAAGTGCTATGGTGCTCTTGCTTTTGGACCTCCAGGGACCCAGAAAATATATCATTCTCCCCTGTCCGTTGTACCTTTCAAAAGTTGCGTAATTTTTTAGCCAACTAACATGAAATTCAGTAAGGTGAGGACAAATCTTGGCCCAGTTTATTCTTTTGCAAAATGATTATGCTGTGTCACATTATGATTGCTGTTTAGATTCTTGCATATAGGCAATACACATATAATTACTCAGGAGTAATTACTAAATCTATTTTTTTGATAAGGATGAATTACTAAATCTATTCAAATGTGTAATATAGGAAATTAGGAATGTAATTCAGTACATTATCTGAACTTAGAATCAAATTGAATGTGATACTATTGGATACCAACTTTTTAGCGAGATCATAGGATTAGTCGGAAACTGCATACGATTTCTACAACTGCTATATAATTTCTCGTGCAACGTGTTTCTCTATACCAAATTAAGAGCTTTGGATGTTCTAACTCGGCCATCTAGTGCAGATGTTATTGGTAATGTAATTTGCTTTTATTTCAAGCTTCATGATATCTAAAGATGTTAGTTTCTACTTTCTTGAAGCTGTGATTTCTTATTTATGTCTAGGTTCAGCTCACAACCTATTACAATTAGATAGCTAGCTTCTAACTTCTATGAATATAAATGTTGAAGAAAATTAAAAATTAACAACTCACATTGTTCTGATATCAGTTACTCTAAGGAAGAGGCTGAAATAGCCAACTGTTCTCTTCCTTAAATGGTAATGAGAAAATTACAGGATTTCATAATCTAGTGTAGCCTCATTATCTAAATAGTGTAGATATATTGTCATTTTTGGAAAATCTTGCAATATTTAAGCTGTTAATTGAGTGTGATGTTTTCATGCTTTTTCTCTCAGTTTAAATAAGAATGTGATTTTGCAAGCAAGAGATATTTCTGGATTAAATTTTGGTATTTAGCCAATTCATCCACAAATATCTATGTCAAAATTGAAGTGATCTCTATTAAAATAAAATGCAGGGATTCATAGAAAAAAATTCTTAAGTTTCAGACTAAATTATATTCTCAGATCAAATTTTGGTATTTAACAAAACTTTTTTTTTTAATTGTGATACTTATTGTTAGCCTCTCAGTATAGCTCAAGGAAACTTCTAATAAAAACTCAATAGCAGCGTATATTATGTGATGCCCCAACATAAGAGGTAGCTGAAAGGTACAGTTTCACAGGTACATTGGTCTTTAATTGGAAATAGATATTCAACTAATTTAGCTGCATTGATTAATCTACAAGTAACACAACAAAATGAAGCACAACTAATTCAGCTGCCAATAAATAATCTACAAAAATTTCTTACATAAATATTAAGAATTGAAGTAAGAAAGTTGAGATTTCATGTACTATCTTCAGGGATTTCATAAAGTATTTTTTGATAATTGAAATTTCCTTGGCTCCATTTTTTTTCATAATTTATCTTAAGACACCACATTTTAATTGACAAATCCCTTTTTAGGCAAATTATTATGACATTCCGATATTTTTTTCTGAATTCATTAAATTTATTAAATCGAATCCAAAACAATTATATTTATAAGAAATTCAATAAAAATCAAAAATCAAACCTGATGATCTGACTCAGAATAGGGATTTACGCTAACACGTGCTGCTTGATTTGTTGATATACTTATAAAATTTAAACATAAACTAGCAAAATGGTTTCGTCTTTAAAGTGCAGCCCATCAAACTCCTCTACTACCTGTAAACTAATTTATGATATTAGAAACTATAGATATAATATTCAATTCAACAATGACAAATTTTTCATAAATAAAGACAACATGACATTTTTATATTTATTATAATTCACACTCGTATTTTTCTTATTTCATGATCAAAGATAACATTATTTGATGCCAAAACACTAGTCAAGTATAAATCATGATAAATATTAAAAATATCAAAGTCATTGACTCTATTTATAGGCTTATAGTACTCCTTCTTTTCTAATAGAGTTGTCCACTTTGATAAGAAAAGTAAGAAAAAATTTACAAAATTCATAAGAATAATTGTTTTTTTTTAATGAACAAAAGATCAACGCGCCCCTAAACTTGTGACACAGGGTCATCTAATCCTATTTATACTTTTTTGAGCAATTAACTTCAAAACTCTTTATTTTTGGGTCAAATAACCTCATAATTTATATTTTTATTTTAAAAATGGATTTAAGATAATTATATCGCAATAATTAAGAAGTATTTAATTATTTTTTTTGCATCTCTTATCTTCGATTTGTATTTTACGCGTTTAAAAATACAATTATGAGATTATTTGACTAAAAATGAAGAGTTTTGGAGTTAATTGCTTAAAAAGTATAAATTGAATTAGATGATTACGTTTTATAAATTTAAGGGTCATGTTCACCTTTGTTCTTTTTTTAAATTCTGTGGTAAATATAAAGTGGAAAACTCTTTTTTTTTTTGGTACAGGATCCATGAGGTTTCCTGAACGGGTCTCAACTATGAGACGGCACCTTTAAGCCTTCCACATTCAGACTAATCCCCACTCGAGCCGTGTAGGTCCCTTGCGGGAGGCAAACTCTGACCCCAAATTTTAAACGGCTGCATACATGAATACGGTTCGAATCCGCGACCTCACTTAAGCTAGAAGAGCGCCTTACCAACTCATCTACGCCTTTGGATTTAAAGTGGAAAACTCTAACAGAGGGATTAGTATCTTTTATTTTGGAAAAGAAAGCTTAGGAGTCTTAATTACCAACTAACTATTTCCAACCATAAAGATTCCATCATTTTCCTCCAGAAATCACTCCCTTCATATCAACCGACACCATTCCCCCAAAAAATTCATAACAAAACATTAAACCACCACAAAAACCACCCAAACAATGGATCCTTACGCATTCCTCAAAATTGCAAGAAACCCAGACGGCTCCCTCTCAAGAAACCCACCGTTCCCCGACGTAGCACCACTCGACCACCCCACCTCCGATTCCAACTCACCCCAACTCGCTCTCTCCAAAGACATAGTTCTCAACCCATCAAATAAAACCTACCTTCGTCTCTTCTGCCCTCTCCACCCGCCGCAGGATTCCAAATTGCCGCTCATCATCTACTTCCACGGCGGTGGCTTCATCCTCTACAGTCCCGCCTCTATTTTGTTCCACAATTCTTGCGATCAAATAGCTTCCCTAATCCCCGCTTTAATCCTATCCGTCCATTACCGTCTCTCTCCGGAGCACCGTCTCCCCGCCGCTTACGACGACGCCATGGAGGCTATCCTGTGGGTTAAAGATCAAGCTCAGGGAAGCGTCACAGACGGCGCGTGTGATCCCTGGTTAAAAAACCATGCAGATTTTTCAACGTGTTTCTTAATGGGGAGTAGCTCAGGAGGAAATATTGTCTACAACGCGGGTCTACGTGCAGTCGGTGGTGATCTTTCTCCTGTTGTAATCAGAGGGCTGATAATGAATGTTCCTTATTTCAGTGGGGTCCAGAGGACTGACTCTGAGATGAGACTGAGGAACGATAGGATCTTGCCGTTGCCGGCTAATGATCTGATGTGGTCGCTTGCATTGCCTAAAGATGTGGATCGTGATCATGAGTATTGTAATCCGATTGTTAATGGATCCAACGATGAGAAAATTCGTGGGTTACCGTGGTGTTATATTAGAGGATATGGAGGGGATCCACTGTATGATAAGCAGAGGGAGTTTGCAGAGAAGTTGCAATCTAACGGTGTGAAAGTGGAAACGTGTTTTGATGAAGATGGTTTTCATGCTGTGGAGATGTTTGATTCTTCTAAGGCCAAGTCTTATTATGCTGATGTTAAGGCTTTTGTTAATCGTAATTATTGATAAAATTAGTATTTCATTTTGGTTTGTCTTATTTTTTACACTTTAGTTTTTGCTACGAATATTTTTTTGAATAATCACTATTATTCCATGAATTTTGGTCCTAAATACTGCTTTCCTCATGAGTTTTAAAAAACGACTATTTTTCCTTTTACATGTGTGTTTCTTCAACAGAACCATAAAATTAAAGAAAAAAATGGTCGTTTTTTTAAATTCACGAGAGAAGTAGTATTTCATATCAAACATCACCGGGGTAATAGTAATTAACTCATATTTTTTATAGAACCAATGAATTTCTATCATGTTTTGCAGTTGATAAGAAAAAAATCAAAGCGTATCGGAAAATTATTATAATTTAGACGTTATAATTTTTCCAATAGCACCCAATTTCAGATCTTGATTTTCGATTGTACTACCGAGAAGCATCAAATCGAAAAATAAAATAAAGGTCAATAGTTTTTAAGATATTCTTTTTAGATTTATACAATCTAAATAATTTTACAAGATATTTTATAAATTAAATTTCAAATAGTTTCATATATAGTTGCACAACTTTTACTTGGTTTGAAAACACTTCATAAAAATCAATAAAAGTTTATTCAAACTAATTTAAGAATATGTTATAAAATTTCAATTCGTTTCTAAAGTTTTTAAATTAATGTGTAGAAGTTAATTTTAATTTAGTTTCAGATAGTTTTATACAACGTCATAATTTTATAAAAATATAATAACAAAAGTATTGAGAAAATCATTAGCAAATTTCAGATAATCTCACAAAATTTTACAAAAAAAAAAAATACCAGGAAGAAATAATTTAGATCAAATAGCTAGTTTGACAAAATATTGTGAAATTTGCTACTAGTTTCACAAAAATTTACAAAATTTGCTACTAATTTTACAAAATTTCACAAAATTTCATATGAGAGTAAAAATATAAGTGAGCAGAATATGGGGTAGAAAAAGTAAATGAAACAACGATAGAGTATTTTTAAAAAAAATTACTATTACTTTAAATATATTTTCTTATTAACACTGTCTAAATTTTATGTTGCAACACAAAATTAAAATTATTTAAAAAGTAGATCTGGAATTCCTGACAAATTCATATTTAATGTTAAAATTAAAAAAATATAATATGATATTAAAATGTATAGAAGAGTTAATAACAAGTACGCGCTCATATTATTAATATTTTTATAAAACGACATAGTCTTCACTTTTGTTTCCATTAACGTTTTATTTGTCTATTTTTAATATGATTCGACTAAGTCAAAAAATTTAACTTATCAAACGAATAAATTTTATTTCAGTTTTTAAATTTATTTTTGATACAAAAATAAATAAAAGTTTTTTTTTTATGAGATTGAATGGCTTGATAAATCCAAGTACAAAACATATTTGTTTTATTTGAATTTTTTGATCACTGTTAGCTTCAAACTTGTTTTTATTTGCTTTAACCATCAAAAATTTGAAATTTGAATTTAAATTTTAACATTGTTTCCGATTTTTTTTTAGCTTGGAAGTTCAATTTATAAGCTTAGAAAATAAATTTTGCTAATTATGGAGTTAGAATACAAATTTAATTAAACCTTGAGACAAATTGATCAGAAAATAATAGATAGAATTGTAACAAAAAATAAAATCAGTAAGATAGTATAAAATATAAAAGGCTTAATACATAGTTTGACCTCTGAATTTGTACCCTTTTACCCATCTAACTCTTAAATTTAACGTCTCACCTATCGAACCTCTGCAGTTGTTAAATAATTTGATTTAACCCCTGAACTTGATAAATATGTAAGTATTGAACCCTTCGTGTCCACCTGTCACTTGAAACGTTCTAGAAGAAATTTTGTACGGAGGGGTTAAATGTTTACGTATTTATCAAGTTCGGGGGTTAAATCGGGTTATTTAATAAGTTCAGGAGTTCGATAGGTGAGACGTTAAGTTTGGAGGTTAGATGGGTAAAAGGGTACAAGTTCAGAGGTCAAACTATGTATTCAGCCAAATATAAAAGGGTTAGTTTAAATAGCAAAACACCAAAATGTTTGAATTTTTTGCACAATTATGCCAGTACAACCAAATAACCCTATGCGCTTACATTCTTCCTTACTTCATCTCCTACATTACTGAACACTTCCATTCATGTCCAAATGACAAGCGCCGTCATTTCTGTCTAATGAATCGTCGTTCTGCTTAGGAGCTACATAAGCAATTTGCGTATGTATAAATTGCTTTATAAGATTGAGCATGGTGACTCGGCTTTTAGCATCAACAATCTCAATCCTATGGAACCCTATTTCATCAAAATGAGCTTCAACTTTAACACCGTACATCATCAGTAACTGCACAAATTCCCGTTGTCTGTCTATCAACGGATCCATTCCAAACCCTAGCACTAAGCACGGCGGCAACATATTTATCTTCCGTTGATGCGGCCCTTCCACCATTGGATTACAAAATCTATGGTCACGGTTCACTCCTTTAGGCAAGGTCAGCTTCCACACTAGGTCAAGAACAGGCAACGGTATGATCTGATCGGCCGCAAATTTAATTTCTGATTCTGTTCTTCGTACCCCGCCAAATAATGGCTGGTTCATTATCAACCCGATGAACTTCAACGGGTTTAAATCCATTTCCATTACTCGTAAGCCCATGTGAAACACTATGTTCCCTCCATTGCCGGACCCGGAGAGGAAACATTTAGAGAAATCTGCGTAATTCTTGAGCCACGGTTCGCCTTTAGGGTCTAGGGCTTGTCTTTTAGTCCAAAGAAGTGCTTCTTCTGCGTCGTCGTATTGGCCGGGAAGCCTAGTTTCTGGTGCGAGCCTGTATAAAACAAGAATGACCAGTGCGGGAATTGTGCATGCAGTCCATTTACGTTCAAGATGAAGTGCGGGATTATCCGCTGAAAAGTGGACCCAAGAACAGCCGTGAAAATAATATACGACGGGAAGACGTTCGCCGTTAGAAATGCTTTTGATCGGAAAGTATAGGCGGACTTTGGTGTTTTTTTCGCCGTTAATCATGGCGTCTTTGGAGAGTACGGCTTCTCCGGTGGAAGGATCATCGTTGGTTTTTGCAAGTGGGAAGTGGAGAAGACGAGTGAATGTTCCATCTTTGTTGGGTTGCAAGCTTATAAATTCGTATGGATCAAATCTGGCCATTGTATTGCTTGCTTTTGGAATTAAATTAGGCAGCAGCTGAATTTTTGTATTCGTGAAATTGTGTTTTTTTGGTGGTATTGTGAATAATTAACATAGTGTCTCCTTCTAATTCGGGCTATTTTTGGACATCGTTTGGTCAAAGCCAATTTAGGAAATATTTTCTTTTCTTTTCACACTGGCATTATCTGTTTTATTATTTATTTCATGATTTTCTATTAATTTAATTAGAGCTCATTAATTTTCTGAATTAAGTCAATTTTATTTAGAGGAATTTCGTTAATATATGAATTCATCATTGTTTTGTGATCTGTAATTTGGAGGGGCTCAATTTTGATTCAAAATTTTGAACTTTTGATTTGAGTATTTGTGAATCATTGTTTGAAGTTATAGGAAGTTGTTATTATATTTGAAGAAAGCAAATAAATACATGAAAAGAGAGCTAAAATTTAATTTAATTTTTATTATTTCTTGTTTATAACTAAAGTTTATAAATATTTATTTTTAAAATTTTATATAAAATAATTTTTGTTCGATTTACTTGTTTTTATATTTAAAACGTAAAATAATCTATCATATGTATTTAGGAGCATCTTCAATAGACTCTTTAAAATAGTGTAACAATATTTTTATTCAAAATTCAAGATAAATAAAATTTAAAAACCTCTTTGATTAATAGATTTTAATTAGAAAGTGTTCTTCATATTCTGAGCCAGTCATACTCACCCTATTTCAAATTTTATAATAAATTGATTATTGCTTTTTTTTTATAATAATCTTTCCGTCTCAAAATAATAATCTTATTTGTTATTTTCATATGTCATAAGATAATAACTCATTTTTTACTATCCTTATTAAAAAACACTTAGAAAACTCATTTTAATTATATTAAATACTTGAAAATATATTTGTTGATGTTCTTTAACCATAGTGATGGCTATAAATTATTTAATTTGATAATTATTAATACAATCTTGTGTCATTTAATTCTTTTTTTTATATAAAGACTCACTTAATAACAATTAGAGATATTATAGAAAAATTACAATATTATGACTATAATAATCATATTTTGTAAATTTTGTGTTTTAGGAATCTGATTATTATTTAGGATGGATGGAGCATAAATTTTATTTATTTCCAACATTAATTTTTTATAAATAACTTATCTAAAAAAGGAAATAAATCAATAATATTTAATATCTATAGAAAAAAATAAAGAGTTGCAAATCAAAGAGTTTATTAGACTAAAATTTCAAAAATTATTATTAATGTTTGTTTTCATAAAAGATACTCTTTACATAAAGATTATTATTAGACATGCACAAAAAATTTATATTAAATAAGTAAAATTAATAAAAGAAACTTAATAGTTTAGTCATAGTTATCAAATAGGTTAATTTAATCTATTTTTTTTAAATAATAATCATTATATCCAATATTTAATTATATGAAATTTAAATACCACCTAAAATTTTAAAGACTAAGTGAAAAAAGTTGCTCTAAATAAGATTTACTTAATTTAGAAATTAATGAGCTTTAAATTAATAGAAAATAATGAAATAAACAATCAAATAGTAGATGACAGCAATGTAATAAGAAAAGAAAATATATCCTAAATTATTGGCTTTGACAGAATCATACCCAAAAACAGCCCTAAATAGAAGGAGAAACTCTTAGATATTTTCAAAGATATTTCAGATTTCAACAATGGAAAACCGATAAACTAATTCTGTTTCACCCAAACTCATCTGGCTAATTTAATTCCGTAAGGTAGCAATAATGGCGAGGTTTGATCCATTCGAGATTATACACTTGAAACCTAATAGAGATGGCAAATTTACTCGTCTTCTCCACTTGCCACCCGCACAAACTAATGACGATCCTTCCACCGGAGAAGCCGTACTCTCTAAAGACGCCATTATTAACCACGAAAAGGGCACCAAAGTCCGTATTTATCTTCCTATTAAGTGCATTTCTAGCGGCGAACGTCTACCCGTCGTATATTACTTTCATGGCTGTGCGTGGGTGCATTTTTCACCTGATAACCCTAGAGTTCATTTTGAACGTCAATGGACTGCAGCTACAATTCCGGCGATCATCATTCTTGTATTCTACGGGCTTGCACCAGATACTAAGCTTCCCGGTCAATACAACGACGCGGAAGAATCACTTCTTTGGACAAAAAGACAAGCCCTAGATCCTAACGGCGAACCGTGGCTCAAGAATTACGCCGATCTCTCTAAATGTTTCCTCTCCGGGTCCGGCAGCGGAGGGAACATAGTGTTTAACACGGGTCTACGAGCAATGAAAATGGACTTAAATCCGTTGAAGTTTATCGGGTTGATAATGAATCAACCGTTATTCGGAGGGCAACGAAGAACGGAATCGGAAATTCGTTTTGCTGCCGATCAGATAATACCGTTGCCGGATCTTGATCTAGTGTGGGAGCTGGCCTTGC
Source organism: Mercurialis annua (assembly GCF_937616625.2). NCBI lineage: Eukaryota > Viridiplantae > Streptophyta > Magnoliopsida > Malpighiales > Euphorbiaceae > Mercurialis > Mercurialis annua. The sequence continues at coordinate 45,553,683 of NC_065575.1, read as the reverse complement.
CTAACGGGGTGAATCGTGACCATAGATTTTGTAATCCAATGGTGGAAGGACCGCATCTACAGAAGATAAATTTGTTGCCTCCGTGCTTAGTGCTAGGGTTTGGAATGGATCCATTGATAGACCGGCAACGGGAATTTGTTCAGTTATTGATGATGTACGGTGTTAAAATTGAAGCTTATTTTGATGAGATTGGGTTCCATAGATTTGAGATTGTTGATATTAAAAGCCGAGTGAATTTGCTGAATACCATAAAGCAATTTATACATACGCAAATTGCCTATGTAGATCCATACTATAACGACGATATAATGTGACTCAGACAAGGCTAGTTGTCTCATTATTCGACGTGAACTCAATGGTTTTATCACATTCCTTAGACATTCTCCTGTATCTTGGAAAAATAAGAAACAAATTACAGTTTTCCGATTGCCTGCCGAGGCTTAAATACGGCAACTTTTTATGACTTAATCTAATTAAACAATTTTTTCTGAATTGATAGTAAGGCTATACCTAGCCTATGCAACTTTACTCAATCAAAAGTTGCCATACATATTGCTTATAATCATGTGTACTATATATGAACAAACCAAACACATCGGTGTTGATTGTCATTTCGTTCGTGATTATATTCGACGTGGTTTGCTACTTAGTCAGCTTCTCATAATCAGCCGGGTGATATTTGGATTAAGACATTAGGTTTTGACAAGTTGACGGTAAAAAAGAAAATTGATGAATTGGGATTTACGATCTTTCGTACTATAATTTGGGAGAGTCTTGAAAACTATAAGATTAATTAATTTTTTTGAATATGGTTCACTAATCTTTAGTTATGCTTTTGTTGTACTGTTATATCTATTTGATTTTCTATTGTATTCTTTCAATTCATATCTATTGATGAATTTTTGACTTAAATTTTTGACTGAACACACTCATAATAATAAGATTTTGAATTATTTTTTATCCAATAAACTTTTATATCCTTATCATTATAAAGTTATTACTCATGAATGAATATATTTTCTTCTCTCACAAAGTACTAATTGAAGTGTAAGCTTTAAAAAAAAATGAAGGTTTTGTCTGTGGATTATCATAGAAAAATATGACATTTCAAACTCAGAAGGGTACTATTACTCTATATATGTAGAATTTCTGTGATATATGGATTCATCATTGTTCTACAATTTGTAATTATTAGAGTGGCTCATTTTTGCGCAAAAAATTTGAACTCTTGATTTGTGTATTTGTGAATCACTACTTGAAGTTATAGGAAATTATTTTAGATTTGAAGAAATCAAAGAAATTCATGAAAGGAGATTTTTATAATTAACTACATTAATAATATCTTTTATTAAATTAATAGGGCAATTTTTTTAATGTCAAACCTTTTAAGGTGTTCTTAGTTATAGCTAAATATTTCAAAATCGGCCGGTTTATCCCGTATTAAAATATTCGAAATCTTTTTATAGCCAATTGCGAACCGGATCGAAAAAATTATTATGTCACTCGCCTCAACGTGGCCAGTGACATGATAATTTTTTCGGTTCGATCCGACAATGGCTATAAAAGGTTTCAATATCTCAAAATGGACTAAATCAATCAATTTTGAAAGATTTGAATAACTGATGATACAAGCAAATATTAAATAAATAATTGCCTTTTTTTAATACTTATAACAAAGTTTCTAATATCTTTTTCTAAACTATAAACATCCACTAATTTCTGTCCAAATACTATTTGTCTATATATTCAAAAATTAAAATAATTATAATCTATAATAGTTAATATTCAAAGGTTATTTAAATCAAATAATTTTTTTATCATTTTTATTTATAGTCATCAAACTGATATGTTTAGTTTATCTATACTATATATAAAAGCACGGATGGGGGGGGGGACAGGCAAATTTACTAAGTAGCCCTTTATAAATTATTACAAATTCATCAGTTAAATAATGGTTTTATGGTAATTTATTAATTAATTATATTAATAATTAATTACTCCTAATTTATTTAGAATTTTAATGAAAGTTAAATTACTCCTAAAAAGATGGTCCCGGCCTAAAGTTAAATTACTCCTAAAAAGATGGTCTCAACCTAAAGTTGGTTTTATGAAAATAAATTCAGATGCAGGAAGTAAAACTATGGGTTTAGGAGGAGATGTTGATTGTGCGGAGATGTTTTTTTTTAGGCTTAAGAAAGTGTTCATTATTGGAGTCATATATCAAGACATGCGAACAGAGTGGCTCACGAGCTTGCTGGGCATGATTAGTTTGTATGGTACAATTTAATGTATACAGATAAACAAGAAACCATAATTCCATAATAAATATACTAAATCAGTAGTTTTATATAAAAAATTTATTTTTATATATAGGTCGATTGTTGGATTGTTATGTTAATGCCCTTTGTATTTTATAATATGTAATTATTAGTTTAAAAATTATGAAGATAATTAATTAGAGTTAGAGTATTAATTAAAATAAACTAAGTATAATATTATGTTAAAATAATAGTTTAGAGTATTAACTAAAATAAACTATTTTAAATATTTAATTATTATTTAATCATTTAAAATTCTAACTAAAATAAACTATTTCTAATATTACTATTTTAATTATTATTTGATATTTTATTTATATTCTCTATAAATAGGATAGATTGTTCCTAATTAACTAGCATTTTAATTATTGTTTAATATTTTATACTTACATACAATTTTTAATTATAGAAATAATTATTAAATAAATATAAAAATAATTATCCTAATTCATAAATAAATATAATTATCACTATTTGACGAGTCACACTACGAGCCACGTGTGAAACACGTAAAGCGACACTAGTAACACTTAAAAGACTCAATCCAAGAGTTAATTGCAAATAAATTCACCAATTTTTGGTTAATTTGCAATTACAATATAAATTTTCAAAATTAATAATATCATCAACGAACTTTGCACCGACATTTTTCTGGGACATTTTTGCTGAGTTGGAAGCCGGAATTGTCATGTATATGATACAATGGATTTTAGTATTTGCCACGTAATTTGGCACATTGCAAATTAAATCACAAAATTTAGCGTAATTTGCAATTACAACAATAACTTTAAAATTTTGGCAAAAACAAGCATCAACTTTGACCGACTTTTGACAATCGAAACACCGTTTATTTTTTAACGTGCCAGCCTACATGGCAATAACGACTTCCAACTCAACAGATTTGTACCAGAAAAATGAATGATATTTGGATTTGTTAAAAAGTGAAAGTTGGTATCTAACGTTGTCAAGTTTTAAATTTTATGTTATAATTGCAAATTATGCTAAAATTTGTGATGTAATAATTTGCAATTAATCTTATATTTAATATTAATTTTTTAATTTTATCTAATGCTACCTAAATAGGCTAAATTCAATGCTAAAGTGGAATTTTTTCGCTCTAAATAAAATTAACTTAATTCAAAAATTAAAAGAGCAAATTACTCTAAATTTTGTGTAATTCTTGAAATTAAAAGAGCCAATTACTCCTTGTTTGAAAGAGCAAATTACTCAGAAATTGAAAGAGCAAATTACTCAAAATCAGAAATTGAAAGAGCTTGTCATAATTCACAGTTTGATATCCCTTATTTAAAAATCAAACGATTTGATACCTCAATTTTGATTTTTTAAACTATAAGACCCTTCTGTTAGTTCCGTTAATAATTTGATATTTACTTTTAAACAATTTGATACCTCATTTTTAATTATATAAACGATTTGATACCTCATTTTCAAACGATTTGGTACCTCATGTTTCATTCCGTTAACAATTTGGTACCTATATTTAACAGAAGGGCTTCATAGTTTATAAAATCATAATTGAGGTACCAAATCGTTTAATTTTTAAACAAGGGATACTAAACTGTGAATTATGACAAATGTGAGGGGTTTTAGAGTAATTTGTTCAAATTAAAAATAGAAAAAATATACTCTAAGTAAAAATTAAATTTAACTTAATTCAGAAATTAACGAGCGCTAAATAAATAGAAAATCATGAAATAAACAATAAAATAAATAGTAAATCACTAAATTATTGGCTTTGACCTAATGATGTCCAAAAAGAGCCCGAAACCGAAGGAGAAATTGTTAGACATTTTCAAAAGTATTTCAGATTCTGGTTCACCCAAACTTATTAACAACAACAAAAACTTCAAGAATACACAAACTCAGCAACAATGGCGAAATTTGATCCATACAAGATTATAAATATGAAAGCCAATGAAGATGGCACATTTACTCGTCTTCTCCGCTTACCACCTGCACAAACCAACGACGATCCTTCCTCAGGAGAAGCCGTACTCTCCAAAGACGCCATTATTAACCAAGCAAAAGGCACCAAAGTCCGTATTTATCTTCCTAGTACGTGCATTTCTAACGGCGAACGTCTACCCATCATATATTACTTTCATGGCTGTGCTTGGGTACACTTTTCACCTGATAACCCTACAGTTCATATTGAACGTAAATGGACTGCCGGTACACTTCCGGCAATCATCATTCTTGTTTTCTACAGGCTCGCACCGGAAACTAAGCTTCCCGGCCAATACGATGACGCCGAAGAATCAATTCTTTGGACTAAAAGACAAGCCCTAGATCCTAACGGCGAACCATGGCTCAAGAATTACGCAGATTTCTCGAAATGTTTCCTTACCGGGGCCGGCAGTGGAGGGAACATAGCGTTTCACACGTGTTTGCGAGTAATGGAAACGGATTTAGACCCATTGAAGTTAATAGGGTTAGTAATGAATCAACCGTTATTCGGTGGGCTACGAAGAACGGAATCGGAGATCAAATTTGCAGCCGATCAGATAATACCATTGCCTGTTCTTGACCTAGTGTGGGAGCTAGCCTTGCCTAAAGGAGTGAACCGTGACCATAGATTTTGTAATCCAATGGTGGACGGACCTCATCGACAGAAGATAAAGTCGTTGCCGCCGTGCTTAGTGCTAGGGTTTGGAATGGATCCGTTGATAGACAGACAACGGGAATTTGTGCAGTTACTGATGATGTACGGTGCTAAAGTAGAAGCCCATTTTGATGAGATGGGGTTTCATAGAATGGAGATCGTTGATGTAAAAAGCCGAGTGATGTTGCGAGATGCTATAAAGCAATTTATTGATAAGCAAATTGCATGTGAAGCTTCGAAGCATGAGGACGGTCATTTAGACAAAAGTGATAGCGGTAATCATTTAGACATGAATGGTGGCAGTGTTTAGTTAGTATATGAGATGAAGCATGGAAGAAGATGACTGCAGAGGAGAATTTTAATTATATGTAGGTTTAGCTCCAAAATGTTTTTAAGTTTTATTTCCTTTTGTCCAGACTGCAACTCTTTTAATTTCGATTTGGGGTGAATGAGTTTAATTGTAAGATAGATTCATTAAGGATAGGCAAAGTCACAATTATACCGTTTTTGTCATATATATTGCATTTCTAAAATTGTAATAGTTTGTTGTGCTAAATATACCCTGATTTATCATTTATGTTCTAAAATTTGAGGTTAGATTTTATCTTCTGCAAAAATCTGCACAACTTAAATATAAAATTTATCTGATTATAAAAAGTTTAAATGATATTGTCTCATTTAAAACACTTCATATATCCTCTATTAAAAAAAATTGTATCATATATAAAAAGGTTAATTCCAAATAAAATCACCACCTTTATACGTTTTTTATTTTAATCACGTCCTTTAAAAAGTGTCAAATAAAATCACCACCTTTCATTTTTTTGCAAATTTATCATCGATGAGTAAAATTTGATGTCTTTTTCCTTCCAAATAAATATTTTAATCTGACTAATGCCCTATTAACGCACAAAATACATTTCTCTTACTCTTTTCTTGTTGATTCCGGTTGTCGAGTCAATAAAGATACACAGAAAAATATTGTATGATAAAACATTCTACACATTAATATTATATGGTGGTGTAGTTAAAATTTTACTCAAATATCACTAAGACGGAAATGTGAGTTGTTAAAACGCTCTCCCCACTTAAATTAGGTCGCAAAAGTAAACCATACTTATATATTCAATCATTTAACATTTGTAGTTAGAAATTTACCTTCCGCAATAGACCTACCTGACTTAAACTAAAATTAATTTGAATATAAAAATTTAAAAATACTCTTGAAATACCTTATGTATCGTACGTATTAATATACCAAAAAAAATTATTCAAATTGTCAAAAGAATTTTTTTTTAATTTTCATAATGTTAACTGCAAATTCTATGATAAAACAAATAAATTATTAAATAAAAATTTAGCAATAGTTGGAATATATACCAATGAAGAGATGTTATCAAAAATAGAATTGTAAATGAACTGAGTCGAGTCGAATTTTAAAATGTTCATGTTCAGTTTGTTTTATAAACATTTTTTTATATTCAGTTCATGTTCGTTCGAGTTTTAAATAAAATGTTCATGTTCAATTTATTTAAAATTTACAGTGTTTATATTCGATTTGTGTTCAATATGTATTCGTTTGTTTAGTAGTTAAACGAACAAATACAAATCAAAACTACGTAGTTTTATTTTTAAAATATAACTAAAAGTACAAAGTTTTATTTAAAACAATATCGTTTTTATATTAAAAAACTATTGTATATATAATCTAAATACAATAAGCTAGTTCAGAAGTTCTTTATCAGTTTTCTATATATGCTAACCAATCCGTGAACTCCTTATCGAACTTTCATACGAGTTTGTTCACAAACAATTAAACGAATTGTCCGTGAACATGGGTTCAACAACACTGTATTTATTTTTACTCGTTTAAAAAGATAAACATAAAATTAAATTCAAACTCTCTTCGTTTACGATACGAACGACTCGGCCAAATTTTAATTGAGTCGAATGCCGAACTTCTTACGAGCAGTTGGTTTCGTTTACAGCCCTAATCAAAAGACTGTCAGTATAAATTACAACATCATTTTGAGCTTTAATTTGGAAGAACATCTTCCTTTTATGGATTTATTTTCCAAATTTGCCTGCCAGCTGGATCTTATTATGTTCTATACTTATATGTTCCAACATTACCCTAAGATTTACCAACTACCATTATGATCACCTACATTACTCTCTCGATCGATACGGTGTACCCACTATTTTGAAGTCGTTGGATTGAAATCCTACGTCATGACGAACAAATCCCAGCGAATATATAAATCTAACTGTTGATCAAATTCTAATAGAGAAAGGATCAGGTGGTGTGAGTAAATTAAACTTAAGACTTTATACTCTTTAACAACACTGTTACTCAATTTCGAAGTCTATTTTCCTCAAGCAAACCGCTTCCATGAACGACGGCGGAGCTAATGCGCCGCCGATGCAACCGGCCTCGAACGGCGGCGGAGAATTTTTGCTCTCTTTGCTCCGTAATCACCAATCCCAACAACAATCGCCGCTTCATCAACAACAACAACCGCCCCAATTTCCAATTCCGATTCCGATGACTCCGTCACACCACCAACAACAGCAACAAACTGTGAATTTAGATCCAGCTGTAGCAGCAGTGGGGCCGAGCATGTCTTATCCGACGTCAATTTGGCAATCTAACGGCCGTGATGTTCTGTCTTCTCCGTCTACCTGGTCTCACAATTTTTCACCGCCTAATTTACTTCCCGGGTTGCTTGGATACTCGACCCAAAACCATCACCAGCATAACCCTTGGCAAAATAATTTTTACCAAGGGAGTAGTCAGGGCGGCGTGTTTGGCAGCGGCGATGATATTCAGAGGTTAGGGTTTTCAAGTGGTAATAATACAATTCACAATCAGCTTGAGCAAAATTTACAGTTTGGTTCTTTTAATACTGATAATCAAACACCTGAGAGTTTGCATTTAAATGCAAAGCTCAAGGAACTGGAATTTGAATTAGGGATTAGAAACTTAAATGGATTAGAAGGTAATCATCAATTTGATTCTCAATTGAGGTCGAATTTACGAGCTTTTGATCCACGCGAGCAGGGAAGGAATCCCCTTGGAGGCACTTATAGGTCACAGGAAAGTAGAATGCCCCCGCCCGGGTTTAGTAGTATGTCTAGAGGAGGAGGAGGTGGAGGAGGAGGAGGGGGAAACTGGGATTTTGCGACTAGAAGCGGAGATTTTAATCATAATGTAAATAAGGAAAAGGGGAATTTTAGTGAATTGAGTAAGAGGAATGCCTATTTAAGTGATAATAGGAGTTTAAGAGATGGTGATGGCTTACGAGATTTGGGGTTGACTGTACAACTTGATCGCCCTGGCCCTCCTGCAGGGAGTAATCTACATTCTGTTTCAGCGTTCGATATTGAGGAATCTTTACTGAATTTGGATGCTGGAAGAGTTGAAGATAGGATTGATGAAGGTGATGAATTGGATGGTGTTGGTGAAGAGCTTGTTGATTCTTTATTGCTAGAAAGTGAATCTAATGGAAATATTGACAAGAAACAAATTCGTCCTCCTCGCGATAAGGTCAACTATGTCTCCTTCTATCTATTTTCTTATAAAGTTTAAAATTATCTGTTTGTAGGAATTGTAATTTGCACTAACTATGATTTTTTTTGGCATATGTTCTTAGTAGTATGATGTGAATCTTTCTAAGCAATTATGTTTTCAACTAGTAGTTATTGCATGTGATCTTAAGATATCCTTTGGTAAATTGAAGCTGTGGTTAATGCAAGGAATTAGTCGTTGCGTAGGAGCAAATAATTTTCGTTGTGAATGAACAATTATTTTTGTGGAATTAACTTTTTTTTTAATTACCAGGAATATCGATCAGATAACAGGGGAAAACGGATACTTAGCCAAAGGATGAGAATGCTGAAAAGACAGATGGAATGTCGCAGAGACATAGATAGGTTTAATGTTCATTTTCTTGCTATTTATGAATCACTAACACCCCCAGAAGAGGAGATTTCAAAGCAGAAGCAATTATTAACATTATTAGAGAAATTAGTCAACAGGGAATGGCCTGAAGCTCGGTTGTATCTTTATGGTTCATGTGCCAATTCGTTTGGGGTTCTGAAGAGTGATATTGATGTTTGCCTTGCCATTGGGGATGCAGATGTTAACAAATCTGAGGTGTTGTTAAAGTTGGCAGATATATTGCAATCAGATAATCTCCAGAATGTGCAGGTGAATTAGATCATTTAAGTTTTAACCTTTTATATGATTTTAAAGCAAACTTACAATTGTAACATGCTTTATAATCAAAACTAATTGCAAGTATCCTGACCAAGTTTTAAATGTTCCGCTTGTAATTGATTTGAAAACTCAGAAAGTTTTATTGGCTTAAAATTAGGCACTTGAAACTTTTACAAGGGGAACTAAAAGAACTTTTGCATAATTCATCCAACTGCTTTCACTTTCTCTTTCTCTTTTCGTTATGAAAGAGAGATTGATAAGATGGATTATTTTGGCCTTTTTGTAGTTCTAATTGTAGAATATCTAATAATGTTTATTTTACCATGCCTCTTTGATCACATTGTATATGAAGGGCTTTTATATTGTTAAAATAAATTAATGCTTAAACACATGGATTATTATAGAAAGCGGATTGCTTAATTGTAACTAAACCAGCAAAAGTTGACTTTTGGTTGTCATAAGTTTATAATCCTCTGTCTAAGGTGAAACTGCTTGCTAAACTTCCAATGCTCTTCTCCAAGGATTAGAGTTCTATTTTTTTATTGTCATTATTCTGTTAATACCTATTACTGTGCCTTTCTCAATGAATAATAGTTGATGGTCTTTGTAGACGAAAGTCATTCTATAAGGTTGGAAATGGATGTTCTCTAAAAATTGTTAATGTTACAATTAATGTTTTTTGTTTATTGGTGGTAATATGGAAAATTATGTGGGCTTTTTATAGCTGTGGAACTATCTATTTAGTCATTATCAATGGGAATGGAGGAAGGTCTTTCAAACCTTGGATTACAGAATGAAGAGAAAAATGAAAAGTGCTGAATCCATTGAGTATTGAAATGACAATCTTCCCAATATTTTATGTGAAGTTAAGATGAAATTAAGAAGTCTGTTGGACAGTCTAAAATTCAAATCTAACTTAGACTGGTATATAATTCTCCTCGATGTCGCGCATTTGTTGTATTTTGTTTCATTTACCGGTTCCAAAGGACATGGCAGTTAATTTACACTGTAGAACCTTGTCATTGAAAGCTAATCCTTTCGGGAAAAGATTTTATTGTGATCTTGAATCATTTAGATTTGTTATCTGTAAAATCTGTATTATGTTGACCCAAAGTGACTTAAGAGGGTAAAACTTTGGCATCTCTTCTTTACTTTTTGGTTTTGTGATTACAACTTGGGCTGTTTGTTTCTAGGGCTAGATTGGAATATAGGCATATCTGAGATCATGGTCGTCTTGCAGGAAGTTGGTTGCATGTGCATATAAATGCAAACGAGTCTGATGCTATGCAAAATCTATGAGCATTTATCTCCCTTTATGTCGTTGATTTTGATTCATCAATTCAGTCGATTGTTGATTAACCTGAGAAGTTTGACATGAGCTTTTTCATCATGTTTAATTACCATTCTAAATATGGGATCGAGGCATTTATTATAAAATAATCTCTGATAATGAATTGGTCTTTCAGTCTCTTTCCCCTTGGAATTTAATTTGTTGTGAAAAGAAGAATGTCTAATAAAAAGTGGAAACCGATATGGAGGATGAGATAACCTTTAAAAATAAATCCAATAACACAACCCGATAAGCAAAATTTGTAACGTAATGCCTGTAATTGCTTAGAGTTAGTTATTATTTTGATATCTTGATATAAGTTTTACTGGAACTACGCGACTTATTGTTGCATCCCTTGAATAAATATTCATGTTCCTTCCTCTTTAGGAATATAGGCGTGTCGGTCTGATCATGGTCAACTGGTGGGAAGTTGGTTGCATATGCATGTAAATGCAGACAATCTGTCTCATGCTATGCAAAATCTATGAGTATTCATTTTCCTTTATGCTGTTGATTTTGTATTATCAATTCAGTAGGTTATTGATTAACCTGAGAAGTTTGCATAAGCTTTTTCGTCATGTTTAATTCCCATTCTAAATATGGGCTCAACATTTATTATGGAACAATCCCCGATAATGAATTTATCTTTCGATCTCTTTCCCCTTGGAATTTAATTTTGAACTGAAAGAAGACTGTCTATAAAAGAAGTGAAACAAAATGGAGGATGAAATACCCTTACAAAAAAAAATTCTGATAACACAACCCGATAAGCAAAACTTATAAAGTAATGCCTGTAATTGCGTAGAATTAGTTATTATTTTGATTCTTGATGACAAGTTTCTCCGGAACTGCATGAATTCTTGTTGCATTTCTTGAATAAATATCCCGCATTTCTTCCTCTTTTGGAATCATACCCCCGTATTAAAGTACGAACTACCTCTGGCATATTTCCTTGTATGAAAAGTCTTCCTTAATTACTGTATTTCTTCGATTTGCTTGTTACAAAGAATATGATTTGGAAGGTTTGAATGTTTAACGTATATTTAGCTGTATTTATTGGTATCAGGCGGTACCGCATACTGCAAATTCAGTTCTAATTCTTTTCTAATTTTTTTTTTAATTATCAAATCTAGAGAAGTAGTTATCTATGTTTTATTCCCTTGAACCTTGTTTCGTTCAGTCCTTGCATGACCTTTATGTTCGAGTCTTTAATCGAAGTTCTGTTTTGGCAGGCATTGACGCGAGCAAGGGTTCCAATAGTGAAGCTTATGGATCCAGTGACTGGAATCTCCTGTGATATATGCATAAACAATGTCTTGGCTGTTGTAAATACCAAGCTTCTTTGGGATTATGCACAAATCGATGTGAGGGTAAGGCAGTTGGCTTTCATTGTGAAACATTGGGCTAAGTCAAGAGGAGTTAATGCAACTTATCAAGGAACCCTATCTAGCTATGCGTGAGTGAAGTTTGTTTTGACTGTTGAAAGATCTATCTACTACTTTTATTAAACTGACATAGCTAATCTTTCTCTGCAGGTATGTATTAATGTGCATTCATTTTTTACAGCAGCGTAGACCTGCTATCCTTCCTTGCCTACAGGTCTGTATTTCTGGAGCTGAACTTATTAATTCGCTTCAAATGAATATCTAATTACACCATAAATGTCTCTATTCCTCTCCATCATCATGTAGCCGCTTGCATATTCCAGAGATTGAGGGTGTGGGCTATTTATGATTGCTTTTGAACCCATTACGTACTTTTTTTTACCATCTCATGAAATTGACAAGTAGCACGTTGATGAGCCATTGCTTGCATTGTACTCCATCAAGCAATTCCTTGTGGAGCAAAAGCTTTCTGCTGTTTATACTAAGTTTCCTATTTTCTTCCTCATACTTGCAAGTTGCAATTTTTAACATTAGATCTGTTATATATTTATGTCTAGATTTCCTTCAATTATCAAGGTTTTTTTTATATCTCCGCACAAGTGAACTATCTGACCTTTTAGATTTAAGGAAACATCCTTCTTGTTGTGCTTTTGCAACTACTGCAAATTACAACCTCAAAAGTCTTGCTATTTTATTATTTGTTGTCTATGGTGTAAGCGTTTTTCTTTCTCATATCTTTGTTTTAATGTGTTCAGTTTCTTAAAATTTAATATTTATGCTTTGCTGTGTCTTTCAGGGTATGGACACTACTTACACTGTCAATGTTGATGGCATTGAATGTGCTTATTTTGATAAAGTGGAAAAACTTCGTGGTTTTGGATTCCGTAACAAGGAAACAATTGCTCAGCTGGTGTGGGCCTTTTTTAGTTATTGGGCATATCGTCATGATTACTCAAATGATGTTATATCAGTTCGCAAAGGAGCCCTCATCAGGTAATTTGGCATGTTTTTTCCTTAGTGAATATTGCGCATATCACGCCAAAGTTATCTCTAGATCTGTTCATGAGATTGGACCACCCTACACTGTAAAAATGCTTGGGTCGGGATCTTAAGAGCCTTCACAGCCAGTCTGACTAATAAATGTCATTTTGTTATTAATCATTTGAGATGGACTTGGAAAAAGGTTAAGAGTTGCTGGGTCCTGGTTTAAACAATAAAATCTCAGCTGGTTAATAGTCAGTTTTAGCTATTCCTATTCTTGATATTGGAAAGATTTTCGATGTGATTTGCTATATTTGGAGCTTTTGGCATTTAAATCTTAGTTGCTAGGTTGGTTGAAGGAATATGCGATGCCACTGTCCATTAGGCTTTTTATTTCATAGTTTCCGATAGATGATCCTATCCTGCTGTCAATTGACTGTTTTGTTGCTCTTTTTATGTTGACAGTAAACATGAAAAGGACTGGACAAGGAGAGTCGGGAATGATCGACATTTGATATGCATAGAGGACCCTTTTGAGACATCGCACGATCTGGGTAGAGTAGTCGATAAGTACAGCATAAAAGTTTTGAGGGAGGAGTTTGAACGGGCTGCAAATATCATGCAGTATGATCCGAATCCGTGTGTGGCGCTTTTTGAACCTTATGTTCCTAGTTGATCTACGTTTGCTTGCTCGATAGGCAACTAGATTAGATGTAATCATAATTAAGTTAAACTGAGCTTGTAAAGGCCTTTTTTTTGTCATTTTCATATATCCTTTTCCTTTTTCCGTTTATATGCCGGGCTCTTGCTATGTTTTCTATTTAGGGTGTTTGGTTCTCTCACAACAAGTGATGTCCGATTCGTTTTATTTATTTTTTAATTATGTAAAGTACAGTTTTAGTTATGAGATTTTGAAAGCTGATTAATTCAGCAAAACCTGTTGATGAATCAAGACCCACAAAGTCTTGCTTTTTGATACCTGTCTGCAAATTCCGCAAGTGACAAAATCTTTTGTGTAGGTTTATTCCATTTGAACATCCCTCTTCGGCAATTAATTATCATTCCACATAGGGGTGATAAAATGGTCGTGACATGAACAAGCGATTCGCTGCGTTTCGTGTCATAAATAAATAAATGAATTTATTTTTTTTGTTCAGTGAAAATAAATAAATAAATAATTTTATAAGTTATAAATATAATCAAAACAAAAATTTGAAATATTTGTATAAATATTCTGTATTAATCTTGTATTTTGAGTACCGTTTATTGATTATTATATAAATATGTTTTTATTATATAGTCTTAATATTATTATTTGTTATAATTTACAGTTTGTTATCTTTAATTTGAAAATCAAACGATTTCGTGTTTAATTCGATTATTTATAATTTTCAGTTCGGATCGGTTTTGATTAATAAAATCGGTTTGGTTCGGTTTTCTTCAAAACAAATCGAACCGAACTGAACAATCCACTCCCCTAAAGACAAACAGTCAAATTTTCATTTCTATTTCTCAAGCAAGCCTGTTGAAAAAGAAAAGAAAAGAAAAAAAATGGAATCTTCAACTACCACCACAGCAGACTCACAAGAATCATCACCACTACCAAACGTCCTACTCATGAAGACACCACCAGCTTTCACTCTGATCGGAGAACAACCATTCACTTCCACCAAATTCCACTATCTAAAAGCATACGAATCACCTCTCCCACTCCACGAATTTCTAACCCTACATTCTCCCTCCATACGCGCCATTCTTTCCTCCGGCAGTGCCGCCGTCAACGCCGGCATCTTACAGTTTCTTCCATCCGTCGGCGTCGTAGTCACCACCAGCGCCGGTCTCAACCAGATTGACATTCCTGAATGCCGCCGCCGCGGAATTGCAATCGCTAACACCGGTGACGTATATTCTGCTGACGTGGCTGATTTGGCAGTTGCCTTGTTGATTGATGTTCTTAGAAACATCTCGGCTTGTGATCGGTATACTAAGCAAGGACTCTGGTCTTCCAAAGGAGAGTATCCTCTTGGCCATAAGGTTTGAAGTTTGAATGTTGATTCTAATTTAATTTTTGACCTAATTACGATATGAATATAATTACATTAGTGATTTTACAGCTGAGTGGCAAGCGGATTGGAATTGTTGGATTAGGAAGTATAGGATATGAAGTTGCGAAAAGGCTAGAGGCATTTGGTTGCTACATATCATACAACTCTAGGAAGAGAAAACCTTATGTTTCATACACTTTCTATTCAAATGTATGTGAGCTTGCTGCCGATTGCGATGCTTTAATTATCTGCTGTGGCTTGACTGACCAAACATTTCATATGATTGATAAAGAAGTACTGTTAGCACTGGGGAAGAATGGAGTGATTGTTAATATCGGGCGTGGAAGTATTATTGATGAAAAGGAATTGGTGAGGTGTTTGGTGGAAGGAGAGATTGCTGGTGCTGGATTGGATGTGTTTGAGCATGAGCCTCTTGTTCCTCGAGAGCTTGTTTCGATGGATAATGTTGTGTTGTCACCGCATGTTGCTGTTCTGACACCAGAATCTATGAAGCAGTTGAGTGAACTGGTGGTGGGAAATCTGGAAGCTTTCTTTGAAAAGAAACCATTACTTTCTGAGTATTTAGATGATTGAATGCGTTTAAAAGCATTTTAGTGTCACAAGTAAGTTTCTTAATTTACTCTCTGTCCATTGCTCTGGAAAGCTATTTAAATTGTTTCTTGAAAGAGATCATAATTTGGTACATAATTACTTTAACATAAGCTAATACTCGCATATATTATCATTCGTCTTGACTTCATTGTGCATGGTATCTTTGTTTTACTTTCTCATATATCAATTGAGCGTGCTTACCGTTCAGTTAAGCAAATTGAAAAAGATGGGTTTCTGACAAGTTGCTAAGCCGAGCATAGGCTCTGTTCATCTTTCATTTCTAGTTTAGTTGACTAAACTTGATGGCAGTCCTCAAATGCTCTGTTTGCATATTTATTTTAGGCCTACAAACAAAGAATTATGATTAATCAATTATTATTTTGATCGGATCATCTTACAAGCTGTCTTTTGCAGCAAGTGTAGGTTGTATGTGGTGAACTTCCATGCACGTTGTGTTTGTAATGGCGTCATTCATTTTATATTAGTTAATATTCAATTCACTTGAAAAATCCTAAAAAAAGAAAAAAGTAATGGGAAAAGGGAGATTGGAGTTTCTATGAAAATGTAAAAATGAAAAAGAAAAGAAAATAGCAAATAGATTTGAAATTATTGAAAGGGTATATTAGTCTTAGTAAAATTTAAGATGCTATAAAAAAAGAAATGAAATCTCAATAATATCTTTCTCCATGTATTGAAATTCTATGTATATTAAGATAATTCTCTTGGATTCTTATATTTTAAAGTAGTTTATCAAATTTAGGTTCCAAACTTGACAAGTAGAACATGATTAGGTTTCCCATTCTATATAATGCATCCAAACATGTCCTTAGTTATGTGGGATTTTTGTAAATTTCAGCTAGGAAGTGAGTGATTTGGGATAGTTGAATTAGGAGGCATAGGTTTACATGTAGCCAAAAAGACCGGATTCTTTTGGCAACAATATTCTTAAAATTTCAAGAATGTAAAAGACAAATATTTCATATCCACTCTATACTGCACTCTCAAATAGGAGAGGAGAATATTGCCTTCAAAAATCTTATTAGCTACTTGCTTCCTCATTTTTCCTTAACTCTTGAGCCTGTTATGTATTCGCTAATTCTTCTAAAGATATACTTGACAAATTGTGTTCACTTTTATAATGAAAAAAAAATTAGACTCATAATTTTGAGGTAAAGTTGCAAGAATTTTTTTCAATAATTCGTTCATAAGAGACATCCTTACCAAGCAACCTAACTTTGTTTACAATGTCGAGCAACTTGTTCCACTAATCTTTGATATTTTGTAATTCATTCACCTTCATCATCTCGAACACTCTAACCGGATTTGAGTGCTTGCTTATTTTTGGCTTTTTCATTATCTTGTTATTCGTTTTTAAGATAGTCTCATGTGTCCTTTTACAGACTCTTAGGTGCATAACTCTTGTATAAATTGTGCTTGACACAACAGTAAATAAGTAGGCTTTGACTTTAGACTTTCTTATCTTTCGATTTTGTGGATCTTCAATCATCACGAAATATGTTGGCAATGATGGAATTGCATATTTTCTTTACTGCCTCACAAAGATCTATACTTCAAGATAAACTGTTATTTCAATTTCTATACTGATCTTTTCTTTTTGTGTTTCGCTCAACCCGCAGACCGTTTGAAATCCTTTTGCTAGTTAGAGCTTTCTAGGCTAATGCTCTCATACTATGTTTACAAGTTGAAAAAAATATAGAGATACGAAGAACAATTCGAATTGCATTAGTATTCAATAACATGACTTGCCTTGGCAATACAAAACAAATAAATCTAAATTTAAATAGAAAATATTGCTTAAATGATCTAAAGTAGGATAAGAATAAGAGGGCTAATTCAAAAACTATTGACTAACACTAAATTCAAAAACCAACAATTATCTAATTTGAATTATTTGCAACAGTAGGGAGTTTAGAAGCATTCTACTCTAACAAACCCTCCACTCATGGATGATTGAGTTACAGGTCTCTAAGGAAGAAGAATGTAAAAATTTAGCCAATTTAAAATGCAACTCCTAATCCATGCTTGGTTTTTGTGGCATAATTAATTATTGTTGATGTTGATTCACTTGAATTATATTTTATTATCTTGCACTGTCTTACTAATTTACAGTACCAGTTTCATAGACAATCCTTTCAGTTATGCTTCCCTCATTTTATATCACCCATCTTTCATGCTAGTTGTAGAATAAATACAGATAAAAAATAAGACTTTGAGGTGGCTTTTGTCTTTTCTCTTATCTTCATCTGAAATTTTCATTAAACTTTATCCAATTTCCATATTCCCTTTCATGAATCACTGTCATCTCTCTCTCTCTCTCTCTCTCTCTCTCACACACACACACACACACACACACACACACACACACACACACTCACGCACAGAGACATAACCATTTTAGAAACTCTTCCTGGTTTGACAGACACAGACATAATTATTTTAGAAACTCTTCCTGGTTTGACTTATTTAGAATTTTAATTATATGCCAAACATGTCGATGCCTCTTCCTCTTGAGCTACTTCAGCAAATAGACTATTCAAAAATTGAAAAAGAGCTATTTGTTTCTGATGCTGCAATTCTTGAGGAACAATCAGGCATACCCTCACAGTTCATCTGGCCAGAGCATGAAAAACCATGCCTCAACTGCCCAGAACTTGCAATTTTGCCTATTGACTTGGGAAGCTTTCTATCTCGGGACCCCCAGGCTGTCCAAAAAGCTTCTGAGCTAGTTAATGAAGCATGCAGGAAACATGGATTCTTTCAAGTTCTTAATCATGGAGTTGATTTGCAGCTTATAGATAAAGCTCATGAGTACATGGACATGTTCTTTGGCTTGCCGCTCTCGAAGAAGCAGAGAGTTCAGAGAAAGTCGGGAGAGCGCTATGGATATGCTAGCAGCTTCACTAGCAGATTTTCTTCTCGTCTTCCATGGAAAGAAACACTTACTCTGCACTTCTCTGCTGAAAATCAGTCCAAAAGTGTCAAAAAGTATTTTTCGGATACAACTGGAGATGATTTCAAACAATTCGGGTAAGTAGTGAGTGTCAATGGTTTCAATCAACTATAAAATACTGTGCTATTTGTTTCTCTTTTTCAATATGCTGAAAATTTTCCCTTAATCTTAGAATTACTGCTTACTAGTTTTTGTCTTGTAAATCTGCATACGCGTAATAGAATCTGACTGCATCTACTTAATGACTGTTATTTTATGTTTTAATGAGAATTGAAAGATTAGCTCGAAGATAAATCGTTAGTTACAATAATGTCATGCATATATAGGAATGTGTTCCAAGAATATTGTGAAGCTATGAATAGTCTGGCCCTTGAGATTATGGAGCTTTTGGGGACATGTCTCGGAGTTGGGCGAGAATACTGTAGTGATTTCTTCAAGGAAACCGATTGTTCAATGTTGAGATTAAGTTATTATCCTCGTTGCCAAAGACCTGATTTAACTCTTGGAACTGCGTCCCACTGTGACCCCACATCTTTAACAATTCTTCATCAAGACGATGTTGGTGGCCTTCAGGTTTTCATGGATAAAAAATGGCATTCCGTTCGCCCTGATCCAAGTGCTTTTGTTGTGAATATTGGTGACACATTCATGGTAATTAAGACAATCGTCGATCAATACCAACTTATCTACTTGTTCATTTCAAAATCTTTCATTTGTTATGATTGATGCGCAGGCTCTCTCAAATGGCGTTTACAAGAGTTGCTTGCACAGAGCAGTGGTAAACAAGGAAAGAGCACGGAAATCTGTTGCTTTTTTTCTTTCTCCAAAGATGGATAAGGTGGTGAAGCCGCCAAATAAATTGCTGGACTCTGGAAGTTCAAGAAGGTACCCTGACTTCACATATTCAACTATGGAAGAATTCCTCCACAAACATTACACTGCGCCTGACATGAAAACCCTTCATGTCTTCACAACCTGGCTTCAACACCAGAACCACTCTGAAGGTACAAATTCTGAAATATAAGACTGAAGGATTGTAATTTGCATTCGCTAAGATGAAGATTGACTTGGTAGCAGTGTTTTGTCTTTTTATCAAAGGGTCATCGCGGTCTTAGGGTTAATTAAATCACACTTGGCCATTTTAATCTATTAGGTACAATACTCTCTAATCTTAGGTCAATTAACCTCAAAATTGTACTAAATGAACACGCTTGCAGGTTGCGATGACTCAATTTAGGAGTTAATTAACTTAAAAATTAGAGAGTATTGTTTTTAATTGATTAAAATGGCTAAGTGTGAGTTAATTGATCATGACGTACAAGTTCAGGATGCACTGTGCTGTCTTCTTTTGTTTAGCTTCTTCTTCATTGTGTTTAAGTGCGTAACCTGTCTAATCCTGTTATTAAGCTTGCTTGTGGCTAGTTACCAAGCTTTTCATTTACTTCTTACAATCATCGTCAGCTTAACGTGTATATAAGTTTGGTGGCTTTGTAAATGAAATCAATGTTAATAAAATATGGTGTCTTAACTAAACTATGAGCAGCCAGTAATATACTGTTAATGAGTTATCGGTATAATATATATTGATATAAATTTATTTTCAGTTTATGTATAAATATTTTGAAGTGTACGTTTTAGAATACTGTAAATCTTCTATTAAAAAAAGAATAATGTAAGTTTAATCTTAGTAAATCTTAATAAATTATTATTATATATTGTTGGTATCTTTTACTTATATATTTTGACAAATTTATTATTATACTTTTAGTTTATATATTAACGTTATAATTGTATTAAAAAATTTATAATTAATTTATCTTTAAAGTTTAAGAATTGAATTAGATGTTAAGTAACATTTTGATGATCAAAATAATCTTTCTCAACAAACATGCACTATGTTGCCTATGAGTGATATTTTATTTAACTCTATTTTTTATCATCTTTTCCCTTTTGATCCCCAAACCTTGAAGAGCGACAAAACCTTCCTCTCGCCTTTAAAACTCTAACAAAACACCATTGACAACCAAATTCTTTAGGAATCTTCTTCTTTCCGCTTCGCAAACATTTTTCTAGACTTAGTTTTGTATTATGATCGTAAATTGATGAATCTTGAAACGAAAATCGAGTTGTAGAGGACTGTTGTTGTAGCATGTGTGGTTGTTGCCACTACTCACTAATTGAGTTCGGGTCTTGGCCCTTTCACAAAAGTTCTTTATAAAAAAAAATTCATAGTGAAAAAAGATCTCAAATTAACAAAAATACTCCCAAAAATCCCACCGAGTCCCCTCTGTTTGAACAGTTAAAAGTGTCGGGACACGAGATTTGTCGTATCAGCTGTGTACCCAAGGCGTATCCCCTCGCCCCCCCTAAATACGGCACTCCGGAGGAGTATTGGTGTTTCATAGCGAGAAAACTATTGCTTTTTCACTTTTAGAAAATTAAATTTGTTTCTGCAATCGGCAGTAAACGCATAAAACATCCTAAAAAACTATATTTTGCATCTGAAAAATGAGTGTCAAAACCGATGATCATTTGCAATATGGAATGTTGTATAATTTACCTTGAAAAGAATATATAAATAGTGAATACTTTGTATTGTTTTATGTTGCCTATTATCACTGCAGTATCTAACAATACCAGCTCGACATGTTTTCAAACACCAACCGAGATATATCAGATGACATTGCATCAGAAAATGTTTCACAAATTCGAGTTTCCCAGCTGAGGTTTCTTTAGTTTAGAAGAATTGAGTAAATGGACGACCATTTGAGTAATTAATGGCCTCTTAAATATGAGTAATGCTATTTAACCCAACAATTTTAACACACCTTATAATAAGGTGGCAACAAACGAGCGGATTAATTAAAGAAAAAAATTTAGGAATTGAGCAAATAGAAGCATTTCACGTAAGGAGATACAACAAATTGGATTAAATAACATTTTTTCTTAAATATTCCCCAAATAATGTATTTCTTTTAAATTTGAAATTTTTGCATAGACGTGTTGTTTGCATATAAAATTTTAAGAAATAAAGTTCACACTAATTGCGTAAGGCTCAATATCCACAAATGACGCAGCTTTTTGATTTTTTTATGACTCAAACTTTTAAAACCGTAAAAACTTTAACTTATTTTTAATTTTATTTTTCAACAGTAACCATTTGTTCAAATGAGAGTAGAAAAAAAATCAAATATGTCTTCATATTGCTTCATATTGTTCCAATTTTTCTTTTTACCATCAAAATTTTCAAAAGTAAAGAGCATGTCTGGATTTTTTCTCTTCAATTTAAATAAATGCCTACAATTGAAATATAAAATTGAAAAATAAGCTAATATTAACTTTTCAAAGTTTAAGTATTTTTGGAAAGGTGAATATTTTTTTAATGATTAAGCCAATTCTGAAAGAAACAAAAAGAGGGTTAAATTCAATATCATACTCCCTCTAAAAAATTCAGTATCATACTCCCTCTAAAAATTTCAGTATCATACATTTGTATGCTACTAAGCTTAAAAAAACCATGGTACCCTATCAACAAGACAAAATATCACCAAATTTCTTATATATATACAAAATCTAGTAGGGTTTAGATATCACAGCTTGATCCCATCAGATCAAACCATACTGATTTTGCCAACAATAATATTGTCCAGCACTGCATATAATATAACAAAAATTAGTATAAAGTATAAACAATTAGAGGTATCAATTAATACCACACAAGATTTGAACGAATTCGACGAAATTATAGCTATGATTTTGTCTTTACTAGCTCATACAAACATAAATATATTAAACTATTGTCCTAAATATATATTTAGTAATATTACTCCCTCTGTCCATTTTTAGTTGTCGCTTTAGGCAAATATTTTTGTCCATCAATAGTTGTCACTTTAAGATTTCTATGTGACTTTTACACTAGTATTACAAATTTGACCTTCTTATTAAATCACTTCATTAAATGGTAGTTCAATTTTCAAAACTAAATCATCCAATAGTGGGTTAATAACTCTATTTTCAAAGCTAAATTTTTCAATAGTGGAGTTTATAAATAGGGTTATAGTAGTCTTTATGTTTATAATTTAAGACAAAAAAAACGCTTTCTTAATCTTAGCAATTTAGCCTAAAGCGACAACTAAAAATGGACGGAGGGAGTATTAATTAAGTCACTATCTAGATTACGGATAAGCAAACGGTTAAAAATCCACCGGTTTAAAAAAATACAAATTAATTATAATTTATCTTGTAACTGAACTGCTGAATTAACCAAAATCAAAATCAACTAAAATTTAATAAATATAAAACTGAACCGATCAAATTCGTCGGTTAATTAGATTAATCGAACATTAAAAATTATTAGCTGTAATAAAAAAAATATTATTAATTAAATTGATCGAACTAATCAAATTAATTTAAATTATTAATTAAATAGATTGACTGATTCGGTTAATGTAGTTTAACCAATTTTTTTACCTAGATGGAGGAACTGCTACAAGAAAGTCCAGGTTCAAGTCACATTTAATTTTTAGTGGACAGTAAATGATATTGTTTTTAATAAGAGACTTAAAACTATTTGCATTGGTTGATTGGAAAAGTAATTATTAGATTATGATTTGAATTGCAATTAGATTCATTTTGAGATTAAATTATATAATGATGTATGGTGTAATTTTAAATTTTATTAATAAATATATAAAGTGACAATCAAGTTGGGATTATTAAAAGGATTAGGGTAGTAGCTAGATAGCGATTAGAGTGATCAAAGGGACGTTCATATAAACAACATTGTGTAAATCGCCAAGGACACAATCTTTGTTCTTTCTTTCGTTCTTTAGCTTTGTCATATGAAATTAGCATCCAATATTTACTCTTTCATTAATTAATGAGGGTAATTTATACTAACTGTCATCGTGTCTTTTTCTAAATCGTCTTTAAATTTTAATTTCTATCCTAATTGTTCATAAAATTTTATTTAGTAACTCAGTTGTTCGTGATGTTATACTTATGCACTATTTTTATCAATTTTAATGATGTGACGTGCCAACTTGAGTCATATATATATATATATATATATATATATATATATATATATATATATATATATATATATATATATCTCAAATTGTCACTTGACGTCATAAGATAAATTAAAGATTTTTTTTATATAAATCTATTTTCCACTCCACATTATTAAAATTGACGGAAACAGTAACGGCAAGGACTATGAAAATTTAGAGATAGTTGTGGTATAAAATTATAAATTAAAATTTAGAGACAAATGTGGTACAAATTAAAGTTTAGGATGATTCGGGAAGCTCATCTTCATTTTTTTACGTTAACTTTAAACATATATGTTTAAGATAAAAATAAATAAACAATGGGCGGGATAAGAAGAAGTGAGGAAAATATCATAACTCAGTTCAGTACTTTTTTATTGAAATCTTTTCTCGTGGCAAAATTTATAGTTTAAATGATAACCGCTGGGCCGCAAACTGTTTAGATCGCGAGTTTTTAAATTCTTCCACAAACATTCCTCCTTCTCAATTATTTAAAAAAGGATAAAAACAATCGACAATTCCATATTTAATAATGTTTTACGAATGAAAATCATATATTTATATTGTAGACCCATCATCAAAATAACTGTTACAAAAAATTATAAAAATATAAATTAAATCCGTTGTTAATCAATATTCTCTAAGCATATTAAAATTAAAAATGAGACGTGGAAGTTTTTACATTATACAATCTCGTGGATGAAAATTTGAAAGATTTATAGGTACATGCAAAATACATTGATTTAAAATTCATTTTAAGATATGGAATGTCCAATCCAACCCAATTTCAAATTTGTATACAAGGATCCCAGTTGATGAAAGAATGATTAAACAGCAAATAATGAATTAAGATAGTTATATTAAGCTATCTAAATACAATGTTTTTATGATAATGTTAGAATCATGTTCGATCGTAATTAAAGAAATGCCTTTCTTTTTTCTTTTAATTTTTTTATTAACCTGCCCAGAAATTCATTAAATAATAGTAAATAAGCAATTGCTACGTGGTCAATTAATATACACATAAGATCTTGCTCCTTAGTCCTTGCACACAATTTCGTGACTAACTGCGTATACTTTTCTGTTCTAATAAACAGATAGATACTACATTTAAAAAGTATATTCTAAATTATAAGAAATCAATTATTATTTTAGTAAATAATTATCACATCTATCATTATTGGAAAATATCTTGAAAAAACAATAAAATAAAATAAAATAAAATAAAATAAAATAAAATAAAATCTTTTACTACATTGAATAAGGACAAATATCATATTTTTTAATAAATTAATTTATTTTATCTAATAAATCTAAATTTTTAATATTTATAATCATTTTAAATTGTCTGTCAATTTGAAATAAAAAGAGTACGAAAACAATGCTATGGATGTAACTATAACTACGATATAAATTTTATTAAAGGAAGATTACTTTATATTATACGAGGGATTATAATTCTCTCAAGTTCAAATGAATTTGAGGGGGCCAAGTTCATGATCTATACACTGTTCATTATAAAATGAATAGTGTAGATCAATATAATAATTTTTTATTGACATTATTCATTTAGTAACGAATGGTGAGAATTAAATGAAGTTAACCCTTCAAGTTCAAATGAACTCGAGAGAATCTCAATCTTTATATGAGTATTGCAGTCTACATTATTATCTGAAACGAAAGTATTAAGATATAAAATTTTGACTGAAAACTAGTAGAAGTATTATTTAAAAAAAAATCTAAAATTGTATTATCTTTAAATTGATAAAAAAAAAACTAAAAACTAATAGTGAAAAGAATTATATGCAAGATAGCTATGTGAACAAAGCGCATGCATGTTACTTTGAAGACAAAATATCTTAAAAAAACATCCACATTTTAGTCTCTTTTTAACTATATTATAACTTTGTAACATTGTAATTTTGTTTAAATTTTCACCTTTCATTTTCAATTGAACCCAATTTTAAAAATTGAATTCTTTTACATTCATAAAAAATTAAAAAAACTCTTATAAATGACTTTTTGAATTCTTTTATTCAAAAAATTTAAAATAAATGACTTATTTGAATCATTTTTAATGAAAAAAAGATCAATTTAATACTTATGATTATAATTAAAAGTGAAAGGTGCAGGTTTGGATAAAATTGATAATTTTATAAGATTTGTGTATAATTAAAAAAGAATTAAAAGGTAAATGTTTTTAAAATATTTTGCCTGACTTGAACCAAATATAGAAGAATTGAAGACAAATTTTCCTTTCACAGTTCTAACTAACGTTTTAATCTTTAAAATTTTAGTTCAATTTTAGACGTTGACAACAATTTTAGCTAATTCATCCTAATTAAATAAGTACCGTTCTATTCATAATGATCTCAAAATCCTCTTGGTCGTTCTTAAAAATTAGGCCTAATTATTTAAAAAACCTTCACCTTGTAATATTTTTTTGTTTATACCATGACTTAGGAAAAAGTTCATTTGTACCTTTTTTTTTGATTTTTCGTTTTCAACTCTACCCTAAAGCATTAAATTGAACTTTTTTATTTAGAAAAAAGCTTAAAATAATCCTTCATTTTTTAACTTATCTGTATTTTTTCAAATAGAAAAAAGATGATATAACCCTTCTATTTAATTATTTTTAATGTTTTCATCCTTTAATTAATTAAATGATCAAAAAATAAAATTTTGGGGTATAGTTAAAAACGAAAATTCAAAAAAAGGGTACAAATGAACTTTTTCCTAGGTCAGAGTATAAACGAAAAGGTGGGATTTTTTTAAGTAATTAAGCCTAAAAATTAAGCTTAATAATTCAAACATATTTCATTATTTTGATCTTTTTTCAATCATGTCTTAAATTTTTAAAATCGTTAATTTGGCTATTTTCAATTATCAGTTTCAATTACAATTATTTATTTAGATCGGAGTGAAAAAAGTTTAAATTTCTATCATGTATGAAATTTTTGAAGATAAAATGACAACTTTTAAAAAATAAAGCATATGTATCAAGCAATATGAAGGAGCAGTTCGCGCTGTTAATTTACGGCCCTAATACGAAACAATATAAAAAACAAATTTGAGCGTTTTATCGAACAATGGGTCAACGCGCCCCCTAAACTTGTGACACGGGTTCATATAACCCAATTTATACTTTTTTGAACAACTAGCCCCAAAACTCTTCATTTTTTGGTCAAATAACCCCATAATTTATATTTTTAATTTAAAAAACAGATTTAGGATAATTATGTCACAACAATTAGGGAAGTATCTAATTATTTTTTTGCATCTCTCACCTCTGATTTGTATTTTACGCGTTTTGAAAATACAATTATGGGTTACTTGACCCGAAAATGAAGAGTTTTGGGGTTAGTTGCTCAAAAAAGTATAAATTGGATTAGATGATCCCGTGACACAAGTTTAGGGGGTGCATTGACCCTTTGTTCAATTTTTATCTAATTTGAATAAATGGTACGACTGAGATTGAAAATTAAAAAACAGCTAAAAATTAACGATTTTAAAAATTTAACCATAAATAAAATGAAATAAAATAAGATATGTTTAGATAATTAAACTAAAAATTAAGAGGCAATAACGATCAGATCACATTTGAGATTGGTGAATTAAATAATATGTGCAGCTGATACATGAATTATTTAAAAATATGCATGCAACTATGCACATATTTCTAAAGAAAGAGCTATGTAGCAAGTGAAATGGAAGTAGGTCCATGTAATAGCATGTAAGTATTTGAACCATAATTGGTGGGAATTTATTTGGCATCCAAGGATAAGAGAACCTCCTTTCTCAACTTTCTTTTATTTCCTTTCATCACTATATGTTTTATATGGTTTAAGTTGAAACTTGTAATCTTTTAGACCATTTACTATTTAAATAGCTTATATCTCCTTTAATTTTGTAATTTTTATAATTATATTCACTTTAAAAGTTTTTTTACTATTATATTTGTTTATAAGATTCAAGTATTATTTATGAATTACAATCAAATTTTAAAAATGTAATCCAACTTCTAAAACAAATTAATTTAAACGTTTGATCAAAAATTGACAATAGATACAAATTTTTTAAAAGTTTTGGACATAATTATAAAAAAATATCTTTCAAATTTGACATAATTACAAAATTAAAAATTTTAGTCGTAATTAAAAAAATTGCAAAAAATTTGATCACTTATCATTTTAAGATTTCAAGATAATTTTAATCATTTTTGTCAGATATGTATCAAATGACTAAATGACGATATCAATTTTACTTTCAATTTTTATTTTCAATCGTAGACATTTGTTTAAATCAAAGTGAAAAAAATTCAAATTTTTAAGCATATAAAGCATATTAAGTAAAATTATAAATAAAGCGTACCGGACCGAGTTTGAGGTGTTCATATTCGGCTAGTTATATAAAGAGGTCATGTTCGTTTGAGTTTTGGATAAGGTTAAGTTCATTTAAAAATATTATATTCATATTCAACCTATGTTCAACTCCAGTTAGTTCATTTAGCTGTTAAATGAACGAGCTAAACAAACGAGCTCATGAACGTATTGAACGAGCTAGCTCGTTTATTTACCAGCTAAACGAACAAACACTAATACAAACTAAAACTATATAATTTTGCTTCCTTTTTTTTTATTAAAACTATATAATTTTATTTAAAATAGTGTTCTAATGTATTAAATTGGAGTATTTTTTAAATTAAAACTATATAATTTTGCTTCTTTTTTTATTAAAACTATATAAATTTATTTAAAATAGTGTTTTAATGTATTAAAATGGAGTGTTTTTTACTTAATTTAAATCCAATAGTTAGTGGTGAATTCATTATCAAAGTTCATATATGAGACAATTTGTATTATTATCAAACGTAAATATCATTTTATTTCTCCTAAAATATCAGTAAAGACTAGAGGAATGGCGCAACAGTAAAAACAATAAGATTCCAATTAATTTTGGTTCACTGACCTCTCCAAAGATCGGCTTTGGCTTTTCTTATAACTATAAGTATCTTCTCCTTATTATTAACCAACTAATTCCCTTCTTCAAACTCCACAACATGGCATTATCTTCTCTTCCTCCCCACCCTCTAATTTTCGATGCATCTCTTCTTCAACACCAATCAACCATACCCCCTCACTTCATCTGGCCCGAACACGAAAAACCGATCCTCGACTCGCCCGAGCTTCTGATCCCTCCCATCGACTTAGCTCGCTTCCTCTCGGGAGACCCTTTAGCTATATTAGAAGCAACCGAGCTAGTTAACGTGGCATGCAAGAAACACGGGTTCTTCTTAGTTGTTAATCATGGAGTTGATCCTGAGCTTATAGGTAAAGCTCATGAGTTTATGGATATGTTCTTTAGCATGCCGCTAGCTGAAAAGCAAAGAGCACAGAGAAAAATTGGTGAGCTCTGTGGGTATGCGAGTAGTTTCACTGGCAGATTTTCTTCGAAACTTCCATGGAAGGAAACGCTTTCTTTTCGATATTGTGCTGACGACAAATTCTCCAACATTGTCGGAGAATATTTCTTGAACGTCATGGGAGAAGAATTCAAACAATATGGGTAAGCCTAGAGCCTAATTATATATATGCCATTTCTTTAGGTTAAAGTTTGTTGCAGTCACCAAACTATATTGATTTTACATAACTTCCAAATTTCTATATTTTTCTAAAAGAACTTTAATTTTTATGACCAGCGTCATGACTTCAAATAATTTTCCATGAAATTCTAATTTCATGGACAAAAGAGATAGAATATTCACCAAATATTATTTACTGTAAAGTTATTTGACTTTATTTTTCCTTTATAATATATATATATTATATCGACTTTTAAATGACCACAAAACTAAATAGTCTCAAACTTTTTCACCGCCGGACAGTTAAATAAATTTTTTCCACAATAGTAATTTGTTGTCTAAACATCACGGACACTTCATTCAATAAGTTTAACGTTTCAAACATGTCACTTCATTTTTAATATAAAAAACTTTAAAATAATATTATTTCGCTATGTTCATATTCAAGTGTTCCGTTTTTCGAATCCGTATCTGTGCTACATAGTATACCGTCGTTTAATTATTGTTTGGTTATTCAAATATAAAATGATTATTATTCCTAATCATATAAAAACATTACATTTTTGTAACGGCACAAATTTTGAACCACTATTTTTTGTTTATACTTCTCTTAATTGTTTTTTTTTTGTGTGTGTGTGGCTGGATATATAGCAATGTTTACCAAGAATACTGTGAAGCCATGAGCGGGCTCTCCCATGGGATTATGGAGCTTCTGGGGTTAACTCTGGGAGTGGGGAGAGATCATTTTAGAGAGTTTTTCGAAGGAAATGACTCCATAATGAGATTGAATCATTATCCTCCTTGCCAAAAACCCAACTTAACTCTCGGAACTGGTCCTCACTGTGACCCGACTTCCCTAACAATCCTTCATCAAGATCATGTCGGTGGTCTCCAAGTGTTTGTCGACGACAAATGGCGTTCCGTTCGCCCTGATCCTCGAGCTTTTGTCGTCAATATCGGCGACACTTTCATGGTAACACTATCCATCATTATACTCTAGTGCTTGCTGTACTTCTTAAATTTTTTGAATAATTGATTATCATGGTACCTAAACTATTATATTATTTTATTTTGATGACCAAACTTTAAATTGTTTTATTTAAATTTTATTTTTATTTCAACGGAAAGTTTTTGAAAAAAAAAATATATACGAACACGGCAGCCGGTTTTTGTTTATTTTTTCCTGAGACTTGCATTATTTAACCTACAAACTTTTCTTTGAAAGAAAATTATACATCTATGTCAAGCTTTCAAGAAAAAATAAGTAAAATTGATTGACAAATGGAAAAAATAAGCAAAAACCTTTTGCCACGTGAATATTTTTGACCAGAAAACCTCCATTTGTAATCAAATTAAAATTTAATAACAAAAAATAAACTAAAATTTGTTCATCAAAATTAAAAGTATGGCGAGTTTAGGTATTCTGAAAATCAATTAGTCCAAAAAATTATGTTAATGGTGTCTGAATATTTTTGTATTATATGAATACTTAAAACTTGAAACTCTCATGTTATATCATAAGGTTAAACTCATGCAATAATTAGAGATGTATATAATAATTTTATTTGTTTAAGCTAATTGACTATGCTCCTAATGCAAATAAATTAAATCTCAGGCACTATCAAATGGAATATTCAAGAGTTGCTTACACAGAGCAGTGGTAAATAACACAACAGTAAGAAGATCACTAGCATTTTTTCTATGTCCAAACATGGAGAAAGTGGTGAAGCCACCAAATAATTTGGTAGACTCAGAAAATCCAAGGAAGTACCCAGATTTCACATGGTCAGCTCTACTAGAGTTCACTCAGAAACATTACAGAGCCGACATGAAAACCCTAGATGTCTTCACAACGTGGCTGCAACAGAAACAAACAGCTGATGAAAATGAAAGCAACATTAATGGATGATTATGGAATAAAGGCAACAGAAACACCAAAAATAAGGCCAGCTGGTTTGGGTTTAGGTGTTTAGTGTTGGAGAGAATCATATCTAATGCTATCTATAAGAGAAGCTAATTAATTGCATGCAGGAATAATATATGTTTATATTTTCTTTTGTTCTAAAAAAAATATAGATATCTATGTACTTTTTTGTCTTTTGCCACCAACTGATTCTGTTTTATTTTCATGTATAAATCAATCAAATGATATTTAATTTCCTATCTACTACTTTATTAATTAATTAGCCATGAAAATGAGTAAAAGTTTGTGTACAAAATCCACATTCCATAATTACCCTTACAATTATCTTTTTTTTTTGAAGCAACCTTACAAGTATCTAGCACAAACTAGAGAAATTTTTAGGTAGATTCAGTCCAACACGTCATCCATAGACTAAAACTATCACATTATGACACGTCATTAAAATAATGGCACTATCGTAATATTACTATCTAAAAGTGTAAATAAGTAATAAACAAAATTACGATAGTGCCACTATTTTAATGACGTGTCATAATATAATAGGTTAGTCTACGGATGATGTGGTATACTGAGTCTACCTAAGAATCTCTCGCACAAACTAACATAGAATTTGGAATCAACATAAGACATTATTTATTACTTTTAATATTTGTCTTGTACTTTTACATGAAAGATACAAGGGATAAGTTTAATCAAATAAGTAATTCTATCGATGAGCTATAATTCAAATAAATGTGTATTAGACATGATTCTATTAAGATTATGAGATCAACTTTTTTTCACAAAAGTTAAATTTCTCTTTTCCAAATAATTTTCACCAAAAAGCTACTAAGTAATCACGCTTGTTCTTTTGGTTTTGTATCATTTCATTTGATTTCATGTCCTAGTGGCTAGTAGTGCCAAAATGTTAAACTTTTTTAACATGTTGAAAATTTATTCTGGAATTTTGGAATTTTCAGAACGGTAAACCTATCACTGTTTGATAAATTCGCTGATAATCTGTCTATTTTTTTCTAAAATTGATTTCATTATATACACAATATAGAATTTGAAAATGTAGAGTTTTTTTAAAAAAAATTGAAAGATTGGGATGCCATATAGTTCGGATAAATTAATTTTAAAACTATTAAATCAATTTCGAAAAACTAAATAATCTTTTAATGAATTTATCAAATTGATATAGATTTACAACTAAATCAAAAAAAAAACTGACTTTTTAATACCATCAAACCTTTTAGATACCTTACTTCCTATAAAAAGTTGCACTAGTAGCATTCAAAAAGTAATTCAAAATAGAAGGTTTTGTATAGTAAGTAGAGAGAAAAAATAAAGATAGCTATGAATGGCTCTATGCTAATACGTTAATTGTTGAGTGATATTGGTCGGGCTGCAAATGCAAAGCATATTTGAAAGCTACTTTGGTTGTTGCCTGAGACATTTGCGTATGCTATATACCACTTTTTTCTTTCCACATCCTTATTTGTATAAGCAAATCTTACTTCAAACTCAATTTTTTTGATTGTGCAAACCTATATGAATAGTCTTTTGTGTGCATTGATTAGGTATAGTTGAACTTTTCGATTTCATAGTTATATTCTTCAACTTTCTTTATCTTTTCATTTTTTTTAAAAAACTTTTATATGTTTTAATGATATATAATACTCCGTCTGTTTTAAATTAAAAAAATTTATATATCTAAATAAACAAAATTAATTTGTAAAAAAAATCATAACACCCTATTTAACACAGTAATAAATTAATCTCAATGCGTTGATGAGTTAGTAAGGCGCTCTTCTAGTTTAAGTGAGGTCGCGGGTTCTAACCATATTCATGTATGCAGCCGTTTAAAACTTGTGATCAGAGTTTGCCTCCTGCAAATGACTTACACGGTTCGACCGGAATTAATCTGAATGTGGAAGGTTTAAAAATGTTATCTAATAGTTGAAAGCCGTTCAGAAAATCTCATGAATCCTGTACCAAAAAACAAACACAGTTGTAAATTTGTGTTTTCTAGTGTTTTATATTTTTTTTAATGTATTCATCATAAGTAATGAGAGTATAAATACAAATTATGTTAGAATCATTTATTAAAATTACTTAAAACTAACATAGAAAATCCATAAAACTTATGAAGCCGTGATCATGCCAATTCGATTCATTATGATGTAGATCGAATTAGTGGAAGCATACGTTTTTTCATTATATATTTCTTGACTAATTTCGAAAATACTATACTTCATATGGTTCTTCAAATTCAATCAATATTTGAAATTTTATAGTTTTTAGAGTTTGGTCTTTTTCATAATGAGATAAGAGTGAAGAACAATTAAGTGTTTTCAATTTTCGGACCAAAACAATTATTTATTGGTGAAAAGACATATGTATGGTACTATTATAATTTAATCAATCATCAAATTATAATAGCATAATAGTACCAAAAGGCTAAAAAAATTATAATTTTTTTAAAAGTTTATCCAAACCTTTCAAAAAGATTATATCTACCACAATTTAATTAAAAGTTGAAAATTTATATGATTTGATGAAATTTATTTTTCAATAATTGATTATATAATTATTTAAAAAAATGAAAAGAAAAAAATTTCCAATTAAATTGCCGTATCGTTCGAATATTTCAAAATCGTAGTTTTTGTGAGCAATTTTTATGTGTTTCACTTCTTATGTGAAAGTTCTTGAGTTATAGAGTTTTTTAATATAATTTATTCATGAAAAAAAACTCAATTTTAAAAATATTAAATAATAAATAAATTTATAATTATTTAAAAAATTAGATATATTTTCAAAAAGTACAAAAAATTCATTTTTTGACACGTTTGACCAACTATAGTTATACAATTAAATTTCTATACGTAATAGTAGACTATATTATATAGCATACCTCATAACCTTGAATTTTTTTTATTTGCATCGCTTAATGTATTAGACAATTAAACAATTATTACACCATCAATTACAAATATAAGTTCATATGTTAGAATATAAATTATTCCTACAAATTAATCATATATATAATAATTAAGTGTGTATAAATTTATCCAAAAAAATTTGAGTGTCTATAATCTAAAACAAAAAAAGAGCATTAAGTTGTGTCCAATATTATGGTAAAGGTAGCTATAAATATTCTGTATTAATATAAATTAAGTGTCCTTATGCACAATTGTAATAGAATTTCCTAATGCTTTTTTCTATACTAGTTTCGCATTACGTGCTATGCACGTGGCTCGTAACGTAACTCGTCAGTGTACATATTAGTAAATTTATTATAATTATATTAATTTTTGATTTATAATTAATATTAAATTAGTTAAAAAAATTTATAAAAGTAAATATAATATATTCGGTTATTAAATTGTTTTCCATACTAAACTTATTTTTCTTTTGATTTTATAATAAATAAAATTAAATAATTAACTTAATTTTATTAATAATATCTTTAAAAATAATAAGATAGAAATTTAAATAATAATATATTGACCAAATATATTATTTTAATTTTGTAGTTAAATCAAACTAAAAGATAGATATTCCTACTAATTTGTAGACAATTTAGTTATTTTTTATATATGGAGATAATTTAGCTACCTATTCTATTTAGGACTTTAATTACAATAGTGATTAATTAAATAACTAATTAGTTAATGACTATAAAACTTTTATTTAGTAATAAACTGAAAAGGATTATTCAGTAAATTTATCTGTCCCCCCCCCATCCGTGCTTTTATATATAGTATAGATGAAAAATATACTCTTTTGTCTTTTTATTATCTAGTTAAATATTTTTATCTATAATTATCTTTTCTTTTCTTAAGATTTTAAATTTATTTTAATTATTATCTTTTAAATTTACCAATCTTTATAAATAGCTCTATTGACTAGTTAATTACCTAATTATTAAAAATTATACTAATTTTTATTAATAAACTTACGTTACTCTTGTTTAATGATAGGTGTAGAATTACACCTATTATGCGGGTCTATTTTGATGTAATTATGCCATGTTTAGTGTCCATTTAAGTTGTTTTATTGCTCATTTTCATGTCGAAGTGTTTCAGGTACATATTGGCGAGAATCGGGCAATTTGGAGCGTAATTGGAGCAATCAAGATTAGAGGAAGCAGAAGTGATCAAGTCAGAGCTTGTTTCTATCGAAACTTCCTCAGAAACCTCCTCAGAAACGTCTGTCTCGATCGAGACAGATTGGTTTCTATCGAGATCTCCTCAGAAACCATGTCATGCATCCAGTGAGCTTTTCACCTAAGCCTGTTTCTATAGAAACCATTTCATTTCGATAGAAACAGCTCATTAATGAAGATACGTGATTTGGAGCTAAAAAGGCACATGTGGACAATTTTGTGATCTATTTTGATTGGCTACCTCATTTAGACTTGTCATATAGTGTATTTTTATTCCCTTTTTATCCTTGAACTATAAAAGGATCCCTTCTTTTCTATTTTTAGGGTATGCACTCAATTTTAGATTTGTAGCCCCCATTTCACTTACTATTCTCAGCTTTTTGAATTACACTTGTTCTTAGTTATATTTTGAGCTTTTGTTATGGATTAAAGATTATTATTATTAATAGAAGATTATTGGTTCCTTTATTATTGTTCTTCATTATCTCTTTTATGCTTTGGGTCTTCAATTATTACAAGGTAATTAATCTCTACACCATGTTTATTCCTCTTTCTTGCTTATTAGTTATTGTTAGCATGTTTGTGATGAGTAGCTAAACCCCCCTTGTTTAGGGGTTGTTAATGAAGTTTGATTGTGACTAGTTGACTAGGGTTTGATTTGGGTTCAAGGTTTGTAATGATTTGTATGCTTAATGCTTAGGATAGATTGATCTCCTAATCCTAGGTTGAAGGTTAATTAATTAGGCGAGAGTCACTTAATTACCCGGAATTAGCAAATCATTTAATTAGGGCTTAATCACGCGAGAGCGGTTTAGGGCTTAATCGGTTATAGGTTAGCTTCGTGATTGGATTAAATTGGTATAATCGAAATCTAATTATGCGAGAGCGATTTAGATTTCGGTGTATTAATTTAATTACAATTAGTTCTAATTGCGGACTCGAGAGAGCGGATTAGGCATTTTAGAAAGACTTGACCCGAACCAATTACCAAATCAACCCCGGTTAGCTAGAACGTTTCAAATCTAATTAGCAACCTCTAAGCGCCTTCTACCTATTCATTAAACTGTTTAGTATTTGATTGTTGGTTTATAATTTGCTTGCCTAGTTATTAATTGATTGCTTTAGCGTTTAATTGTTTGTTCAATTAGTGTTTAAATTCCATAGTATTAATCTAAATCAATTTACTTGTCGCTTTCCGAATTGAAGTTCAATTTCGTGTTCGTTCACTTTAAACCTCTTGTCCTTGTGGGTTCGACATCCGACTTCCGGATTACTACTGGTTAGTGAGTGAAAATTCCTAACATTTAACATGTAAAATTTTAATCAAAGATGGAGCTATATCTTTTCAGAAAAAGAATGGTTTACGTTTCAAGTAGTACCAGCGCGAAAAGAAATTATAGGACCGGAAATTCACGTTCATGCATGTTCGACGTACGTCACTAAAGATTAAACCTGTCAACTGCTCAAAAAAGATGGAAGATAAAGCAAACTGCTTATATAGTTATATTTTATGGATATGAATGAATTAATTACTAAGCATATATTCAAGCTTGCTTTATTGGTAATTAATTATTACATATTCAAACACGGTTTTGAAAAAATTGCACTTACCATAGCGTTTTATATAGAATGATTACCAACTTCAATGTATTTCACTTTGATAAGTTAAAATTATCAATAACATGAGGTCATTAAATGATCTTTTAACAAATACCTGTTTATGTACACAATGACAATGAAATAAACGTCATGTTTTCTTCACTTTAAGATTGTTAAACTATATATATTTAAAAAATTAGATATAGATAGACTATTAATTGATATGAAAAATTTTAAAAGACACTTTTTCACATGCTAAATAAAAAAAATTATATAAATATTTTTAGCAACCTATAATTGGTTATAAAATCAGAATTTGGTTATCAAAATATAAATATTTAAATATAGATCTTTATTCTGTAAAAATAATATTTTAATTGAAGCGGTGCTCTCTCTATAGGGAGGGAGAAACAACACCTAGAGAGAGAAAGCGTCTATTTCTTTAATTTTAAAGCGCGTGAAGTGTTGATCTTCGACCTCTCTAAAAATCATAGTCTCTTTGTCCACATATTTCTATAATTTCTGAATTCTTTTTTCAATAATTCCATTATGGAGATTTATGTACGTTTTTAATGTGTTTTGATGATATATCTTATGTTTTACTGCGATATTTTTTGGCTAAATCAAAAATTATTTAGCATATATTCGAGTTCCATATTCAATTTTTCGGTGACTAAACTTCTAGTCAGCTTATTGAAGTAAAATTGAAACAGAGCACAAAAAAATAGAAATTCTAAAGATGTAAAAAGTGTCAGGTGATTTTCAACACTTAAATTCTTTCTGTTTGTTGTTGATGTTAAAATTAAATTTTTAAAACTTTGATCGTTGTTTCGTTTTTTAAACAGAAGAATTATTTGGTTCAGTTTATTTTTAAAATTTTTGTATCTACTATGTATATTGATGTTATTATCTATTTTTAACTAAAAAACTGTTAAAATTTTAACCCTTATTAATTCATACATGTATGTGTACTCTAAGCAGTGACGGATTTATGTGAGGGCCAAGGGGGACACTGGGCCCCCCCTCAAAAAATGGCCAGAGACTCTAATTTTTTTATATTCAATTATATACTTAGGATCCATATATTAATATAATCACACATATGTGATGGAGCCACCTATAATCACAATTTCAGAATATTACATCATATAATTACCTATTCTTAATTAGTTTTGGACACAATTACCTATTCCTAATTAATTTTGGACAAGTCATCATACGCATTACCTATTCCTAATTGGTTTTACATACAAATTCTTTCTCTTTTTCCTATTTGGATTTACATTATAATCTCTATGTATTAGCTGTTTGTCAACAATTCATTACATATTTGTGAGATCTAATTTTTTTTCTTTAAATTGCTACATAAAGTGTTAGACAGTGTTAAATTTTCAGCGATCTTCAATTTCCAGCCGTTTTCAAATATTCGACGACTCCAAAATTCTAATCTTTAAAAGGTAAGTCTATTTAACAAATTTTTAAAATTATTAATATTCACTTTAAAGTAATAATTTTAATATAAAGTTCTCAATTAACTATTAATTTTGTTTTCTTTATTTATCTAAAATTAATATTGTACCATTTTACTATATTTAGATTATATTTAAATTTATACTTTAATTAGTGAATAATTATTTTTACAATTTAATTAACCAGTTGATTTAATTTTCTATTTTCAGTTATGGAGCGATATTTTAAAAAAATATCGGATGTTACTAAGCCAATAATTCCACCAAGAAATCAAGCAGAGAAATTAAATGTTGAGGTGGAATCAAGCGATCAACCTACTATTCATGTTTCACTGATACCAATTGAGATGGAGATTGATTTAGATAACCTTCCCAGCGATCCTGGATTACGACCAAATATAATGAGTTATTCATCTGACGTGAGAGATCAAGTTCGTAGAGAATATTTATTAAAAGGACCATGTCAGCCGCGACAACATATTTTTCCTCAAAGGATGGATGGAAATCGAAAGCGTAAATTTATTGTCACTTGGTTTGACGAATTCAAGCCTTGGTTGGAATATAGTATCGCAAAAGATGCTGCATTTTGTTTATATTGCTATCTTTTCTCAGCTGGCCGCAGCGAAAGGGGCCATGATGCTTTTGTAACAGAAGGTTTCAGTGCCTGGCGCAAGAAGGAAAGGCTGCGAGACCATGTTGGAGACCATGACAGTGATCATAATAAATGTAGGTTGACTTGTCAAAATTTGATGAATCAAGCTCAGCACATTGAGGTATGTTTTTCTAAACAATCCGAACAAGCAAAGCTTGATTATCGTTGTAGATTGAATGCATCGATTATTTGTCTACGCTGCCTTATGATGCAAGGATTGGCTTTTAGAGGGAATGATGAAACTGAAAACTCACTGAATCAAGGGAATTTTATCGAGCTTCTAAAAGTTATTGCTTCATGCAATGAGGATATCAATAAAGTTGTTTTAAGTAATGCTCCTGATAATCTTAAACTTACAGCTCCTCATATACAGAAAGATATTATCAATGCAGCTGCAATTGAGATAATAAATGTTATAATTGGAGACATTGGGAATAGTTTTTTATCTATTCTAGTTGATGAGTGTCGAGATGTATCAATTAAAGAGCAAATGGGAATCGTTATTCGGTATGTCAACAAAAGTGGATGTATTATTGAACGTTTTCTTGGCCTTGTGCATGTTAATGACACAAGTGCTGCATCACTTAAGAAAGGCATCGATTCTTCGTTAAGGTGTCAAAACTACAGTTACAAGAAATGAGAGATAATGGGTGGGAAACTTTGTTATCTACAGTTTCTACATTCTGTAGCATGGAAGAGATAAATATACTGAGTATGCAAGACGTATATGCAACTCGTGGTAGATCACGACGTAGAATTGCGACAATCACTAATCTTCATTATTACCAGGCTGATTTATTTTACTCCGTGATTGACACTCAGTTGTATGAGTTGAACAATCGTTTCAATGAAGTGAATACAGATTTGCTTCTATCGATGGCATGTTTAGATCCAAAAGAAACGTTTTCTGCATTTGATAAAATTAAGTTGATACGTCTAGCAAAATCATATCCAAGGGATTTCTCTCCAATTTCTCTAATTGAACTTGAATGTCAGTTGGATAACTTCATTATTGATATGCGCTTGGATGAAAAGTTTTGTGAAGTGGTGGGAGTTGCAGGTCTCGCTCAAAAGATGGTCGCGACAAGAAAAGACGACGTTTTTCCATTGGTCTATTTGTTAATAAAATTATCTTTAACTTTACCGGTTGCTACTGCTACAGTGGAAAGAGCTTTTTCTGCCATGAACATTATCAAGAGTCTGTTGCGCAATCGAATGAGAGACAAATTATTAAATGATTGTTTGGTAACTTATATTGAGAAAGCTATATTTGCAGGCATCACCAATGAGACGATTATGCAACGATTTCAAAACATGAAAAATAGAAGAGGAATGCTATGATATTGTATAATATAGTGATTATTACCTTTTCTATGTTAGTATTAATTTTTAATAATTTTTTTTATAATATAATACTTAAAATTGGACCCTCCTGTTTGATATTCCTGTGTCCGTCACTGACTCTAAGTTTAAACGTACAAAAAACACGAAGAAGCTAGAGGGCTTGTATGATCTAAAAGGGAAAGTAAGATGTAATTATGCTCAGATAAATAATAGAAAAAGTAGATGAGCTTTAAGAGTGGATGTTATTTCATAAATCTTTTGCATGGCCACAATATGGTGGAATTGTGGACCAACAACTGCCCATAGCATAGCAGCCCTGCCCTTCTTTTTTTATTGCTCATTTTTTGTTGTTCAACGACATCAACACAT
Source organism: Mercurialis annua (assembly GCF_937616625.2). Classification (NCBI taxonomy): domain Eukaryota; kingdom Viridiplantae; phylum Streptophyta; class Magnoliopsida; order Malpighiales; family Euphorbiaceae; genus Mercurialis; species Mercurialis annua. The sequence goes on along the minus strand of NC_065575.1, from coordinate 45,513,057 downwards.
AATGTACGGCATAACCATCTAATCTTTGTCTATCACAACAACCCTCCAAATCTGTCATTTCTGTTCTAATCAATTATACCAACTTATTGGACAGGGCAATCTACTAATGCAATCTCAGGTTCTAGCAAATTCAACACTGTTAACTATTGGCTCAGAGGGAGAAATTCTAATGTAGACTCATTCCATCACGTCATCGGTAGACTAAGCCTATCGTCAAATAACACGTCATTAAAATGATGGTGATCTTGCAATATTACTATTCAAATGTGTAAATAAGTAACAAACGAATTTGGTAAGTATTTTAAAAATTAAGTATGTTTTTAAACTTTTCTTCTAGTGCCACGTCACCCGTTTAACATTTGTTTGTCAAAGTCAAACTTTGAAGGGACTTTTTGTTCGATTTTAAAAGGATTTATTTGTGCCAAAAATAAGTTAAGAGGCTGTCTTATACTTTTGAGTATACTTTGAGGGTTTTTTTTATACCTTTTACTGTTAAATAAAGAACCATTAGACTCGAGCAAGGACAAATTTATGATGTGGCGGACCCATAAATTTTATATAAGATGGACAAGATTGTACCGAAAATTTATAAGATGGATAATATAAAGAAGTTAAGGTGGTCAGTGCCTATTAACGTATATGTTCATACATTTTCAGAGATTCAAAAATAAAGTGGTCAACTTCCCATCATAAACTCTTTCTAGGTCCACCCCTGAATTGATGAATAAATTTAAAGTATAACTATTTTCATCTTTTTTTTATTTTTATTTTCTAGCTTTTTATTATTTTATCGTCTTTTTCTATCACCTACTAACAGTCAGAATGGATTTCGAAAACTTCACTTAATGTTCCTTTAATGTTTGTTTTCGTAATCAAGATTACCATGCCCTACTTTTAAATCAGTGTGGAATTACGATTTTTCTAGCACAGACTTAACCTTCATTCCATCTTTAATCTTTCTGGATGCCGGGGCTTATCCTTCCTCTAGTCTTAAATTCACTACAAATTCTACCTTCATATTTGAAAATTTCAGATGACAATCCGAACTAAAACCTACTCTAGGTTTAGAGTAGTTACGCCCTTGCCTTAAACACATGCCAATACTTAGTTATATTTATCTTATGTCCTTGATTGTTTCAATCAAAGTTAATCATAAATCCTATAAGCATCACCTACTCAATTTGAATTCCTCAACAGTAAAAGAATTTTAATGCTACAATTAATAAGACATGATATATAAGATAGAAAGAGAGAGACTATATAACCAATGAACCTAAAAAAATATCTTGCAACAAAGTAATATGCAAAAATGATAAGTTTTGAATAGAATTGACCACTACTACACTAAGGTACACAGAGACAAAGAGAAGATTACCCAGGTGAAGCATATGATTCTTGCCTAGCTACTATGAGTTACTTACAAAAAGTATTTGGTACTAACCTATGAAATTAGAGACTTCTCCAAACAATTTGTACAAAGCATATCAAGCCATATAATATCATATCATTACATTAGAATCTGTACGTGGTTTTTTGTCTCTTGCTAATCCCAATTCAAGTGGGGAGATCAATCATGGAAAATAAAAGTGAGGCAACCATTACTCTTTCATTAAAGGAGATTGAAAAAGATTGGTAAAAGGAGACGTTTGTGGAAGATAATGAATTTTTCACAATTTGTTTGATGTCCGGCCCCCCCTCTAGAGCAACTTAAATTCACTCAATACAACAGAAACCCATTTGTAAAGTGATGAAATCAGCAGCAATCTATATCAAAAGGTGTCAAAATGGATTAGCAAGTTGTGTTACTATCGTATTGACCCACTTATATTAATACGATTAGGATTAATTAATCGTGTCAAAATTTTCAACCCTGACATGACACAAATTTTAAATGGATAACACGATATTATTAACATCTTAACACAAATGGTTAACAAGACTTACGTCATTGACACGACAAATACGATACAAAACACGGCTCATTTAACATGTAAGAATATTTAAAACATACAATATTTTATCTTAACCTCAAATTTGATAATAAAACGGGTTCGACGGGTTCAGAAATCGACTCATGACACGACTCATTTATTTCGAGTTATAAAGAGTTGATACGTCTTCGACACGAATCCGCAAAGAGTAGTCACAGATCCTTCAAATTTACATATTTGATGGATAGGGTTACAGAATCAGCCCATTTTACACCCCTCAGGATTTAACTTAAAACAACAACTACTAACTTAAATTTTGATGATAAATCATAGTAGAGCAAACTATTATGAGGTCCTCCATACATGCCATAGTTTATACTTTTGTTCCTCTTATTTGAAAATTAAATGGTATGGGCTTCATTTTTATTTTTGTCACAGTTCGTTCATAATCAACTGAATCAAAAGACTTCACAAAAAGAAATTTAAAATGCTAATTTAGTCCTTAAACTTAGTTTTGACACAAATATGATTAAATTTTAAAATTCAATGACTTAATAAATACAATTTAGCTACTTTTTACTTCTCTTACTTTTAAAAAATTAAATTTTCTTTGTTTCTTATATTTTTGTACTTCATTCAAGTTTTAAAACTACAAAAATAAAAAAAAATAAAAAAATTAAAAGGACATACTAAAAATATAAATTTAAAGATTTATTTGATTTTTACAATTTTTAACTCGTTTGACTAACAATAAAAATGGACAAAATGGCTAAACTGAAGACAAAAAAATGAAGAACTATATCGTTTTATTTTTAAATAGAAAAAATCAAAGTGTAAAATAAAACATATATGGATAGCCACTGAGTAATTTGCTTATTTTGATACCATTAGCTCTATTTGTCTATGAATTATAAATTTATTCATTAGCCGAGCTTTGTCAGACTAAAAAAAATCCAACTGAACTTAAAGGTTATAATCTGATCTACTAGGATTAACAACAAAAACTATCCAAAATATCACTTCATTTGTAAAACTACGTTGTAAGTCCAAAAATTTCATCATTACTCAGATACTTCAAAAACATATCGTTGATACATCTTTAATAGATCATAATGATAAGGCGTCCAAAAACTATTAGATGTTAAATGGAAACTGCTCTAAAAAACATATTTTAAATTTTTGGCCGGTTTAAATTATCTTGATAATTATTTATATTTACTACTCAAGTTTGGTCCCTATATAATATTTAACTAATTACTAAAATTCAAGTTTTCTCAAAAAAAAAAAAAATCAAGTTCATCTATAAAAGAATTAGCACTTTTTGCAGGTTCAGGCTTCAGGGCGAGCTTGAGACAAAAATTAATTACACGACGTTTAGGCCCATGATCATATCTAAAAATGATAGGCAGAGTTTGTAAGTATACATTTGGCAAAATTCATATCAAGGTTCCTGTACAACAAGTGTTTTTATTTATCCGGTTATAAAAATCAATTAAATTCGTTAAGTTCGCTTATCAACTCCTAAGTTATACCATATATGAAAAAATTACATGTACACATAAACAATACAAAGTAATTCAAACATAGTCAAACTATCAAGTCAAACATAATCTCTCAATTGAATAATGTTTGGACATAATTTCAATGATAAGTAAATAAAAAGTTTTACCGGCGACTCATACATTGTAAACTAACAGTGTATAGTTATAATTATTATTATTTTTGCTCAATTTTTATTCAGATGAAGATTTACCAATTAAGTAAAAATATAGAGTTGATGAATCTTAATTGATAATTAAAGACCGCGTAGACAAAAAAAACACTATCGTACAAACAACCTTATAATAGGTTCTGCCTTTCTCTATCAACTGGGGTAAACACCAATGCCCACAAAAACACATTTTTCATTCAATCATATGATCGGATAGTACCATTGTATATGCAACAAAGTAACTTTTAGCTAAAAGTGTCGGTACAGGGCAAATCCCAGTAATTAAGAACTATCAATAACTCCTCGGAAAAATAAAAAAAGACCTATCAATAATTTTGAGTTGGAAATAAAAATAATTTACTCATAACTTTAAGCAAATATCATCTAATACAGCTCATACTAGCAAAAGCCATGTTAAACAGAACATCCACTTATAATATGAGCAAGACACGAAACTTAACAAATTTAAATTTCATGTAAGTAGACAGTATATCATAAACAAAACTAATCCAATTATTACCCAGTATTTCATATTTAAATGAATTAAGCAAGCCTAATCTGTCTAAAATAATCAAACACGATTAAATATTAATATATATATATATATATATATTGTATTATATAATTATAATATTATTTATATTGATAAGAGTTAATAATTTTCTTTAAGTTATATTAAATAAATGTATAAATTAAAGTTAACTAAATAAAAATAAATGTGTTTATGTATATCGAATAGTATAATCTGCATTATAAACTTATCGTGTTTGAACTTTATATATAAAATAGAATTGTTAATTGTATCATATTCGTATTTATAGTAATCATGTTTCGTGTCTAGACAGTCACGGCATATTTAAGACCTAAAGACACAAATTGTCAGATCTAACTCATAGGGGTGTTTAAACCAACAATAAAAATTTCATACTATTGAAATCAAACTTAACCAATATTATAAAAATACTAGTTATGTCACACTAAACCAGTCGTATACGGCCTATTTTTTGGTACAGTTTTTGCCAAAACAGAAATAAATTTTTTACTAAACCCTAACCGAACCAAACATAACCAGATTTATCCGCTTCAATTCGGTTATGCTAACCATTATCCGCACATATACAAGACATTTACTATTCCTATTCATAATTGAAGAAAGAGGAGGGGGGCATAACAAGAAAAAAAGCGGCATCATATGGATTTTTACAGGTCAGCAATTCATACAAACTATCACCTATTTTGAATTAATATGAAAAATTGAGAACAAATAACGAATTACAAAGAAGAAGACTAAACAATCAGTGTGATATAGAAGGAATGCAGCACAGAAAATTCAACGGCATTCCTTCGTGCAGCTAAATCAATCAACTGGCCTTAAATTTGCATACACAGAGAAGCAGACCATTAGAATGTACCTTAGTTTAGTTGCATATGATATGATCAAAGATCATTCACTTAAGTTGCAGGTACGAAGGTACGGATGATCATACTTGATGTACTTGGTCCAGTATGGCCGATATCTTGTCATTGCTATCTCCAGCCATGGCTTCATGTTGCCGTTGTAGTGAACTACTGCTGCACTGTCAATCTCTTTCCGATCAATGCTCGGGTTGTAACCTAATCCGAGCACATGCCAAGACTTTTGAAGTGGATGTGTCAAACCATAAAATGTAATCAGGCCAGGAGGCAATGTCCCCAGCTTCCAGAGTACCCTATCTTCATTCTGATAGGGTAAAAGAATCAGAATACTATAAGGCACCTAGAAATATACTACAAGGAGATTCTAAAATCAGAAAATACAAATTGCAGAGCAAATACTTCTAAATCATGGGACAGAATATAAACTGTACTTAGTATAACATTAGTAGAAGTGTAGAACTTCTAGGTAAAATGTAGAACCAACTTTATGAACTCGAGATAAGTTGATCTAGGTAAAAATATGTTAAATCGACCAACTGCATATCCCTTTAAAGTGCACAAGAAACGTATGTGCACCAAAGGAGAACCAGTAATAGAAGAAAACATAAGAACGGTCACTAGACACCACAGCTAAGCAGCAAGCCGGATATTAAAGAGACGAGATCTCATATAGACTAACTTTCTATTTCAAAGTATGATTAGAAGTAGAAACACATAAAATGGATACCGCACGAGATACCATATACTTACCATATTTTGCCACCTGTGATAAATGCCAGTTATATCCTTCTTCTTCCATTCAACGAGATCAAACATATTCATCCCATATGCCCACCCACAATCATTGGGTTTGAAGTTTCTAGCGATATGGGGATTTGTAAAATTTAGGTACTTATCAAACCTGTGAAAGCTTTCACCACAAGTTTCCACTGCCCCGTTCACTTTTCCGTTCAGATTTACTGACCATAATCCAGTTAAATCTTTCTGAACAACAATATCATCATCAAGAAACAGAATCTTATTTAACTTTGGATATACCTCCGGAAGATAGAACCTCAGATGATTAAGCATTGAAAGATACTTTGGGTTCCTATATTTCAGGTTAGAAGAACCAGATGCAAGAGAGTTTGGATGATTTGCCTTGAAGTAATAATCTTTCATTGCAGCAGATTCTAGCTGCCTCAAAACTGGACAGTAAGATGCATTAAGCCACTTGAAGTCGTCAACATTCTCAACATGAATTGCAGCCTTTCCCGGGGGATTCAATAAAAACCACATGTTCATAGCTCCAAAGTTGAGTTTATCAGTAACAAGATGAAATACATGTTTAGAAGGATCCTGCAGAACAGCCAAGAAGCATACTTAAGCAACAAGCCGAAAAATCCATATTTCAGAGATGATAAAAAGAATTTGATCCAAATCCAAATTCAGCACATAAAACGTTGAGGATTATAGCCATTTAATGTGAGGAATAAAATGGGAATGGGAAATATGTACTTTATATATCGTCTGGTTGGATAAGGAATCAAAACTGGAATCAAACATGTTTATAGTTATTTAATTTACTAAAATGTTTCAAAAAAAATTTACTTAATAAAATTTTATAATAATTTCTTTTTATTGTCTTATATATGAAAAATATCAATTTTGATTATATTGACTGTTTTACTTTGATCCCCATGGAAATGAGAAGCACATTCCCTAGAGGAAAAGGGGGCATGAGTAGATTTCAAGAAATAAGAAGCTAAGGGAAGAGGGGGCATGAGTAGATTTCATGGAAATAAGAAGCTAGGGTAAGAGGAGGCATGAGTAAATTTCATTGATGGGATCATTCCCATTCCAAATCTATTTGATCTTAAGTCCTTAACAACAGATAACGAATCAGAATCATCCCATTCCCATCCCATTCCCCCTAAATTTTAGTGAACCAAATGGCTGTGTTAGTCCTTTTAGGTCAATTTGCAATAGAGCACTCATAACACAGACAAAGAAATAACCTTTGCATTCGTGATGGTTGAGTTGACAACAACTGATGCAGCCAAGACATTGTCCGAGAAGAGTGCATAATGATATAGATTAGGATCTTCCAGATTCTCACTTCTGGGGAACTTTCTCTTCTCTGGAGACAGGAGATAGTAATCTATTGTTAGGCGCATAGACAAGCAATGGATTCCATTCGGAACAGTTTTAGCAGCCAATTGACTTAGGAAAGTGCTCTGTTTTTTTAAGCTCCTAACTTGCTCATCTGCTGTTTGAAGCATTGCTCTAAGCTTTGCGGTAACCAACTTGCAGTCAAACAGCTGCTCTCTTGCTTTTGCCAGAACTTGGCCCATAGCTTTTACTTTGTCAGACGCACTATATACATAAAATGTACACGTTAGAAACTTCTAATTTAAAAAAATGGCAGCTATCAACAATCATCATGGAGAGGTAAAAAGCGCAGTTGAAAATAGAGCAAATTCATGGACAATGACATCAAAATTCTGTTACCTGCGTTGCAGATCAGCATCAGCTGTTGCCTCTCCCACGACACGCTGACTTTCTTTAAGCCGAGCCTGCAATTCTTGATGCAGGTCAAGTTTTTCTTTCATCTTCGCTATACCGATATATACCCTTGCCATTATCATTTGATCTCGCATTAAACGTATAGTTACATCAGGGTTCTCATTCTCATTGTCTTTCCTCCATATGCTGTACTTCCCCAGATAAGCAGAATCAACCAATTTCGTTCTTTCAATGGCTGCATTCTCAAGTTTTAAAATCACTTCATTATCTTGCCGCATCAAGTCAGTTGCACGCTTTTCACGCCTTTTCTCTCTCAGTTGCTGCAAAATTTCACAAGAAATAGTTTACAACTTGAATACTACATCAAACTGACTCTATTGATTACCTTGCCATTTTTAGAACAGCAATAGTGGATAACCTAGGTGATATTAAATAACATACGCATGAATGAGACATACCCTTCGAACTTGTTTATCTGGTGTGTCAATGGACTGAGAATGAACTTCTGCAAGAAAATAACAGTATGATGGCGAGTCAAAATGTAGTCAAAAAGACAAAAACGATTTGCAGATGGTTCACTGGACGACATTGTACCCGAGAAGATGTTCCCTTTGCCCTTGGGTGGTGCTTCTTGCTTGAGAAGAGTTGCTGTGTTGTTTAGCTACAAGACAGACAATAACCCAAAATATATATAATCAATAAAAATTACTTCAATTGTCAAGAAACTTACATGAACAATTAGCGGTAAAGGATATATAAACAAGTACATCAGATTCAATCCAGATCATGATAAACATTCAAACCTCAGAAATAGCACTGTTGTCGACTGATGTTTCTACCCCAATAACTTTCCACGAAGCTGACAAATTGTTTTTCCGGAAAGAATCCAGACTCAAAGGTCCAAGATCAGCTGTGCCTGCTGTGACAACGTCAATTACCTATAAAAAATCATTTGAATTAGAAAGCCATGTGATTATAATGTGCCGACCCCCACGCACCAACATACATCACGTCAACACCTTTACAATTTCCTATTCAAATAATCATTAAACTTGCACTTGCCTCTTTCGAGAAAAGGGATTTCATGTGTTGCAATGCTAGCCGCTCTCTCCAATCCAAATCCTGCGCCACTCAACCATTTTTTCCACTCCTTAGACAAGTGCAAAAACAAAGTACAGAAACTTCCAATCCAATTTAACAAAATATAAGAAGTCAATGATTTAAAGAAGCTACCAGCTTGTTGTAACCAACTGGAAGATTATTTTCATCTGCACAAGCAACAACAATCACTTAATATGAACAAAAAACCATTAAAAAAATTCAAGAAAAATACAAATAAAAAAAAGTGAGTCAATTTAACTATAGTGAGCAAGGTGAAACTTAATTAAAAAGATTAGCATTGTTCTACAAACTTATGAGACTATCTGATCAAATAAAAACATGGCAGACACGTGTGAACTCACAATCACATGAACAATTCAAACAAAATAGCATTAACAAAAATTGCACAATTTCATAACGGTAACGGCGTAAGATCTAATACAGAGTCAAATTGAAAATTACTAGCAGTGGAAGAATAAAAGAGTAAAGAGCTCACCGTTTAAATCACTTGCATATAGACCTCGACCGACAAAGAAAATCAACGGCGCCAAAACGGAGAAGAAAATAACAAGAGCAATCGGCAATCGAGATCCACCGCCTCGGCTTCTGTTAATTCCAGAGCCTGATAATCCTCGCTTCAACGCCATTGCTCCAAATCAAAACAGAACTCCTACAAAATAATAATCATCACGAGCATAAAAACCTAATTATAACATTTCCATAGCCAAAAATGAAAATAAAAAGAAAGAATCAGAGAGTTTTACTGTTGGATTAGAGATAAGATCTAGCGGGAGAGCATTGGTGAGCGACTGACAATGACGAGCTCAGTGAGCGAGTCGGCGAGTGAGTGCTGACTAATGGAAGAAACGTGTGAATGCAGATGGAATTTGCCGGCAAAAATTGGAGTTAAAACCAGAAATTTAAATGCAAAACGAAAGAGACTGGTGTCGTTTGATTGGATCAGAGTGAAAAGAATGTGATCTTCGTTTCCAGGATTTCGCTCGTCTCTGTTGCTGATTTTTCTTTTATTTCACTGTTTATATATGGAGGAGGAAAAATAAAGGATCAGAACGATGTCGTTTCCATTACATTTTGGCGTTTTGGAGAAGAGTGCGAGGAGTGCCGACCGACAAACCCAGCATCATATCTTTCTTTCAACGAAATGACAAATTGTAATTTTTGTTCCTAATTGGGAGTAAATATCAAATATCATTACAAGCGGAAAATTTAAGAGCAAATTATTATGAGACCCTTCATATTTGATATAGTTCACATTTTAATCTCTCTTTTTCAAAAATTAAACAATATGACCCCTCATTTCTGTTTCCGTCAACAGTTTAGTCCCTCTATTTATTTTTGGTGTTAGTCAACGAAGTTAAAAAACTGAAAAGTAAACTAATTTTCAAATATGAGGGACGGAATCGTTGACAAAAACAAAAGTGAGAGACTAAATCGTTGGCTAAAACAAAAATGAAGGACCATATAGTTTCGTTCACTTTGTTGACTAACACCAAAAATAAATAGAAGGACTAAATCGTTGACAGAAACAAAAATGAGGGGTCAATATCGTCTGATTTTCAAACAAGGATTAAAGTGTGAATTATATCAAATATGAGGGGTGTTAAAGTAATTTGCTCAAAATTTAATTACATTGTATTTTCACTTTGACGTTGACATATTTATGGGTTCAATCAAGTTGACCTATATTTTCTCTAATATTTAGAAATTAGATAACTAAAATTTTACTGTAAATCCAATTCTGATGAACAATGGATGGGAAATCTTGATAATATTATAATCATGAAATGAAAATAAAATAAAATTCTGAAAGGGAAAGACCACACTAGAGTTATATTATTGATGCACACATACAACAATAAGTTGGGTTTATTATATTCCCCTCTGCTTAACAATATCCTAAACAAATTTAAACTACATGATACAATGATGCTTGTTTCTGGCTACTTATAAAAAGATCATTTGCTAGCACCCCATCTCTAGACGATTAATTTTTCGGTCATAACTTTCCAGAGAAAATTCACCCATCAGAAATCAACTTGATAATGCACCACTGAAAATCCCAGTAAAATCTTCTTTACAAAATTGCGACGTCCAAATAGTCTCCAATCTGAAAAAGTGAAAAAACATGTTATCCAGGATTCCAATTTGAGAACTAAGGAATAACATATGATGCAAGAAAGAATATCGTCTGTTACCTGGAAACCAAGCTCAGCCAGCGCTTTGCTATCGTCTAATTTTCCATTTCTATTGGAGTAGGTTTTTCCCACCTTCATAAAAACAATAACAATGTTTTCCAAAATGAGAACCTTAATTATAGGTATTGGCTGTTGGAACCTCAAAACAGCTCAAACTTTCTTGCATTAATCATACTATAATTCATTTCACACCTAAGAGACTTCCCTATTTCCCTTATTCTTAAGTGAGGTTTAGGAGTTGGCGTATGGTAGATGATAGAAAGGAACAGTAGAAAATGAAAAGGGCATGTTAGTTTTATGGATCTTTACATGCGCATGCAGCAGAATATGAAAATAAAAAATCATTGCATGCACTCAAAAGGGAGTAAGGAAAGGAGATTGACTAACCTCTCGCACCACAAAACGACCATTTTTGTCAGGATATACAAAAGCAAATGAAAGTCTAGCATCTCTTCTCCTTGCTGCTGGAGCCACCTCTTTGACCTGTAACAGAGTCGCAGCAAGTACGGAACCAAAAGGATTACACTCAAAATTATTCAGCACAGAAAACAGCCATATGAACAGAGAAACGATAATTTCTAAAAAAATGTGCTCAATAACAAATCGAAATCACACTCACACAAGGTAGAGCCTAACAGGAAAAAGAAAAGTACCAGCCACTTTGTCCCACTAAGTGATTCAACATAGGATACAACTAGCACTAGAGACTATATTAGAAAATATTTAAAGACAATTCTATAATGTCACGCTAAGTAAGTAACCAGGTTTACAAATAAGGGAAATAACAAATTAAGAAGGTGCCTTGAAGTCTTGGCCATATTCAAGCTAATAGAGAAGCACGTCCAATGCAATTGGGAGTATCAAGACACATAAGCAGTGTGAGTGGAAATTGAAATTAAGAAAATCAGGTAATTCGGTCATTTATTAAGCGACAGTGACGCTTTAGCTGGAATACACAGGTGATGCGATAACTCAAATTCACTCATCACTTCATAACCAATAAAATACTTCCCAACAATCTTTGCCATTTTAGCCACTTCAAGAAGTTTGAACTGTCAACTACAAGTATTCCTAGATTCCTTCAGCTGCTACAGCACTGTTTTAAGATCCACGGTGCTCATAAGCGGATAAGCCTATAAGCAATAATGAGATCACGATGTTTCTCCTACTTCCAATCATACTAATGCTAAGCTTCAAGCCACTCGAAAACCTCAAAGCAATAGTAATAAAGCTACCTATAACATGTTAATCAACAGAATATGGGTAAAGTAACTGTACGAACCAGATCAGTTAACTCCCGAAGATTTGCATCTTTCCATGTATATATTTGAACCTCATCCTTGGGCTCCTTGCCTCTTACAGAAAAATCTTCCTTCGAATGATGACTCCCTATCTGCACCAAAAGATTATAAGAAACTCTAAATTTGATCATGATTATTCACAAACTCAATAATCATTAAGTTGATTAATTCGACACAAATTGAAAAGCATAAACACAAATTTTAAACAGCAGTAACATACCTTAGTAAAAACACGAAGCAATAAAGGACAGGTCTACAAATTCCAATTGCAAGAAAGAAAAAGAAATGGCATTAGGGTTTTGATTTAATTGAAACCCTAGAAAATCAATCAAAAGTAATTTAGAAAAGAGAGCGCGTATACCTTCTCGCGATCAACGGGTTGAAGGGGCGGCGGACCTCGAGAAGGCGGACCTAATGGCCTTCCGCCGGGTCTCTTCTGTAAATCTGATAATCCCGCCATTTATTCTGAACTTCAATCGGAATGAAAGATTCTGACCGTTCGTTATTTTTGTACTCTTTGCTGCCGGTGAGGCTCAGCTCCAGAAACTCGGTGATTATTGATGGAGCATTATGGGCTCCTGTATTTGGGCCAGTAATTAGGCCTGTGGGCTTTTTAAGCGTGCACTACTTGGTTAATTGCACCTTTTGCCCTGGAAACTGGAAAATACTTTCTTTTTTTAATTAAAGATTATAAAGATAAATATTTACCAATAACTATAAGTGAGCAACTCCAAAGTGAAAAATAATTACTTCAAAATTTAAAACAATCATTTATAAGGAATATTTTTTAGTTGTCAAATGGATTATTCATCATAGTTAATTGAATTACGATAAACATACTTAAATCTAATTTTTAAAAATAAAAAATTAGCTTAAAAATATTTTCTGAAATTACAGCGAACTTTCTGTTATTATTAACAAAAATTGATTGCATTTATAAGAGTGATATTCCCCTAAAAAAACGATATTCTATGAAAACAACTTTAATCGATTTCTTAAATAGGAATATGATGGAACGAGAGATAAAAAGACAAAGAAAAATACACCAAAAAACAGGAGCTACACCATATACTGGTGGTTGTTTCTTTTTATAAGTGAATGCAACGAAAAGAGCATATATTTTACAAAATTTTATCTGTAAATAAATAATAATTAATTTTATATTTTTATAATCAAAAATATTTATTACCAATTAATAAATAAATATTATTTCAAAATTCATTTCACTTGCAATGTTAAAACTAATCATCACAGGTTACATAATTTTCCATTTATAAAAAAATATATGTCTATATACAATATACATATAGCATGCACATGACAAGTCCATAACAATTGAATGAAAATATGTTTTAGTATACAACATTGTATTAACATTCTTGATAAAAATTGGCATACATTCATAAGTTCATATTTAATACTCTACATAAGAGTTTTGCAATATATGCAATTAATTTATATTTTTGGAGAACAATATTTAGAAGGTTTTGAAACTGACTTTTTATATCTTTTTCCATTTTTGGTGTTTGGTTCTTTAATTTAAAGAAGGAATAAAAAATTGTGATTAACCTCCTAGAAGCTTATTTCAATAAAAATCAAAGCATATCAAATTAGTATCATCAAAATGGATATGGAAAATAATGTCACATTCCAAACTCCATCACTGTAGAGACAAATCCTGAGGAAGATTAAAAACCACATATACCCCACCCCACATGATCAGAAACAGAGATAAGGACCCATTTGCAAACAAAGCATCTTTATGGCTAACTTTTGGAATAAATGTTCATTTTGCTATTAAATTAGATCAAATAAGGTTAAATGCATGGTTTTGGACAAAAGTCTCTTTAAACTCGGTATTGTTGGAGCGTAATATACAAATTGGCGATGAGAGAATAAAAAGAGTCCAAACGCTAATTTTAAGAGTGATTTTGTTCAAAAACACAACTTTGACCTTAACCTTTTTTTAATGCAAGTTTAAAGGGAAAAATAAACCTTTATTGGTGATTCTTATCTCGATATTTCATATTTTTTCTACCAAAATCCTTTGATTATAGTTTAAAACAAGAAAATCACTAATTTTAAATAAGTATAACGAGAAATTTTACCATCAATTTTGCACATTTTCCGTCCAAAAATGTAGATATGGATGCTATAAATATCTAAAAAAAAGACACGTCAATCTGCTAGTCAGTCACCAAATTCTTCTTCAATTATATTTTAAAATGTTGCATGTATCTCAACATAGCTTTTTAGTTGTCTTTTTGCCGTGTTTCTTTAAACATTGTTATACATAAATTTTTATATTCATAGCGCACAAGTCACTTAGTATTTTTGGATGTAATGCATAAAATTGACGTAATAACTAATTCGTTACACCTATTTAATTACCATAAAATTTCTAACTATAAATAAAGTAAAAGGACTTTGATGAGATATGTGTGAAATATTAGGGACTATAGGTGAAAATAAACTCCATCGTTATGGTTGGTCCAAAAAACACATCAACCCCATATAGGATACATATTTTTCACCGATTTTTTTTTTGTGCAGAACCAAAAGTGAAGTTTAATTTAGGAAAAATCAAATGAATATAAGATTTGGAAAAGAGACAAAAGATAATTCCAAACAATTTTCCAATTTGACCGAGTACTTATTTTTCCCTATTCATTACAAGGAAACAAATAAACACATAGCATATGCTTAGAGTCTCACAATTGATAGTGAAGTTTTTTTTGAATTGCAAGAAACAGAAAATTTTGCATTAAAGACAACCCAAACTCACCCATCAATTTTTTCTATAAATGGTAACCCTAACCACCACCACTCACTACTTTTTTTGCAAATAGGTCCCTCCTCTACTCTGCCTTTGTCCTTGTCTCTATTGGTAGTTCTGGATCCACTAAAAAGAAGAAATTAAATCAATAAATAAATTATGTGTGTCACTTTAATGCTATGACTCGGGATTTTTTTTTCTTTTTCTCAAGCTGAATCGATGTTGATATTATAGTTTCAACTAATTTCAAGGAAAAACTCTATGTATTCACATGGATATCATATGGGCACGCCAATACTGCTAATTCAGTTCGATGCGAATAAAATCATGAGTTGTATGGCCTTTTTTTTTAAAAAAATTAATACAATTTTTTAATTTTACAGTTCAAAATTTGAAGTTTTAAATTTTTCACAATTTAAATAATCAAATACAAATTTGATCAATCTGTATTAATGTGTAATGCCATCATCCAAAAACAAAAGATGTAATAAGATGAGTTACAACTTAGGATGGATAAGTAATTCATGTTGGTATATAAGCATGTTATTTGTAACTCAAAACTGAAACTAAAAGCTTATTATATATGGCATAATAACATAATAGTTGAGCCAATTTTATGCTAACATTAACACATAGAGATGTATATATTTAGCTCTTTGTTGACATAGAATGAACTAAAAATATGAGAGCGTGAGAAGCACGTGCAGGATTATAAAGGATGAAAAGTTAGTTTCAAAGTTGAAGTTGAAGTGGGAGGGGTGTGATAGGGAAAAATCGACCACCTCAAGTGGTGTGGGCTCAAGTTTCGTACTCCTTATATATTGCGACAGATAGGAAAATATGACAAAAATGAAATATGGAAAACATGGAAAAAATCAAAATAATTAAACTTGTATCTCTAACTAGTGACAGATCCATAATTTAACATTAAAAGAGTCAAATAGCAATATGTATTATATAAAAATAATAATTTTTAAAAACAAAAATAGTCGAATTATAAAGTATAAAAAATTTAAATTTAAATTTTATTATTTTAAAAAATGGAACGAGCCATAGTCATTCATGCCTCCTCTCTTCATCACTGTTTCAAACCAAAGACTAGATTTGATTAATCTTTTCAGCTTGTTTAATTAATTTCTTCTCAATTAAAATTATAAAAAAATTGCATTTTTAAATGTTTTTTATTTAATATTTAAATTGTAAAATTTAAAATTATTACAGTTTTTTCAAACACTAAAGACTTACTTTTTATGTGTCATATATGAAAAATATATTTGAACTATTTTTTTTAATGAAAAAATTTAATTTGAAAAATAGATAAATTGAAATTGAAAATTAAAAATCAAAATAAAACTAATGATTTTGAATGTTCAGAATATAATTAAAATAATTCGAAAATGTGAGATATTTTTAAATAATTAAAATTAAAATTGCTAGGTGTGAGTTTTTTTTTTGAATACAGGTGTGAGTTAATTAACTTCAACGTATAAGTTAAGATTCCGTGAGTGTGCACACTAGTCCTTTTTTATTATTTTTAATAAGGAGAAGTTCTTTTTTTATGATTTTATTATTCATCTTAATTACACCTAATGAGCTTTTAATTCCGAAATATTTTAAAATATTGCTCTCTTTTAAAGTACTTTTTGATCTTTGCGTAGCTAATATGGGTTAATTTATTTGTATGACCACTAATTAATTCATCAACAGTTATCCTTATATAGGATATTAAACTCCCTGGATGACTAAACTTATCTATAATTATAAAAAGAGTATTAAATTTTATTTTGTTACAAAAAAATCACTGAGCTATACCTTTTATTATAAGGGGTTCACTCATGTAAAACGATATTGTTTTTACTGACATAAATTACAAAAAAGTACATAAATCAGTGATCTTTTTGAAATATAAGGTATAATTCGGTGACTTTTTTGTAATTCACGAGAAATTCAGTATCTTTTTTGTAATATAATAAAAAAAATTATAATAGAAAATATAATTTGGCGATCATTTTGTAAAATAATAAAATTTAATATTTTTTTTATAATAATAGATGACATGTAGAGTTTGATATCCTCCTTATATATGTTGGCTTCTTTTTTTCTTCCTTCTTAACCGTTTTCTGCCCGTTTTGTCTATCTCTATTAATCTCATTTTGCCAAATTTTCCAATATTCTCCTGATACTTCTATAAATGAGAACTATATATTATGAACCATTTCCCTTCTTAATCTGTACGTCATATATTTATATTTAATGAGTAGGAATTAATGAGTAGTAATACATTTATAGCCATGTACAATCAGCTATATATAGATATAGCAATTAAATTACAGTGAATTTAAGATGTGAAGCTTAACGATTTTCAAATTCAAATTCTTTTCCTCAAGCAAAACTTTTTGTTTCTTTCTATATTTTCTTAATTATTTAAAAAAATGTTAAAAGTATTTTTTTTTAAATAATATTTCTCTCAACTTCTCATCAGCTGTTTATAAGTTGGAGTTTTATTAAGAATATATATATATGATGAGTTACTATAAAATTAGATTCTATTTTTGTAAATAGCTATTCTACTATTCCAACCAAAACAGTTGCATTCCAATAATTCATTACATTATTCTTGCATAAACAAAGACAATGATGCTGATCTATCAGTAGACATTAATGTCCTTTGTTGGTATGATGATGATAATGAAATTGCCCTAGCTATATTTTCAGCAATATAATAATTTTATACATATATGTTTGCTTGTTTAAATGATAAAGAGTATTTGTGAATTTCCTGTATTTTTATCCTTCGCATATCCTCTTTCTAATTCAGGTCTCACAAAGATACAGATTATTTGACATCTTTCGGTTGTTCAATTAGATAGTGAAATCATAATTTGTGTTTATTAATTGTAATTTTTAATCTATAGTTTTTGTAATTTTTTCTTTCTAGAATTGTGTTGCACGTATTTACCTAGTATGAATGAAATTTTTATTTTTGTTCAAAATACAATGTTCCGTCATATTCCATGCTCAGCAAATCAAGAAGCACACAATTGGGCTCACACACAAAGCGTCTTCAGAGACGACCCTAATTTATTGTTTCTTAGTTTTTCTGCTGTTTTTATGTTTTTTATCTATCTATGTCAAAAAAAATTATATACAAATAATTATTAAAGAAAGACGAATTATCTAATTGATAAAAACAAAAAAGGCAAATTAAATTTATTGATTTAAATAGCAATTTGCCCCCTCAACTTGTATAAGCAATGGACAACTAATCATTGTAAGCTAGTTGTTCTCTCAATTAGCACTTTGACCCTACAATTTGTAAGCTAATTTATAATAATATGGTTAATTGACATAACCACCAAATTTAAAACTGATTTGCCCACAAAGTTAATATATAAACTAATTGCCTATTGCTTACAAATTGAGTGGAAAAATCGCTATTTAAATCTAAATTTATCTATCCACATTTTTAGTGCATTTTTCTAATAGCAAATTACTTTAAGGCCCTTCACATTTGTCATAATTTACAGTTTGATACCCCTTTTTTGAAAATCAAACGATTTGGTACCTTAGTTTTGATTTTGTAAACTATAAGACCCTTCTGTTAAATATAGGTACCAAATCGTTAACGGAATGAAACGCGAGGTAACAAATCGTTTAAAAATGAGGTACCAAATCATTTACAAAATTAAATCTGAGGTACCAAAAGATATAGTTCAGTGCCCATTAGAGTAATTTGCTCTTTTTCTAATATATCATGATTTTTAAATTTTATCAGTTTTGTTTATCATCTTTTCGGTTTTTGCTAAATATAATCACGCCTCGTTTGAAACTGGCGTGTCACAACTGTACATCCGTCCGTACAAAATTTAACATGTTTGGTGTATACAACATCACACTATATTAACTTCAAACAGGTCATGAATATATTTGAAAAAAAATCATCAAAAAATAGTGTATCAAACTGGTAAATTTTAAAAGAGATCGATCTTTATTAGCTACAAAATAACACCAATGTTGAATATCTGTACTCTGTAGGTCGCTGTTTTTTTAAAATTACAGAAAAGTCACTAAATAATTTTTTTATTACAAGATGGTCATTGAATTATATCTTTTGTTACAAAAGAGTGCACCATATAAAACGTATCGTTTCACGCATAAACGCAACATTGTTTCTTATGTGCCAAGCCAAAATTACAAAAGGGGATATAGTTAACTGACCTTTTTTTAATAAAAGGTATAACCCAATGACTTTTTGTATTTCACGAAAAGTTTAGTGTTTTTTTTGTAACAACAGAAATATTTTTGTAATAAAAGGTATAGTTCAGTGACCATTTTATAAGAAAAATTTATTTAATGACCTTTCTGTAATTTGAGAAAAGTTTAGTGATCTATAGAGTTTAATATCCGTATTTATTAGAATCTAATAATGTCGAAAGAGATTGATTATTAATGAAATCAAATTAAGAATAAAATTGAAGGTGAAGACAATTGGAATTGAATTGAATGAAATTAAAAGAAGCCAATAGAATTAGAATTTTACAATTAATTAGTGCTGTCTGGTTTAGGTGGTAGTAGCTTACTAGGTTTTGTAAGAAATCCCTCTGCAAAATTTCCTAATTTGGTGTTAAGTTTTCAAAGAAAAGCAGTCGGTGGAGACAAAAGCTACACTAACTTAAAATAGCATTAGATGAAGACATTGTTGACTAAATTGATCATCTCTAAAATAGATTCTAACCAAAATAGGCACCAAATTTGGTGCAATATTGATGGCAAATTTATCCTTAGAACAGAACCCTATCCTTATGTACTACCATCTTAATTAATAAACAAAAAGCTGTTTCAATGCATGTTCAATTCAAGGGTTAATTGTACCAATTAAGATAGTATTGGAGTTGTACAACATTATATTTTTTGAATTTGTTATTAATTAGGAGAATCAATCTAAGTGCTAAATAAGAAAATTAATAAGATGCTTATATAAGAAAAAGTAAATTTAGCTGAATTGGCAAAAAGATCGATGTTCCAAAAGATATCAAAACAAGATTGATCTTCTTAATTTTCTAATTTTTTAGTGTAAAAGAATAGCATAATTAGATTATTTTAGTAATAAAACTCTTTAAGTGTTAGGATCGCCTTTGGTGGAACTATTATGTAGAAGTGCCTATCTCATATTTCTCCGAGTCTTGGTGTACGAGTTCTTATTCCGACGTGTAGTAGAAGTTTCAATAAATCATCTAATTTATTGGCCGAGAAGCGACGAGTAATTGATAAGTTTCAATTGCTGGCCGATTTTCGATCAAAATGGACTCG
The DNA here is from genome assembly GCF_937616625.2 of Mercurialis annua. Taxonomy (NCBI): domain Eukaryota; kingdom Viridiplantae; phylum Streptophyta; class Magnoliopsida; order Malpighiales; family Euphorbiaceae; genus Mercurialis; species Mercurialis annua. The sequence continues at coordinate 45,492,790 of NC_065575.1, read as the reverse complement.
TAAAACGTATAATTAGCACACTTAAAATTTAAAATAATTATAAAAATACCATTAGATTAGTTTTCGATCCAATTTTTTCATAAATTTCATACATGCATCCAGAATACCGACCTTCTATTGGTACCGACCTTCTATTCATCCAACTAGTGGTAGATTTAGGATTTTATTTTCAGTTCGTACTTCTAACTTGAATTCACTACAAATCGTATCTTCATTTAAAAAAAAAAATTGACGCGAGTTCGGGCTAGAGTTTACACTAGTCTTAGGATAGTTCCGCTACTAAATCTAACCAAACCCTACTAGGTAAAACACATTTTTCTTGCCGGAATGCTAATGAATTAGTGGCTAGCTATTTGTAAAGGATGATTTTAAATATAAAACATAATGTAATTTCAATTGGAAAGTAAAAAGTCAAAGGAATATCATATTTGTGAGTGTGATGATCAAATTTATAGGCTTTTGAAGGTTTCACTTTTCATCCATCTCTGTCTTGGGGCGGCTTTAGTAAGAATGAGAAAACTTTGCACTTTCACCCTTTGTTTTGCGTGTTAGGTCACATATATGCCATGAAAATCCACCCTAATGCCGCCACTAAATCAATTTGCTTCATTTTTATTCTACTTACTTTTTGGTAAACCAATTTCTAAATACGTTATATAATTAAATCTATTGGAATATTTCCTAAAATATTATTGGAATATATGAATATTACAAAATATTACCGATGTCTGTCCGAATTTCGATTGGAGATAAGAATTTTGCTCTAAATCCGTCGGTAAAATTTGATACCAGATTGATGACTTATTTCCCGACGGAATCCATATAGATATAGGTACTGCGTCGACAAATGTTGAAGCCCTTCTCCATTGTTAAATAGTTGCTAAATCCTTTATTAAATTAATAATTAGCGATAGCGTAGCCAGTAACATAAAGACGCTTATGTACTGGCTACGTTATCAATTAGTGACAAATTTTAGTTATATTCAGAAAGTTAGTCAGAAATCTATTGTTTTTTTTAGTACGAGAATATGAGGTGTCATGAACGGATTTTAATACAACACTTTTGAGCATTCCACATCAATATCAATACCCACTCGAGTCGGATAAGTCTATTGTGGAGGTAAACCTCTAACCTCAAATTTTACGGCTGCATACATGGATACGGATCTCGCGACTTCACTTGATCCAAAAGATTGTCTTAATAATGAATTTATCATTAAAATGACTGCAATATTCTTAATTGTTCATTTAAACAGACTCATATTAGAAAGTGTTAAGTTCTTGAAATTTCATTAGGCATCACATGACATGGTTCCACTTGAACACACTTGCAATTAGTGTTTTCCAATTGACTAACTAATTAAAGGCCAGATTTAATGATCAAAGTGGGAGACTGTAGCCACGCAGATATGAGGAGAGTAGAAAGTAAAAGTTTTTGTAGCAAAGAAACTGAGGAAATAAGTGTTAGCAGTAGCAGATAGAAAAGAAAAAGAAAGGTTGCTAAAAATTAAAATGGAAAAAAAGAATAACAAAAACTGAGTTTCCATTTTCTTGTAAAACAAAATCTAATATTCCCTCTCCATTACTATATTTTTGCTATAATATTTGCAGCAACTCCCACTTCTTACATACACTATTATAGCACCAATTATAAACTGAGCTCCTCTTGTTTTTTATACCATCTTTTTAAAAAACAACACTATACACATAGTTGCACCACACTGTAATATTCTTTGATATTGTATTTGATTGCTAGATATTGTGTTGAGAATGGGAAGAGGACGAGTGGAGTTGAAGAGGATTGAGAACAAGATCAACCGGCAAGTCACTTTCTCCAAACGGAGAAATGGGCTGTTGAAGAAAGCTTATGAACTCTCTGTTCTTTGTGATGCTGAAGTTGCCCTAATCGTTTTCTCTAGCCGTGGCAAGCTATATGAGTTTGGTAGTGCTGGGTTAGTTTCTTAATTCTCTGGTTCTTGTGTTTTCTTGATTGCTTCATCTGTTTGAGTTTTGTTAAAGAAACTTTTTTTATTAGTTCATTGTTTAAAGATCATTTCTTGTTTTTTTTTTCCTCCATAATTTCATTTCTAACTGGTTTCTTGATGTTTTTTTTTGGGTTTTCTTGATCTTACTGTGTTTCTTGATGTATATTTTTTAGGTTTTCTTGATCTTGCTGGGTTTATTGAAGTGTTCTTTGTTTTTTTTTATCTTTTTGGGTTTCTTGATGTGTTTTTTTAGGTTTTCTTGATCTTTCCGGGTTTCGTGATGTGTTTTTTTAGGTTTTCTTGATCTTGCTGAGTTTCTTGATGTGTTTTTTTAGGTTTTCTTGATTTTTTAGGTTTCTTGATGTGATTTTTTAGGTTTTCTTGATCTTTTTGGTTTTCTTGATGTTTTTTTAGGTTTTCTTGATCTTTCTGGGTTTCTTGATCTGTAATCTTCTTCTTAATCATCTGCTTCTGACATCTTTTTTGCTAAAATCTTCAAACTTTATTTGTTCTCCGATTACCGTGCAGCCATGATTTTTTCTGCGCTTTTATAGTTTGGTATCAGACCATCAGAAGATGTTTGTATCAATTCATAAACTGGAGTTTTCAAGCTTTACCCAATACTCAACTGACACGTTTCACCATTCTTTAAAAAACCCTTATCTCTGCGTCTCGGGTCTTGGGTTTCTGCTATGTGATTAATTGCAAAGTCAAGTTAACTGAAGAAAAATGCATGATGATTACACAAAAATCAACCAAACCAACTTCTGATTTGTAGTCCAGTCACTGATATGGAGGCTGTTCTTGGACCTTTGTGCAAGATCTAGGGTTTTTTTCATAACTTTCTTTAATTTCTTATCTTATCTTCTGCAACTCTCTTATCTTTTTATCTTCATTCCTTTTTTTCTTGTGTTTTTGTTTCTATCTCTAGATAAATGGTTGCCCTAATCAATCATTTTTAATCTTCTGGTTTTTTCACTGTTCTTCTCTCCATTATGGGTTAGTGGGTCTCTAGTTTCTACCGAAGTTTTGACCTTTCAGGCATCTGTTTTTGTTTCTTCTTTTCACAATTTAGAGACAATTAGGTCAAGAAATTATGTATCTTTTTCTTTGCTCTTTTAGTCAGTGTAGCTTATATTGCCCAAAAACACTAAACAGGTGGGGAAATTTAAGTTTTAATGGCAGGTGTAGCTTAAAATTGCAATGAGTCAGAAATATACTGAATCTGGAGAATTAGCATAAATAAGTGTTAAAGATATTATATTGTTGAGTCCTAAGTATCAGTGTCATGGTATTTTAGTACTATTGTTTTGTTTTTCTGATATAAATCTTGAACAAATAAAAAGAAATCATTTTGGTTTACAATCTCTCTTCCATTGTCATGATTTGATTTTCTGAAAGTTGTTGAGGAAAATATAAATTTTTACAGTTTCAAGTTAATTCCAACAATAGTGGAAAGGACACTAATTAATCTATATTAAATGTTTAAGACCCTCAATGAAAAAAACCCAAATCAGTTATTTAACATTAAATCTTCAGCTGAAAACCCAAAAAGAAAATAATTATATATTTTCGGATTCGGTTTCTAAAGAAGAAAGAATATGAATGGAAACTCTGAAAATGAATAATGTTATTCTCTAGGTTAAGAAATGACATATTCCAAATGAAGTTGTTTTTATCAAAGAATGAATAAAAAGATAAAAAGTACATATAAATGATGGAAGATACCAAATGTTATAAGCGGTGAGCAATAAACTATTTGATTGTGAATTCGATTTCTTACACAAGCTCTCCTGCTTCCCGATTATCAAAAAAAGAAGATGAAGGAAGATGAAGTTTTTATGTTGTAATTTCGTAAATGCATCAAATAATAATAAGTAAAATTTGTTGTTTTGGCAGCACAACCAAAACCCTTGAGAGGTATCAACGCTGCTGTTTTACTCCTCAAGATAACAACAGCATTGAACGCGAAACACAGGTTTATTTTGATCTTAATCAAGTTTTTTTTATGCTCTCAACAATAAGATGTTGAAATTTGTAGCTGAGCTTTGTTTTTTGGGTTGTAATGTTGCAGAACTGGTACCAAGAAGTTAACAAATTGAAGGCAAAGTATGAATCTCTGCAACGGACTCAAAGGTATTAATTTGTATTGTTGTGGAAGCTGTTAGTGACATAGCTGCTGCAGAAATGGATATCAAAAGCACAAATTAACAGTGATTTAATTTTACAAGGCATTTGCTTGGGGAAGATCTGGGGCCACTAAGTGTAAAGGAACTGCAAAACCTTGAGAAGCAACTTGAAGGAGCCCTTGCACTTGCTAGGCAAAGAAAGGTTTTTTCTTTCTCAATCCAATTATCAACTTAAGCTATGTCATTCTTTCAGGGATAAATATTTTTACTGTCGTCAAATTATAATCTTTTTATAAAACAATTATCGAGCTATAAGAGATTACAAAACAGTTACCGAATTATGAATTTGTAACAATGAGAATTCAACTATAAATTTTGTCAATGTAGACATGATAAAGATGTACAATCAGACAGCAAATTGGTGTCCACACTTATAAAATTTAGTCTGAAATAAATAGATGACCTCCAGTTATACAAGTTATAGTTGGGTAATCATTTAACTTTTTAAGGTTTTATAAGTAAGCTATAAGCCAGCTCATAACAAAATGTTAGACCAATCTCAGGGATGAAACAACCGAATTGGTTGAGGAAAAGGAAACCCCAGCGACCAAGCACTCCCGCCCCCAAAAGCGGAGACCAAACAGTTTGATAGCCTCAAAAATATTTAACCCTGTTCGTTTATCATATGAAGTTTTCTACATGCTTTTGCTATATTTGTGTGCATTAACGTTTATCTGGTAGTTAAATTCAATTTTGCCATAAAAGTTTGTATCAGAATGGAGGTATTAGAAATCAACTTTCTGGACACTAATTGCCTGTGATCATATGTGCATAGAGGATATATAAAAATGGTTCTGGTTGGGGTTAGATTATGTTTCTAAAAGTATTGGCCTTATTGATTCTATACTGAAATTGAATTTACACATCTGTTTGGATAGATTCCAAGATTCTAACCTTATGTTTCTTTATTTTATTCACTGACAGACACAGATTATGATTGAACAAATGGAAGATCTTCGCAAAAAGGTACCAAAAGTCTGTTTAGTGGCCGATTTATTTAGAGTAGATGAGCTTATATTTCTAAAACAATAACTTCCGTCACATATTTGGCGGTCAGGACTTTAATATGTTGTATAATAAATTTATTGTGTTTCTTATTGTTGCATTCTGCAGGAGCGTCACCTTGGAGACTTAAACAAGCAACTCAAATATAAGGTTTGTGCCTGGATCATGATATCAATTTGTTGGCATCTTCACTGATATTGTAATACAATTTTTATGTACGTATTGACTAATATATGCTAGCAACATTAATTCAGCTTGAAGCAGAAGGGCAAAATCTCAACGCCATTCAAGACCTATGGCACACTGGTGCAACAGATGGTCCTAGCCATTTCACTTTGCATCCTTCTCAATCCAACCCCTTGGATTGTGACCCCGGTCCTGTTCTACAAATCGGGTACTTAACGTCCCGTTAATTATTCGATATGAGATTTATTTATATCTTCAACTATACGGTTATACTAAAAGAGGTTGTGTTTTTTGGAAATGAAACAGGTACCATAATTTTGTTCAAGCTGATCAAGGATCTTCTCTTCCAAGAAGCATGGGTGGTGAGACTAACTTCATGCAAGGATGGGTCCTTTGACCACTTCCATCAAATTCAAATTAATACATATATATATATTTAAGGAACCTGAAGTTTGTTGTGTTATATATAAACTTATATATATCTTTGAATTCTGAATGGTTTTTTTGATTTGACATTGTGATATTAATTTGGACAGTCTTATATGTGTAAGACAAACAACTGTTTATTACATTAAGACTTGAAATCTTTCTATAGCATCCTTTAGCTAAATGCTAGACTTTTTTTATAAAATTTATAGATTGCTGCTAATAGTCTTATTAATGCTGTTGACAATTGGGATAATATTTACTTGAAAATTAGCAAGTCTTGTTCAAATCATAAAGAACGGTTACTACGGTATAATACCTATATTAATTAAGTGGGTAGAAGCTTTCTTTGTTCTGTCGTAATTAGTTGGTAAATCACTCTTGCTAACTTAAGTGAGATTTAGGTTCGATCTATATTTTTCCTTCCGCAAAGGACCTATCCAACTTAAATGAGGATTAATTTGAATTTTGAAAGTTTAAATGTGCCGTCGACTCATTTAAAACATCTCATCCCATGTAGAGTTAAAAGAAATTGTGATTACCGAATTATACATTTTTTAACAAATCAGTTAACAACGTTTCATTTGTAATATTTATAAACCTTACTATACTTTTTAAAAACGGAGTTATCCGTTTATTTCATATCAGTTTTCACTTACGCATGAGGTTATATGCTTATTTTAGATTAATTTTTACTTACTTGAGAGGTTACCATGCGCCATAGCAGGTAATAACCAACAATCACGTAAGCAAAAATCGATCTAAATAAACAAGTAACCGACGTATCAAAAGCAAAAATAACCTATAGATTTATAAATTGATGATCAATAAAATTAATTCCAGCAAATAGCTAGCTTTGAAAACCTATTAATTCATTCGAATACTAGAAATTAGCGATCTAATATCATTAATTCACAAAAAATACCAATCTTAAAAATAAAAGATAATGTCGATTATTTTAAGAAATACATAAAAACAATTGTAGAAATAATTGTATTGAATATTTTATATTAACTTTAACATGTTTGTATTTTTTTAGTATCATTCCGACATGTTAATATTTTATATTAACTTTAACATGATTTTTTATTTTTTGAGAATGATGTAATAGATTTATTAGCAAAAGTTTATGACTATATTTTCAAAATATACCAAGTATTGTTTATTTGAGCAAGTATCTTAAGTTTAAGGCTTAATTATTTAAAAACCACTCACCTTAAACTTTTTTTTCGTTTATACCCTGATCTAGAAAAAAATTCATTTATACCCTGACGTATGTATTTATGTTTCACCTCTACCCCGAGGCACTAAATTAACCTCTTTTCATTAAAAAAAAAGTTTAAAATAGTTCTTCATTTTTAACCTAAACTAATTAGAGTTTAATTAAAAATGAATTTTTCTCTAAATGAAGGACTATTTTAAACATTTTATTAAATAAAAAGAGGTTAATTTAATGCCTCGGGGTAGAGGTATTTCTAATTAAACTCTAATTAGTTTAGGTTAAAAATGAAGGACTATTTCAAACTTTTTTTTAATGAAAAGAGGTTAATTTAGTGCCTCGGGGTAGAGGTGAAATATAAACACATACGTCAGGGTATAAATGAATTTTTTCCTAAGTCAGGGTATAAACGAAAAAAAAGTTCAATGTGGGTGGTTTTTAAGTAATTAAGCCTAAGTTTAAGGATGAAGATGACCCTTTATATTCGAAATATTTATAATAACAAGCGAAAAGAAGATATTAAATAAAAAATGAAAATATCTGGTTGTGTACGGAGAGAAACATGGAGAAGAAACAGGGTGACCAAGTACAACATCAGATTTTATAGAAATCAAGAATTAAATTAGCTAAGAAAAACTATAATTTAAATTCCCCGACATAGTAGGTTTCGGAAATCAATATTAAATTATAGTATTAAAAAATTTAATGAAATATTTTCCTAAAGAGCTTCAACAAGACGAAAATGCCGGGATTTTATCTTCTTTAAGAAATTGGGCATTTCATTGTGAATGATTTTTATATTACTGTATGTAAATTTCTCTTAAGAAAGGGCTCAAGATGGCAGGCTGCTGCTTCCCCGTTAAGCTTGAGCGCCCTTTCAGAAGTTCATCCTCTAAAAAACTCAACAAGATTTCCTCAGATAAAGGTATTTTATTCTTCGATCACAACTAGAATTCTGCCATTTAGCGACGGATTACATAGACTTTGCTGCTCAGCGTTTATACTATTTGAGCTGTATCTAATTTGTAGCTAGTTTAATGATCCTGAAGCGTGTTTTTCTGTGTGTAGGGTCGTCCAAGGATCTTGTTTCAACCATGAAGGGACCGGAATCGGAGAAGAATTCGCGGATTGTTTGTTTTGGAGAGATGTTGATCGATTTTGTCCCGAATACTGCTGGAGTTTCTCTGGCTGAAGCACCTGGTTTTCAGAAGGCTCCGGGCGGAGCCCCTGCGAATGTTGCTGTTGGAATTGCAAAATTAGGAGGGAATGCGGCTTTTATCGGCAAGGTAAAATCATTCATAATTGTTGTTGAATTATTAATTTCTTGCTGATTTGGTTGTCATTGAAGTGAAATTTTAAGGTTTATTATGTGTTGATCATAGCTTGATTGAGACTCATTAGAGTTGCTATTGTGTATCAGGTTGGGGATGATGAATTCGGACACATGCTGGCTGATATTCTGAAGCAAAATAATGTGGATAACTCTGGCATGCGATTCGACTCGCACGCCAGGACTGCGTTGGCTTTTGTGACTCTGAGAGCGGATGGTGAACGCGAATTCATGTTTTACCGTAATCCTAGTGCTGATATGCTGCTGAAAGAAACAGAGCTTGATCAGAATCTGATAAACAAGGTACTTACATTTACATCAGAACTGTCATTTTATATCATGTCATGCAGCTGATATGCTAATTCTGTTCTTAAATTTTGATGCAGGCAAGCGTATTTCACTACGGATCAATAAGTTTAATTCATGAGCCTTGTAAATCTGCTCATCTTGCTGCATTGGATATTGCAAAGAAAGCGGGTTGTATTCTCTCATATGATCCGAATTTGAGATTGCCACTATGGCCATCAGCAGAAGCTGCTCGTAAAGGAATCATGAGCATATGGAAAGAAGCTGATATTATTAAGGTAAAGTATATGTATAGATACTGTTCATGTATTATATAGACTTCTCAGTCATGAATTCGTTTTGATTTCTGAATATGTGTTGTGATTGGACTTAGATGTGATTTATTTGTAGGTAAGTGAGGATGAAATTGAATTTTTAACGGAAGGTGATAATCCATTTGATGATAAAGTGGTATTGGAGAAGCTTTTTCATCCCAATCTCAAGCTCTTACTTGTCACCGAAGGCTCAGCTGGTTGCCGATATTATACTAAGGTTAGCATCCAGATGCAAATATTTAAGACCATTTTAGCTAAATTTGTTCCAAATTATTCCTAGGATTTTCCTAAGCAGAAAAACATTGTTGAGTGTGATGCAGGCATTCAAGGGTAGAGTTGCTGGCGTTCAAGTTAATGCAGTTGATACAACTGGTGCAGGAGATGCTTTTGTTGGGGGAATATTGAATAAATTGGCCTCAGACCTCAATCTCTTTAAGGTACAAAAGAATAAACTTAGTTGCTTCTAATTAGCTAGACCTTTTCAAAAAGTTGGGCTGGTTTATGCCTCATCCAGCATTTAGCAGGCTTCTCTGCCATTGCATAAGCTAAGTAGCACATAAACAGAAATATAGAAATTAAAAAGCCTAAATGCAAAACACTAGATATAGAATTTTGGAGTTCCATATGTATTTCCAAAACATAAGATTTGACAAGTTTTTGTGCAACATAGTGCACAAGTGAAGCAACCATGTGGACTATATCCATGTAGCATATAAACAAAAACCACAAAATGAGCCAAAACAGAATCGAGATGAAATGTGGGGAAAGTATTTTTTTCGTATAAAAGTAGCTTATATATAGAGTTCTAGAATGCTTTTAAAATAGGGTGTTCTTAAAATTATATATCAAAATGTAAGACGATAAGTAGGACTACGTTAGTATAGTTAGAATTTGTTTAAACTGCCATAGTTAGCATCAAAAGTTGCATTCCAGTAGGGTTAATTAGTAATATTGCAGGAAAATAGCATTACTGATAGCAAAGTGCAAAAGTTAGAAGTTTAGTATATTTTCATATTTTTTTGACAGGATGAAAACAAGTTGTGGGAAGCTCTCAAATTTGCGAACGCTTGTGGAGCCATCACAGTTAGGGAAAGAGGAGCCATTCCGGCTCTGCCCACAAAAGAAGCAGTTCTTGAAATTTTGTCAAAAGAAACTGCCGCTTAACCCGCAAGATTTGGTTAGTCATTATACACTAACCAGTCGCATATATTTGTACTTCCTCTCAATATTCATGTGTATGCTTGAAAGTTGAAACTGCTCCTTAAAATGATTTTATTTTCTCATTTCTAGAATTGCATTTTCTTCAGGCAAAATGAATTTAGCTACCCACAACTTTAGTCCATTTAACAAAGATACGTAATTTTTAAATCTTACCAGATTAGTTTATCATTTTTCCGATTTTATCAAATATACTCACGACTCGTTTTGACCTGGCATGACTCAATATTGTACAATGTAAAAAATTTAGCCTACTCGACGTAATCAATATTGCGCCACATCAGCCTCAAACGTTGTGAGTATATTTGGTAAAAATAGAAAAGATGATGGACCAAACTAGATAGATAAATTCATTGTCTTTTCTTAACTATATATAGGATGAGAGCACTGGCAATGAAACTGGAACAATATATATTTCAGTGAGTTTGCAACACTGACATTTATGTCAAAGTTTCTGGAACAAATAACATATAATTACTCGTACAATACAGTTCCCTTATTTGCTTCCTGTCACATGAAATATAACTATATTATAAAATTTACAATATTAATAGTGGGAGATGGCATATTGGCCATGATAACTAAATTAATTAGTTGGATGAAAACGCTTAATTCTGGATTCAGGTGGGCCAATGAAAAGTTCAGTCTCCACATCTGAAACAGGACTGCCTTCTTCTAATGCTCGCTTTTCGCCCTTATCTTTCACTACTGCCAATGCTGGGACAGCACACTATAATTTTCCAAAAAAGAATGCTATTAAATACCTTTTGTCTATTACTCAATAATAGCTTATAAGTAATTCACATAAAACAAACTTGGCTTCTTTTATTTACTATCTCCATGTCATCCGGTGGCTCAAAAATTCTTTGTGTTACTAAAATATTCATCAGTTCTCGACGACTTCGAGTCTCACTAGGGTCAAATGGTTTAAAACTAATTGAACATTTAACGACTAACTACTAACAACTTACGTAATTAGATTCTACCTATCGACAAAAAGAAAATATTCCACTTGGTGATTAAAGTATCGTTTGTTTCATTTTGATTAATTACTAATGTTATATATCATTTCAACGGCAAGTTTCTCGACTTGAACTAACCTACATGCCCCTGTGTCAGCTGGATTGTTTAAAATTGTTATTTTCTCCAAAAAGTATTAAAAGTATAGCAAGTTTAAAAAGAAAATATTAATTTTATATAATTTCTCTAAAAATAATAAAAAGTTAATAATTTTTTTAAAAAATACTTAAAATCTAATAATATTTTTTTATAAAAATATAAATATATAATAATTTTATAGTTACTATATTAAAACATTATTATAAAAATAATAGTTTTGATAAAATTTGATAAAAAATATTGAAATAGTTGTTTAAAAAAATTATTGATATGGCGAACCAAATTGCAATAACGAAATACTTAAGTAACTCTAGTCTGTAGGAATTTAATACGATACGATTTGATTTTAGATCCTACAACAATCAAATGTCAGGCATATTAAGGGTTAATTTTTTCTTTTTTGTGCTTGCCGTTCTATTTTTATAGAATAGTAAACGGACTTTTTATTTTATTTTTCATTTCGATAACTAAATATTTGTTTTCCCAATATAATGGTAGCTAACAAAATGATTTCTTAAATTTTTTTAGCTGAGGATAGTAAAAAAATATGCATCTTAATTTCTAGTTTTACCACATGTCATAAAAAATTCAAAATATAATTATAAACTAAAGAAAATAGTTGATAATCTTAAAGTAAGTAAGATGTGGTGAATATTCTGTTTTCATAGTCCACGCAAGCAAAAATGCACCGCACATCCTTTAGTCACCTCTCATTGGTGAGAAATTAAATAGTTGATTATCGAAATGAAAAAAATTGAAATTAGATAATTTTTCCGTAAAAATAATATAATTTGATAACCGCTAAAATATTTAACTCAGCATATTATCCATATTTATCATTGTTGATATAATGATAACAATAATATCAGATGATTCAAAATATTGGTGCATGCATGTGTACCTTTTCAGACAGCTTTGCATTCTCAGCTACGAGTAGTTTCTCCTGAAACACAAAAATCAAATGTTATTAGTTGAAATTTGTACTAACACAATTGCAAATTCTCTGATAAAATTTGAAGTAGACATGTCTGAAAAGTTATACCTTTTGTTTCAGTTGCTCAATCTGTTCTTTGTAGACCTGATTCTGATTATAGAAAGAAAAAAAATAGGATTTAAGAGTAGTAAATTAGGCAAAAGCAGGAAAAACAAATATTGTGTTAATTGTATGTACGGAGAAATTATTAGGTAGACTCAGTCTACATGACGTGGTATACTCAGTCTACCTAATAATTTCTCGGATGTAAGTATCAACCTTTCTAGCTCGGACGCTGCTCACACTTTTCTCCAACTGTTGTTCAATCTTCTGCAATTCTTCAAGATTGCATGACCCCAAACCTTCTCCCAATAGTTTCCTGAATCAGTGTACTCATTTAATCTTCAAAATATGGCGTTTAAATTTGATATTTCATCAATATTTATAGCAATGTTTAGAGGCAAAGATGGAGAAGGTAAACTAACCTTTTTGAAACTTCAAGGAGCTCAATCTTCTTCATCAAGTTTGCAGCTTCAATCTTCAATTGCTGCTATAGAAATGGAAGGCAGATGCCAGGAGAGAATCAAAACAAAAGAAAATAAAATGGACATGTAGAGAAGCCCTAGCTATAACTAAACCTCAACTAGCTTCCGAAGGGTTAAAAAATTGCAGTTACTGAATTATAAATTTTTAACAAAACGATTATCATTTACATCAACGACAAGTTACTATCTTTGTGGCAATTGACACCCCGGATAATCACACAAGTTTCTATTGCTGCATGCGGATTTTTTCACCATGCATGGTAACCCCTCGTTGATGTAAAAATAGAAATTCAGTTATCAAAATATAATATGATGTTAACTGTCCTATAAAAGACTAGGTTTAATGAGTGTAAGAGATTCCGAGCTAGTTGACAATATGGCATTACGCTATCAAAAGCGCTAATCTTCACAATCAAGAATGCAATTTGAGGATTTCAACAAGCAAAAAAATGCCATCATTTCTAGAATTGATGACATGGAACAAGACAATGAGTTAAAAAAAGCAGCAACTATAATGAATGAAGGGAAGAGAAAGAACCTGTGAATTCTCATCGATAACCTTTTTGTGGGTTTGGTGCTCTTTGACATGCCTACGATAACGTTCAATCGTATCCTGCATGCTGAGAAATTTCAATAAAAATGCAGAATCAGTTTTACTATTTCTTAATGCAAAAAATATGTTACCATCTTACAAATGCATCTTAATCCTAAGCATGGGAAAGTTTTACATACCCTAGATTGTTACACCAGTACTTCATTATCTAAGTCATACATAAGGATGAGTGTCTACAAAATTCTTACCTACACTTGGTCTATAGTAAATCACTCTTATGAAAATGAAATGCATATAATATAATTTAATGATAATAGAATTCTTATCCTACACTTAGTAAATCACTCTTGAACACTAACAATAGTAAATCAAAGCTATGAAGCCATGTCAAATAACCAACTGATAACAATAGTATTATATCTTACAAGTTTATCATTTCTTTCGCTAACAAAGAAAAACAAATGAAGATTATGATAGGAAGGAACGTCCATAAAAGATTAACCAAATTGAAATGAATAGACTTCAAAGTTGGGGAGCCAGGGTGGAAAATAACATTGAAAGACCAATAAGAGTAATTAATTGATAATTTTTTAATTCTTTGAGGATGTGAATTTTTTGTTATTTTTGTTCTTCATCTTCTTCACATAATAGCTGAATTTGTCATGTTCATCCACTTTTTTTTTATCATGTTTCATTCAATCCTACCAGATCAGTTTACTTTAGCCCCTCATATCAACCCTCCAATCGGTTCAAGTATTTTTTTTTTTAAATTATTTAAAGATATAATAATTTTTAATAGTTGTCTCATAAAAATATGAATTTTTTCAAAAAATATTATTTTTTTTCAAAAAATATTAAAAAGTATAAATCAATAATTTCCTTCAAGAAAAATGCTTAATTTCTTTTAAAACAAAAATTAATTTTTAAATAAAAATAAAAAAGTTTTAATAAAAAATATTTATTAAAAGAAAAGAAATATAAGAAAAATAATTTAAATATTTTTTTAGCTGATGTGGCGAGTTGACCGCCAGAGTGATTTAGCCTAGTTGGATGACATGTAGCAAATTCGGCTTCTAGGTAGAAAAAAATCGGGTCAATAAACTTTTATCTGAAATAAAATATAAAGTTAGTAAATAAAAATGAAAAAAAAATTATTAATCACTAAACTTTATAATGAGATAGTAACCTGGAAATTTAATACTCGTGCAAAAAAACTTATTTAAATATATTAAATTTTTAATAATTGTCTCAAAAAAATAGATTCTTCAAAAAATATAAAAAATAATATTTAAATAAATTCTCCAAAAATGATTTTAGAAATCCTATTATTTTAATAGAAACAAAATAATTTTTATTGAAAAACATTATATTTAAAAAAACATAATAGTAATTATTATAAAAATATTAACTTCTAACAAAATTACTTTTAAAAATATTTTTTCAGCTGATGTGGAGAATTGACGAGGTAGACTGATGTTGCCTTGTGGGATGATACATGGCAAATTCGGCTTCCGAGTAGGACAAATCGGGTCAAGAAACTCTTTGCTGAAATAAAATATAACGTCAGTAACCAAAATGAAACAAAAAAATCATTTTAATCTCTAAAATTCAATAGCAAGATAACCACAATATTATTAAATTGTTTTTTTATATCACTTTATTTACTAACATTATATTTTATTTCAAAATAAAATTTCGCAATCTGAATTGTCATCCACTTCTTTGTCATGTGTCATTAAATCTTACCACATCAGTTCAGCCAGTCATATCAGCCCGCCACGTCAATTCAAATATTTTTAAAGGTTATTTAAAGATGTAATAATTTTTAATAATTGTCTCAAAAAAATATTATATCTATAAAATATGAAGAAATAAATATAATTTAATAATTTTCCAAAAAAAATTAAAAAATAGTGTTTTATAATATAAATGTTATATTTAAAAAACAAAAATATTATTATAAAAATAATGATTTTTAATAATATTACTTAAAAAAGGCTTAAATGCATCAAAAATCACAAACTTTTGCGTGTTTTTGGTATTTAACGTGAACTCTTAGTTTTGACATACTTAACATGAACTTTCCAATTTTGCAAATATATATAACGTTTGCATTTTTCATTCAAAACGGTGCTGTTTTATAATCAAAACGGTGTTGTTTTACACCTAAAACAGTGTCGGTGTCATTTTTGCAAAATTATAAAAGTTTATGTATTTGTATACCAAAATAAAAGTTCATGTTAATACTAAAAACACGCGAAAGTTGGTGATTCTTTTATGTATTTAAGCCTTTACAAATTTTTTAGTTGATATGGCGAATTGACGAGACAGATTGATGTGGCCTTGGTTGATGACACATAGCAAATTCGCCTTCTAGGTAGGATAAATCGGGACAAGGACTCTGTGCTGAAATAAAATAGAACGGTAATAATCAAATTTAAACAAAGAAAAAACTTTAATCACTAAATTAATAGCGAGATAACTACAATATTATATTATTACGGTTTTAGTAATTAAAGTATTTTTTTATTTCATTTGAATTACTAACATTATATTTTAATTCAACATTAAATTCAGCGATCTGAATTTTCTACACGAAAGCTACATTTTTCGAGTGTCATCCACTTTTTTATCATGTTTCATTCAACCTTGTCATATCAGTTCAACCTGTCATATCAGTCTACCATGTCGGTTTAAACATTATTTGAAAATTACTAAAAGATATAATAATTATCTCCAAAAAAATTTAAAAAAAAAATTAATTTTATAATTTTCTCCAAAAAAATAATTAATCGATAATACTTAATAATAAAAATATAATAGTTTTTATTAAAAATATATAATAATTAAAATATAATAATTTTTATTAACAATGTTATATTTAAAAAAAAGAATCAATTTTAATAAAAGAATTTAAAATTAAATAAATTTTTCAGATGATGTGGCGAGTTAACTTGACAGACTGATATGGCCTAGTTAGATGACACATACCAATTTCGGCTTTTACGTAGGACTAATCGGGTCAAGAAACTTTCTATTGAAATAAAAACAAATGTTAGTAACCAAAATGAAACCAAAAAAATAGATTAATCACTAAACTATAATAACGAGATAATTTAGTAACCTAGGAGTTTATAATACTCTTGTGAAAACACTTTGATTTGCGAAAGATATTCTAAACAATTTTTTTGTTCTTCCTCCTCACGGCGTTAAGTGTGCAAAATGGATATATTAAAATCCTAGATCACTACAGTATTACTGGGTTTTGTTTTTTTCATTTTCATTATTAACATTATATTTTATTGTAACAGGAAGTTCTGCGACCTAAATTGTCTATATGGAACATAAAATTATAATAAAAATAATAGTTTTGATACTCGTAACTAAAATGAAACAGAAATACTTTAATCACTAAATTTTAATAATGAGATAATCTAGTAACCTAGGAGTTTAATACTTGTGCGAAAACACTTCGAGTAGTGAAGAGTTTTGTAAACAATTTCCATTTTCTTAACATGCATTTCTAGTTCAATAAAATATTAATCGATTCAATATTAAAAAAAAAAGCCTCTTTGATTAAAAAATATTCTTGCTAGTGTAGATTAGTGTTAGAAACTTATTTTTCAAATCCTAGAGTTTCAGCTTTGAATCTCTTCCCCCTTGGTGTAATATATTGAAGAAAACAAACTATTTGATTAGAAGATGTCTACTAACAAAGTGAGATCATATCAAATATGTTTCAAACTGCAATAAAAAGGGAAAAAATGGAGTTCATCGTATTGAATAGGCTAAAAAATATATATAAAATGACATACATAGAGTTTAGAAAGATTAATTTATAAATATATAAACATATATACTTTCTTCACACATATTATTTCACCTATTTTCAGGATAAATTTTCAGGATAATGCAAATTAGCAGAAACTTTATTAAGTTACCAACTACACTAAATACAAATGATGTAATCAAATGATGGAGAACAATCGAAAAAGCACTTTACTTGTAAAGGGAGTAACTAAACTCAACTTTACTGAATTTTAAAGTTTTGATAGTGAAAAAAAATATAAAAATGATCAAACTTTCAATTAGATTTTGATCAAAACCCTATATTTAATTAGTTGTAAAACAAGTATTTATTGATTTATTTATATGAATATAATAATCAACTATAACTTAATTGTAATTATACGATAACCTCACTTTGCACGCATGATCAAAAAATTATACATCATATCTTTTTAAATGTAGTTTAAAAATGTTAGTATATATTGAAATTGTTTGCAAGTATAGATTGAAACTATATTTGCCTTGCACTGAGCAATGACCGAAACAAATCAAAAATATTAGTAAGAACCTTAGATCTAATCAAATATATAGCATAATTTTGATATATGAGAACACTTCTCAATTTTTACTAATCAAACAAATTAGCATTCAATAGAGAAAAAAAATAGAAGGTGTATAATTGTTATATATAGAAAAGGTAAAGATGAGAAACAAAAGGCCATGTTAAGCCATGAAGATATGTTAATGAGCATGATCAAAATGATAAATGAATAAATAAAAATTTAAAGAAGATGAATGGATTATTAATTTGAAATGAAAATTATGATGCCACATAGATAAATAGAAGGATGTAATTATCTTTGAAAACTATATGAAACCTTCACTTATCGGCATATCTTTAAGTCTCTTTGTAAACTCACATTTACTATTTGAAAGATGTAGGTAAATTATTTATTAAGTAGTATATAGTTTAATGATATTTAAAAGATATGTATAACATCAAAATATTATTAACCTTTTCACCCCTAAATATGTTTTAAATATATTTGAATATAAATGGAATATAGAATTTTAAACTGTAATTGTGAACTTATAAAAACAATAGAAATACATGTTTAAATCAAGCATGGAAAAGCACTTCGCCTTAAATTGCACCTAAAGTTTATACTCCTTTGTGATTTTTTATTAAGTTTATAGGAAAAAAATCTTGTATAAACCTATTTTACCACATAAAATTGTAAACCATCATATTAAAAATTCTAATTTGTTAACACGATTATTTTTTATCAATTTAATGATATACTTTAAATACGAACATAAAATTATACAAGCGAGATATTATCAAATAAAACTAACCTACCAATAAATATTAGTAATATTTTAATTAAAATTAAAGTCAATTAATAATTAGTTATCACAATCACATCAAATAATGTCACGTGTCATGTAATAAATAAATAGTTTACAATTGCTTGGTGAACTTGGTTAATTACTGTTAGTAGAAGATGACTCACTCAGTCTAGAAGTTTCCAGATTCAAGCCTTAGATCACTACGAAGTAAAAACTTTTAAAGCAAAGACTAGAATTAAAGAGGGCAAGATATTTTCCATTTATAGAATCTTAATAATACTAAAATATTCAAGAAATATACCGACATTAACCCCATCAAATTCTATCTCTTCAGCTGGTAAGCATGCCAGTAGCACACTTACTCTTTATAGAACTTGTTAAAATATCTAAACTGTGTCCTTTTCCCCACTTACACTCTTAGTCTTAATCCCTAAATTAAGTGATTCTAATCAATAATTAGTATGTATCTCATCTTTGTCTAGATTGGATTTCCATATAAGGGTTTGTACTAAATGTTCAAAGATCATACCCTAAAATAGCTAATCCACATTAAAAAGTTTGGCTTATCCCTTCAAAAACCCCCCACCTTTTATCCCCAATTCGTTTGCACCCTCACGTTGTAAAACCACCAAATATACCCAAATTACGACCTTTCACTTTCAATTGCACCCTCAAGCCTTAAATTGACCTATTTTCACTTGAAAAATGTTCAAATTAATACTTTAAATTTTAATATATATTCTAAATAGGTCTTAATATTATATTTAAAACGAAAATAAAACTATTTTTTTGAACATTTTTCAAGTGAAAAGATGTCAATTTGATGCTTGAGGGTGCAATTGAAAGTGAAAGGTCGTAATTTGGGTATATTTGGTGGTTTTACAACGTGAGGGTGCAAACGAATTGGGGTTAAAAGGTGGGGGTTTTTTAAGGGGATAACCCCAAAAAGTTTTAAAAAGCGGCTAAATTTTAAAACCATTCAACTAAAAAGATGAAATCTTGAAAAGAAAAAAATATACAGAAATCAGCTATATATCCAAACCCTTCACAGATCATACCCTAAAATAGCTCATCAGCATTAAAAAGTTTCAAAAATGAGCTAAATTTTAAAACCATTCTACTAAAAAGAAGAAGACTTGAAAAAAATAATACAGAAATCAGCTAAATATCCAAACCCTTTTCCTCAAAAAGAAGAAATTCTAGGAAAACCGATCATCAAAATTAGCCGGAGAAGATGATTATTTCAGCTTCCCAAATTTAAAAATCAAACCAAAAAAAAAGGACAAGCCAAATACTAGAGTTTTTGTTGTCAATGTCATAAGTTGAGTTATGTTTTGGTATGTGGTATGTTAATTAAGTTTGATGTATGTATTTGGGTGAGAAAATTAAGGAGATTCATGCAAATAATGATGGAGCCATAAAATGATATGAAATTTAGAGTTACCTTGAGCTAGCAAATTCATAAAGCTTGCCTCTGGGGGAGAAGACAATTAGAGAAACCTCAGCATCACAAAGAACAGACAGTTCAAAGGCTTTCTTTAGCAGCCCGTTTCGTCTCTTAGAGAACGTAACTTGTCGGCTCGTCGCGTTTTCAATCCGTCGCATTTGAGTCTTTCCTCTCACCATTTCTCAATTCAAACCCAAGAAATGTTCTTTTTGGACTGAAAATTAGCAGGAACGAGAGATCTTAACAAATAAGCTAAACCCAGAAAGAAAAAAGCTTCAGATTTTGCAAGTAAAAACCGAAAAAAGGAAAAAACTGTTGCAGAAGGTTAAAAATTAAGAGATTGAGATTGTTTTGAGACAAAACCCTAGCAAGACTTACCTGAAGATAGACAAAAACACAGCAGAGCTAGGTTTAATAAAGATAAGCTTAAAAAGGAAACTGAGGGTTTTCTTTATAGAAACAACATAGATAAGCTTAAAGATTATTATTGATTGAAGCAGATGAAACCATGGAAACCACAAGAAAGGTTCTTGAATTACACGTTGCTTTCAAACATAAAGATTTTGTAGAAAAGACCAATTGGAGAGATTTGGGCAAAACAATGACCAAATTGGCAAAAGACCAGAAAGGGTGTGATAAAGAAGAGAAGCAAATAGATACCAAAAGAAGAAAAAACAATAATAAATATTAATATATAGTAAAAAATATTAATATTATTAATAATAATAGAGTTGAATTTATATAATTATATTACACAAAGAGTGAAGAAGATGATCAAAAAATGTATAGAGCTTATTTTGGTGATTGATTGAATGTAGGTTTCTTTTTTAGTCTCAACTAAAGCAGCAAGCACCCACCTTTCCTTATTCATCTTACTCACATTCATTGGAAACTCTTAGCCATTTAAAGAAACAAAAATTTTACCTACCATTTTATTGTTTTTTTCATTATATATATTGCTTTTTTAATGAAAGGAACCTATTTATTGCTTGTTTTGGTAAAACCCATGTCCAGTACCAAAAACAGCAAATTTATATGAAAATAAAAATATGAATAAATAGTTGAAGACCAAAAAAATAAAAATAAAAACTCTAGGGAAAGCTAGAAACTTTGAATTTAAGGGAAAGTCCAACAAAAAAATGGAAATACAATTTTTTTTTAGCTAATTTTATTTTTCTGGGTCTATGTTAAATATTTAATATTTTATAAAAAGGAATTAATTCAAGAAAAAAATAAATAATTATGGGTAATTAATAGTAATAGTTAGTAAGAAGTCTTTATAGTCCGTACAAGTACGTAAGAAGATTAGCCAATGAGGAATCGAAAACACATAGCGAAGTGCTGATTAACTTTGCTGTAGACAATTTCTTCTTCACATGGAGATATTATATGCGGCCAATGAGTATGAGCCACCTGTCCCTCTGTCTATTTCTCTATTCCCTGTCTACACTACACTATGCATTAGATATTTTCTTTACTTAGGATATTCCTTTTATTTATATTTAATTACAACTAGTATTAGAATAATATTTGTAATGATTATTTTATTTTATTTATGCTTTTCAACTTTATATGGAAAATGTTAACATCATCTTTTTCTTAATTTGTCCTATAAAGCCATAATCCCAAATATATGCTAATTATCGTCCAATGCCTTATAATATTAAAGATCATCGACTTAAAGCATAAATTACTTCTCAATTTGTACCTCTTTATTCATCTCATCTCATCTTTCAATTTAATTTTTATGACATTTCAATAATTAAATTGTATTTTTTTTTTACTTTTTAAAATAGAGAGTGAGAAACAAATACGATCATGCGAAAAAAAATATTTTAAAATTTTAAAAATAGTTTATTTGAAATATAAAAAATTATTAATTATATATTTCTTCCGTCTCATTAGAATTTTTCATTTTTCTATTATCACACAGTTTAAGAAAACACAATAAATATTATAATTTTTTATAATATTTTTACTACCCCTATTTAATAAAGAGTAAATGATCAATTTACCCCCCCTAACTTGACACGAAGTATCAAATAAGCCAACTTCGCAAAACCGGATCAAATCACCACAAAACTGAATCATTTTCACTCTTTTGACCAAAAAAGAGAGTGGAATAACCTAATTTTAAAAATTAACCTTAATTAACTCCAATTAATCTTAATTAAAACACTAATTAATTCTATTTAATTTAAAATCTAATTAATAAAAAAATTGAGGTTTTTTTTATCTTTTTCCCTAATTAAATTTTATTACTCTCGTAATTAACCTAATTTTTCTAATTAACAACTAACCCTAATTAATTAATCATAATCCATCTTCTTCTTCCACAATCATCTGTCGGCTATCTCAGAACCGCCGACCAAAAACTCTGGCTACCCCACCAACGCCAACCGACCCAGACCTAATGGGTTTATTCCATCATGAGAAACAGACTTGCTGGGATCCGTTCTTCACGATGAAGAACAAACCCGCTGGGTATGTTCTTGCAAATGGAAAACAAACCCAGCGGGTCTGTTCTCCATTGATTCCGGCAATGAGGTGGGACTACCGGAATTTTTTCTTAGTTGCCGGAAAAAAAATTTCCGGACCGGTAGTTCTATGGCTTTAGGTTTAAATGATATAAAATGGATGAAATGATGTAAGCTCATGGGTCAAATTTATTTACCCTATTTCCCACATCAGTTTGTTTACAAAAATATTTGACTTGAAACTAAATGCTTGTCCCAACTAGATCAAACAATTATAAAATTAACAGATTTAAAAGTTGAGAAAATTAAAATTAAAATGTCCAAAAGATAAAAAAAGAAAGATGGAAGTCAAATAGGTGAAAGCAGATACGGACTCAAATGTTTTTTTTTTTTTTAAGTTAAAACATTTATTATTCTTTTTTAGAAAAAATACCCTACCTCAAAATCTAAAAAGCCCGACATTATAGAGCATCTTTTAGAATTTTAATTAATTTGGTTTAGTTAATAATAAAATATATTGCCAGTGTGAGCCTAATTTGATGGCTAAGACATCTTCAAGTATATCATGATTCATGAGATTGTGGTTCAAATTCCGCCATAACAATTAACTACTAACAAGTAATACTCTAGCAGTTGGTATCAAAAAAGAAAAATATTCTGTTTAATTCTAAATTTCTCAGTTTTGATTAATTAAATTAGGCTTAGTTAAAAAAATATCACACATGTTCGGCTTTTTTCGTTTATATCTCCACCTTTAAAAAAAATTGAGCTTATTTTTTAATTTTTAATTTCACTTGTAACTGTTTGTTCAATGGAGTGGAAAAAAATGGCTAAATTTATTTTAAAGTCCCCGAACTATACGTTTTTGGTTCATTAGGTTCCTCAACTTTTATGTGGCTTCCTCAAGTCCCTAAACTTTTATTTTTTAGTTCATCGGGTCCCTCAACTTTTATTTGGTTTCCTCAGATTCCTAATATTTTGTTTTTTGGTTCCTTAAGTCCTTAAACTTTTGTTTTTTTTACTTTATAAAGTCCTTAAATGGATCTCCCTTTAAGGATCTAATGAACAAAAAAACAAAAATTTAGGGATCTGAAAAAGCCAAATAGAAGTTGAGGAACCTGATGAACTAAAAAATGAAAGTTTAAGGATCTGAGGAAGCTAAATAGAAGTTGAGGGACCTAATAAATCAAATTGTATAATTTAGAGAGCTCAAAATGGGTTTAAAAAAAATTGAAATATGCCTTTTATATTGTTTCATATTGTTCCATTTTGCAGTTTAATCATAAAATGCTCATGCATCGATATCATGATTATATATTTACACTTTACAAAAATAAACAAAATTGAAACCAATATTGCCGAAATTTTTTGGAAGAAGATGCTGCCAAAGAAATCGGACTGACATGAGGCAACAGCGGGGATATTCTGCTGGAGGAGGCAAAGAATTTCCGTTGACGACAAGCCATAGAAAAATATATTTTGATATATAAATATAATAATAAAATGGAAAATAATAAAATTATTATCTCACTAAATTAATTTTTTAAACCAAATTGATCAAATTAACTTTATTATTCCTATTTTTTTAAAGAAGTTAGATTGTAAGAAATTAGTAGTAAATGATTAGAAATGCTAAATCTTATATAATACTAATCACACTAATTTAGTGTTACTTCCGCAAGCTTTTTTTTTAATTGATTTACCTCAACCAGGAAAAGGTACTCCATTTAATTTCAAGTATTGACATACATGGGGCTGTAAAATAAAATATACTAAAAAACAAAACAAATAATATAAAAAATACGTCGTACACTTGCTAAGTATTACACTAAAAGTCTAAAACATTCCACTCAAAAATATACTAAAAAAAACAAAACAAAATAATGAAAATGAGAAGAGCTACCTCGTACACTTGCTAAGTATATAAAAAATTAGTTTAGAAAAACTAAAAACTAAAGAAACTGAAAAATAGTCACCAATTACAGAAATGAGTGACACTTGTCGGAGAAAGAGTGGGATAAGGTTGTGAGAAGGTTAGGGTTACGGTGTTGAGGGGGACCACTTGGCGTGCCCTCTCGTCTTAACTTTTATGTTTGATTTGTTATCCTACGGTTTTTTAAAAAAAAAATCAAGATAGATCCATTGAAAAAAATATATTAAAATACAATAATAAAAACCTTATAATAACAATTCAATATATGATTTTTGAATATGTTAATTTATGAAACAATTAAAAGTACAAGTAAAGTATACTAATCGAAAAAGAAAAAAATTAAACATGCATCCCGCTAATTAGCCATTTTGATGTCCAACACGAAACTAAGTTCCGATACAATCTTAACTTGAAACTTGATTGATTATGCCGAAAAATTGCTTGGAACTTTTAAAATTTTAACCTTTGCAATCATATTTTTCAAGAAGGATCTAAAAGATAGAAATTTAGCAACAATATAATACTAAATATTAAAACAAGAAACAACAAACAAATGAGATATAAAATTAAAGAAGATTTATAAAATTTAAAGGTTAATGGATCATAGAAAAATAAGAAAGTTTTGACATACAAACTAAAAAAACTTTAAAAATTAATGTTTTGATCACAGATCCTACACATGCAACTCAAAAAATCATGAATCAAACATGATTTTTTTAAAGTGCTTTCAAAACACACAACTTACTCCATCCATGGAGTAATTATTGAAGTAAAACAAGTTAAAATGAAAAAGGAAAAAAAAGATGGTGGAGGAAGCGGTTTTCCGGCCAAAAAGACCAAAAAACTACCTCCTCAAACTAATGCTTTGCATGGATGGGAGGTAAAAAAAAAAAGTGAAGGTAATATCACATTCTTGATGAACATACTTACTGTGTATGTTCATCAACAGAACCAATAGGTTTGTTCCGACATTGTCGTTTGCCTAAAAGTTTTTAATTTTTTCTGGCGAAAGGATATTAAGTGATATGAATTTTAAATTTTCTTTATATTTCGTGGCAAGTTGAGGGGTAAACTGATCCTCTGTTCCTTAAAAGGGAATTGATCACAAATAAAGAATATCAATTGAAGAGACGTTTTAACACTTTTATTTCTGGCAGATCGTATACAATAAACGACCGGCAGCAATACACATCTATCTGAACCGTCCATCATTGTAATCTCCATGATGGGCCTTCTAGTGGGCAGAACTGGTACAGGCTTAGTGCATCAACAAGAAACACGACTGTCGTTTACTTGAATGCATGTTGGACAGTGCTACTGATATAGGCAGTTATTTCAATTGATATGGAGCTGTAAACGTAATTAAACAATTTAGCTACTCTAAACGTTAGGAGTGTGCAAAAGTCAAACCAAACCAACAAATTCAGTTCATATCAATTTGACTCAAAAAAGTTCAGTTTTTGATTCGGCTAGAATCAAACATAAAAAGATTTAGTTAAATTTTAAATACAAACAGAATTTAAAAATCAACCGAATACACCTCTACATAATATGAATTAAGAAAAGGTATCGTTTTGGTTCGATTTGAATTGGATGCACAACCCAACTTAGTATACAAAGAACCCACGAGAGATAAGTATAGTCCAATTGTATGCCCAAGTTGATTCATCAAAACTGTCTCATTACCCATAATATACAGAGAGCCAAAGGTTTAAAACACCCTTTTGCTTCTCTCCTCCCCCATTCATACCAAAACAAAACAACAGGGGATACTGAATCACACAACCAACCCGACCCGAAATTAAAGTACAGAAACAAATTTATCATACTATCTCTTCCACCATCTCACTGCCGGCTTCCGATGAATCTTCATGCTCTAAACAATGTGAAAAAAGTGCTATCCACAGAGGATTCTTCTTCAGGCAAAACACAAAGGTATCCTTGGTAATTGTCCCCTGGCCATTGCTATCAAATAACTTGAACATCTCGTGAATCTGCAAGTTCCAATACGTTACAGTTTGACTCTTGTACTCCAATTTATTTGTCAGTCGAAGTAGATAATTTATCTCTAGTTACAATAA
This sequence comes from Mercurialis annua, assembly GCF_937616625.2. Lineage (NCBI taxonomy): Eukaryota > Viridiplantae > Streptophyta > Magnoliopsida > Malpighiales > Euphorbiaceae > Mercurialis > Mercurialis annua. The sequence continues at coordinate 45,466,345 of NC_065575.1, read as the reverse complement.
ATACTGACTAGTTTAGACGTAAAGTAATGAATTACCTCATCATCATGCAAATCTGGGATTGCAAGTCTAATTGTATCTCCCAACTGGTCAAATTACAAATCAGAAAGGCAGAATGTCAGTCAGAATTCACCTCAACAACACTACCAAACATATATGTAAAAGAGGAAACAATTAGCACTCTACTTGTTCTTTTGAAATTTGATCATTGCCACCGCTGCATTTGGTAAAAACTATTTCACAGGTTTGCCTGAATAACGGTAGCTTCATGACATGGGCCGACCCATACAAGAACTGTCAATAACAGAAAATTACAAACAAGTATAGTAAAATAGCAATAACTCTTGACAGGCTAACTTCTCATCCAAGAAATAATGAATCACAAACTACACTTGGTGTCTCTAGTGAATAATCAATCATCGATGTGCTTCCCATAAGTTCAGGAACTATAGTGAATAGATGGGGTGCATTAAGAACCTCATGTTTTAAATGTATAAATAAACCAGGAACGGTGGTTTTACTATCTTTGTCCACAAGAAGTAAGAAGAGTTAGTACCTGTTTGAATGTGATTGTACCATTCTTTTCTACATCAATGAATCCAAAAATCTGCAATCCAATGGAAACAATGAATCAAAGAGGTTTGAAATAAGTCTACATGCATGAGCACAACCGGAAGCAGCAACTGCAGTTTGTTATAATCAGCATTCACTGAAAGTCACTTTGAGTGGAAAAAAAAGGCAGATATAGATTCATACTGTAAAAAAGGTCATCCATGTTTCTCATTTTCAATGCCCTTATAAACAAGCCAGAATCTGACACTGCTATTACCGTCAGTAGTCAAACCAATGCAGGTGGTTTGATCTCAAGACTAAGTCAAGATCAATCCTGGGAGCGGCAAGTGGTAGAAAAATTGATGTTTTTTTTATCGGAAGAAAAATTGATGTTCATTCCAGAAAAAATTGCATTTTATATCATGCAGTTAAGAGAAAAGAAACAAGAAAAAAACTGACCTCTTCTGAAAGATTACAAGTCCTTAATCTCATAACCTTCAAAAAATCATGGAATTTAACCCGACCACTGTTGAAAATATAATATAACCAGAAGTCAGATTACCGTGAGGCCAAACAATAGTACAACAAACACAAAACAACAATGTCATAAACACATGCAGAAAAAAAACGAGATGATCAATTTAATATCACAATGAAAGCAGAGCAGTCAGCAACACAGAACAAGAATAAAACCATACTTAAAGGACAGCATAAATATTTCATTACCAATATGATCATAACTGGGTTAAAAGTATCATCAAAACTGGGCAACAAATAAGAGCAGCCATCACAACTAGGAAGGACAGGCATTACGCGTACCAGAAAATAAATCATAATAATTAACATGATAATTTCTAAAGACATACATTGCAAGAATGAAAAACAGGCTGAATCAAAACTATAACTCAATCAAAATCAATATCAAGTAATACTTCTTTAACTACTAAGGAAAAAAAAACCTGGAGTCTGGATTCATTGAGAGAAACTTCTCCAGAAAGTCTACAGCTTCTAAGCTACTGATATGATATAACTGAAAATTAAAACAATACCCTCATTTCAGTGAAAATGTAGCAGGATCAACTATAAGCAGGCAACTATAATCTGGCAACTTCACCACATCAACTAGAAATGCAGTGCCTATTTGTAATATAATAAAAATTAACTATGGAGGTAGACATGAGATATGCCAGCATAATTGATTAAAAATAACCGATACACCAAAATCAGGGAGAAAAATAAAATAAGAAATGCATAATTTGGAATATGTTACTGAAGACCAGATGATGCAGTCTTTATATTCATAGATCTGTTATGCTTTCCCAGTGAAGACCATATCTAATTAGGCCTTCGACAAACACACATACATCATTTATGCATAGAAAAACTAGATAACATCTCTATTTGACTATTTCTGACCAGTAACTAACTTTTGAACTATCTTGCTGCAAATAAGTAACTTTTCAAAATCGCATTTCAGAGTGGAAACTTACAGATTCCACTCTAGCCATCTCAACCAGGTAATTCGAGGGCTTCTCCTGCCAAAGAAAGACATAACAGTAATCAATTATAAGTCCAAAACTGGTGCCAGTATATTAGAAAGAGACAAGACTAATTATCACCCAAGCATTCAACTGGAAAGAAGCAGTAGCTAACATTGAGATAAATGAGGCACAAGAGACCATATATATTGTAAAATGCACAAATCCTTCAATTGGTAGTAAACCTAAAACAACTTTGATCTAGTAGAACTTGAAGTTAAATTGCTCATTTACACAGGCAGTTTGACATCATCACTAAGCAATTAAAACATGGTTGATTAAGGCATTGGAGAACATTTTTGAAGATGAAGGTCGAAAGAATCTAACCAGACAGCACACAAGGACTTGGGATAAGGCTACAATGCTATCAAGTCTAAGTGAGCTATTTGAAATAGTTTATAATGATTTTAAAAGAGGTTAGTTAAGGCTATGGCACCACACAAGTAAGTGGCAGCGGCCAAAACTCTCTCAAAATTTAAAAACATGAGTATAAGAACAAAGTCCAGGCAATAAAAAGGAAGCTAAATATCGTAAAGTCAACCATATGTAGTTACCAGCACATATGATGATTTTTATATTGTCATCAATTAACATTTTAGTGAACAATAATGGAAACTACCATCATATTCATATAGGGCATAATTTACACTAATATAATACGTCTCACTTTGACTGCTTTAGTAGGAGTCTTCACATTTTTGCTTTCACTTGTAGTATGGTAAATACCTGCTTTTTCTCAGATGCTTTCGTGAGAAGCATCAAGTCCCCATAGGAATGAAATGTTTGCACAACGTTAAGAGCACTTGCAATAGAATGGCTTGTCTGCATAGACCCATAATCATCAATAAATCCACATCAAACACATTAGAGAACAAATACTTCAGGAGAATTTATTGAGTAGATACTCCTGTCAGGTAATTCAAATCAGATTCACCATAAATAGGAATTTACCCTCTTAGCGAAATGGGCAGGATTTTCTTTACAATAATCAAGGGGTGAAACTACCGGCAGGTACTCTACCTGTTCAATTCAGGTTAAACAACTTTAACTAAATTTAAACCAAAACATACTCGCAAAGCATCACACAGCCTAGTAATCAAGGAGAAAATTTGACAGGAAGGTAAGCAATACCTCCATGAAATTGTGAAATTGTGTGAACATCCTAAACATGAGCTTTGCCAATGAAATATTCCCCCTAAATTATGGGGGTGCATTAATTAGAGACAATAAAAGACCAGTCAAGAAAGAATCTTAGCAAATGGAGAGCCACCTACCAAGATTGGTCAAAGTGGACATGGGGATAGCGGACAATGACAGGTTGGATTGCATAACCAGGGATGAATGCACCAAGTTGAAAGGAGATAACGACCTTTCCACTAGTTGTAGTCCCCTCAGGAAACAATAGAACTCTAGGAAATCTATCGCACGAAGCCTTTCTCTGTATTCAGATCCTTGAAAGCACATTTCTATATCAAATAGCTTATAAAATGATACAATTAATTCAAATATTATCTAGCAGAGTAAATAAAATAAAAAACAGATTCCTCAATACACATATATTGGTACTCTATAGTTTCTACCAGAAGCTCAATCATCAACTTAAACTAGTGGTTTAAAACGCTCATATTGAAGTAAACAACAGTAAATGTACTGGGCTGATAAAGAAATGTGGAAACTTTTCTACCTTTATTTCACTAACAGCTTGCTTCCTGGACGACTGCGAGAATCTATTAACATAAATTACCTGCGAAATTTATGACAATACAAAAAATGAATCCATTTATACTTAGAGAACATAAACAAAATTAATTCTATAAGGGTAATTCTAATACCTGCATTGCTCTAATAATAGTACCAACAAAGGGAATCGAATCATGCGAATCGGAAGCAACGATCGTCGGAAACAGTTCATAAAAGTAAAAAATAGGATCAATATATGATACATGATTAGATACAACAATTGGTGCAATTTCTCTGGGAGCTGCCTTTCCTTTCCTTCTTATCCACTGGTACCTGTAATTAATTACAAAACATTAAATTAACAAAACATTAAATTATCTTATAATCTTAATTAAACTACTAAAATTAAGGAAAACATTAATTAGTACCCGAAAGAGAATAAAATACAGCGAGTACAAAACCTAGTAATCCACATAAACCTGGAGCGCCATTTAGGCATAGGATTATGCCTATCCTTCCATCCAAACAGAGCTGATTTAGTAGCGATATAACCTACTAATAAACTAGCCCCAAACAGCACTAATCTAGCTAAAGCAATCGGTAAACAAATCAAGATCTTCAAAATCTCGTACGCGTTGTCAATTTTAGCTGTGTTGTTTTTAAATGGATCGACCGTCGACGGCGGCGGAACTGATAGGCCGTCGGAGCCGAGAAACTCGAACGGATTCTGGAGATGGCGATTCGGATTGGAATTGTGATTGTCGTGAACGGAGATTACGAGGTGAGGTTGATCGGACGGTGGACGGTGGAGGAGAGGCGATGAGAGGTGGTTGCTGTCCGCCATTGGATTGAATTGTGGAGGGGATTGTGAGGAATCTTTGGTCTCCTTTTAAATTTGGAGGACAGCTAGTGGAGGATTGAATATTGTTTGATTGATATGGAAAAACCAGAGAAAATAATCAAAAATAAAATGTGTTTCATATTATTGTATTTTCCACGTGGTTTCCACGTAAGCCGCCTGTCATTTTCCTTTTGTCGCTTTGCGCTTTTCCGTTTATAAATCCTTCCCAGAGAATTTATGATTGTTGAGTGAAATAATTTTTTTATTCATTTTTTATTGAATGAATTTATTATTATTATTATTATAAATTTATTTTAATTTAGTTTAAATTTTTTAAATTTTATTCATTAGTAATATTCAATTAAAACTGCTAATATTATGATATTAATTTCGATTATTTTTTAGAAACTTTTTTTAAAATGGATTAAATAATTTATATCAACAAAATCAAATTTTTTTAAAAAAACATTTTCCAAATTTTATTACCAGAAGTATAAGTAAAGGTGATTGAAAAAATTAAATCATTTAAAAAGAAACTATGTGATAGGGTTTGCTGATAAGAAAACTATTGAATCTCCTCCATACAATTAGATCGTGAGTATGCACAGCACAAGCACAACACTTATGTAGTGTAAAAAATAATGTAATAATTTAATCCAACACTATATGTTTAGTCACATTATCTGGATCCGTTGTATATATTTTATCTGGATCCCTTTTATATATTTTAGGCCAAATGTTATAAAAAGGTCAAACCTTTCACAAAAGTTTCACAAAAGTCATAATCTATCAATTTTATCGATTTTGGCCAAAAACTGATTATTTGGTTTCACAGGCTAATAATCACCGACGGTCCTCGACTTTTACCCCAAGCTTCCCAAAACCCCCTATACTTTCAAAAGCTTCCCTAAACCCCCCAACCTTTGTGGCGGCGCCATTCACGGCCCTTATAGACAAAAATACCCCTCAGCGCCGTCATTTTTTGGCGGCTGTCATTTAAAAAAAAAAAAAAATTTGGCGGCGCCATGTCAGCTGACACGTCATCAAAATACATTAAAAATTTGAAAAACCCAAAATACCCCCAAATTAATATTTGAAAAAAAAATCTACCCTAACCAAAATCATCAACCCAACACCCAACCCACCCGACCCATCCCACTCGACCCAACCCATCCGACCTCTCCGGTCGTCTTCTCAGGTGAGAAGACGACCCAGCTGGGTCGCCTTCTCACCTGAGAAGACGACCTGGGTCGTCTTCTCGTCTTCTCAGACGAGCTGAGAAGACCAACCGGAGCTGAGAAGACGCTTGAAGGAACGACTGTTCCTTCAAGATCTGTTCTTGAAGGAACAGATCGTTCCTTCAAGAACGGATCTTGAAGGAACAGATCGTTCCTTCAAGATCTGTTCTTGAAGGAACGATCTGTTCCTTCAAGAACAGATGCCCGGAGGGCGGCGGCCGACGGTGGTGGACTATGGCGGCGGGCTACGGTGATTTAAAAATTGACCGGGTGGGTTAGGTTCGATTGGTGTGGTTCGATTTGATTGAGTGTTTAGGGGTATTTTGGGTGTTTTAATTTTTTTTTTAGATATTTAATGACGTGTCAGTGGACACCTGGCGCCGTTTTTTTTTTTTTTTTAAATGACAGCCGCCAAAAAATGACGGCGCTGAGGGGTATTTTCGTCTATAAGGGCCGTGAATGGCGCCGCCACAAAGGTTGGGGGGTTTAGGGAAGCTTTTGAAAGTATAGGGGGTTTTGGGAAGCTTGGGGTAAAAGTCGAGGACCGTCGGTGATTATTAGCCGGTTTCACAAAAGTCCCGACCTTTCAATTTTTTCAATTTTGGCCAAAAATGAATTATTTAATTTCACAAAAGTCCTGACCTTTCAATATTTGGCATGTCACATAGGCGTCACATAGGCGCCTCAGGCAAATTGAAATCAAATTGAGAGTTGGCCACAACTAAAATCAAATAATTTGTTTTTTGCCAAAATCGAGAAAATTGAATGGTCGGGACTTTTGTGAAATTTTTATGAAAGGTTTGACCTTTTTATAACATTTGGCCTATATTTTATCTAGACTATTTATTTGAACAAAGGTTAACGCACGCCTTGGAATTGGTATTTCGAAATCAAATAAATCTATTTTATTCTTTTTGAGTTAATAGATTTAAAATTTAAGTTTTTAGAGTCAAATAAGTTTTTCTTATTTTTTTGGGATAAATTAGACCAAAAATCCCAAAAATTTGTGTTCTCGAGATTAAAATAAGTCCTTTTTAATTATTTGGGTCAATCAAATTTAAAACTTCCTCAATTTAGATCAAATAACTCCAATATTATAAACCTCAAATGCATACTTATTTGACCAGGAAATTTGTGGCTAATTGAATCAAGTGATTTTGATCACAAAAACACAGATTTTGAGTCTAATTAATTAAAAAAGTTAAAATAGATTAATTTAATTACGATACACCAGTTTGAGAGCCGCGTTGACCCTCTATTCCTATTTCCTTTCATGTTTCATTATACTAGATAACTTTAATTTATAGAAAAGTTATTTTTATTTCTATCATAATCAATTGATATCTTGAATATTTTTTTTATTATATCTATACTATATATAAAAGCACGGAGGGGGGGGGGACAGGTAAATTTACCGAATAATCCTTTTCAGTTTATTACTAAATAAAGGTTTTATAGTCATTAACTAATTAACTATTTAATTAATCACAATTATAATTAAAGTCCTAATTAGAATAGGTAGCTAAATTATATCCAATTTAGCTTTTAGTATGTAAAAAATAACTAAATTGTCTCCAAATTAGTAGGAATACTTATCTTTTAGTTTGATTGAACTACAAAATTAAAATAATGTATTTGGTCAATATATTATTATTTAAATTTCTATCTTATTATTTTTAAAGATATTATTAATAAAATTAAGTTAATTATTTAATTATGGTTATTATAAAACCAAATGAAGAATAAATTCAGTATAGAAAAAAATTTAATAACCGAATATATTATATTTACTTTTATAAAAATTCTTAATTAATTTAATAGTAATTATAAATAAAAAATTGATATAATTATAATAAATTTACTAATATATACATTGACGAGTTACGTTACGAGCCACGTGCATAGCACGTAATGCGAAACTAGTAATTAAAAAAGGGAAACACTTACGAGAGAAGGTAAAACCACAACTTAACAATTTGTTATTTGGAGTTTCTACCATTTGATCTATAACTCATTGGTTTGAAAAAAATTTATAAGATAAAGATATAATTATTAATTTGTTAAATAGTATTAAAAAAAATCTCATCGATTGGGTTGAAATCGAAATAAAAAATGGAAATATAGCCGAGTCAAGCCAAGTTATGCCAATCTCGATTCCAATGTGTTAGCTGAAATTTGAACTCTTTATCTTTTTACTAAAAACTTAAGCTTAAAATAAGCTTAAATTTTTAAGTTTAGGCTGATCAACTCAAATTCAATAAAAATAAATATTAAAATGTTATTATAGTTAACAAACTTTAAAAATATCCATTCAAAACATCAACCTATAAATATAGCATATACTTTAGATTTAAATGTACATAAAGCTAACATAATTATTTAAAAAGCCTATTCTGTATACAGAAAAGAAATTGTATAAATTCGCAAACCTTTTTAATTATTCGGATTCTACTCGAATAGTTCGAATTCGAGTCGACATTGAATAACACTATAATAGTACTGAAAATCTTTAAAAAGGTTTGCCTGTTTTAGTAATTTTGATGATGCGCAGCACAAAAGCCACGTAAACAAATAAATTAATTACGTAAAGAAATCATACACTACACTACACTTTAATTAATGCCTGAACCCACATGTGTCGACTCATAATCACAAGTAATGGTGCACACAAACACCCCATTCACTATTGGTCCACGTGATAGTCCCACCTTGGAATCCACACCCTCACGTGCCTCAATCGCATTTCATGCTTATAGATCCGAGGCAAGTATTATACTCCCTCTCTCCAGTATATATATACAAAAATGTGTTCGGATTTTAATGATGTTATTACGATTTTACCGTCATTACAATGAGGTGTCATAATATAGTAATTAGTTTAATTTATGGATAATATCGTAGACTTAATCTACCTTAAAAGAAAAAAATATATTCTATTTTAACCATTTACACGAATTTTTTATATACTGATAGTTTTTTTTGGTTTATCTAAAATAAAAAACCAAACTAAACTAAAATTCTTATAAAAAAAGGAACCAAACCGATCTTTTTTAGTTCGGAACAGTTCGGTTTTTCGGTTGGTCCCCTACATCCAATACATACAATAATAATATACCTTCACAAATCTTTCACCTTTCTCTGTACTTTTTGGTGCCTTTAGCGCTTGGAGGAGGAACTCCTGAAAAATGTGTTCGTTGAGCATAGTAATCGACTCACATTCCAAAATATTCAGAATTGGAGAGCACAAGCATCGAGTCTGACAAGGAAGAAACTACTCATCGTCACCGCCGGAGTAATACTCTAGATGATCATCATTATTCTCCTTTGAGCTATAACTGTCTTTGCTATGATCCACATTGCTCTCTGCATCATCAAAAGATTGCCTATCCATGAACAACTCCCGTCCATCTTCCGGTGGCTTATAGTCATTCCCTCTCCATACCACAATCTGTTCCTTTTGAAATGTAACAAGGACACATGGTACCAGTTCCTACAAACAATAGCAGCATTATTACAAATCTACAATTGTGAGAAAGAAAGTGAGCATGTACACAGATATACGGATAAATGAACCTCCTCTAGTTATTTAAAGTAACAGCAAATTCAAAATCCAATGCTGCGTATGTTCTTACTCAACAATCTCGTTCTATGTCAGGTTATTAACACAAATGTATTCTGATGTTTGCAACTGCTTTTGATATTTGATTAACGAAGGTTCTTATATTTCCAAAAAGAAAAGTAACTGCAAATTCAAAATCCAATCAGACATGACTTATACCCTGAGTTTGCAGCCAATTTTCTTGTAATCACTCTTCTCAAGGCCTTTGCAATCTATCCGAACCAGCTCAGTGACGAGAAAAGCATCTCTCACCATTGGTACAAGACTCGCATAATAACCATTTTTCGCTGCATTTTAACTAGAAATTTAGCAAACAAATATTAAATAGAACTCAGAATCAAAAGAGCAAGACAATTAATATACCAAGCTTTGTCAAAGCAGGAACAGCTAATCCTCTCTTCCTCATCTCCTTCGTTTCCTCAATACTCAGCCCTTCAATAGTCGTCTTGATTAGCTTCGGGTATATAGGTTCGTGAGGTTTCCACATCATCAACGGAATGAAAGGCCTTTTCTTAGGATTATAGTTCCTGCCTCTATACAATACCAGCGAACCACCATGTCTTGAAATAATCTTGCCAAAGGTTTTGTCCTGTAACAGACAGGAAAAGTAATCACAGACTACTCTAACAAAATTGTACATAACAGACTCCATAATTATAACAGAAGCCACCTCAAGCTGGTTGCAGACATTTTGCATATCAACAGTACAAACACCAAGACACTTAATCCTAACAGCTTCTTCATGCTTCCAATGATTATATATATCATTCAACATATTATGGGTTAACCCATCTCTCCCTGTACAATCAACATTCCACCAACAAGTTATAATTCAAATGGTATAAACGCTGGACCGTGAGTTCAATTTTTCCACAAGCGCTCCCGTCCCATTATCAAGGAAAAAATGTTACATAAAAGGAATTAAGATACAAACCCTAAAATGAAATTGGCATACCAATATTAATTTGCTTCTTAGTTTCATGCCTTTGACATCTCTCCACAAGAATTTTCCTCTCAGCATTATTAAGTGGCTCACCCTGTATTTGCCCTCTCTTTTGTCTCCTCTTCGCCTCGAAATTCGGATCCTCCGATTCATCCAACGATGTCACCTTCGGGTCAACGACCGGAGCACATACTCCCGTCCAGACCCTGTCTAATCGGTCCGGACCAAACGGGGAGTATTTAGGTTCTCTAAGCCCAATGGGCCTTACCGACTGACTGCTTTCAGTGTAACTGTACCGGAAATCAAACGGAAGATTTGAATGTATCGGTTTTTTCCCGGTTCTGTCGAGTGAAGAAGGAGGTCGATATGGAGGCTTTACTTTTTTCTTTGGTGTTAAATTAGGGTTTTGAGGGGTTTGGGGGAAGAGAGAGGGCGGCGGTTTAAAGGAGTAGTGGTCGTGGAGCTTTGAAGCGGGGTCGGCGGCGGAAGAGAGATGGCGTGCGAACGCCGGCGGTTTCCGGCGGGAGAGGCGATTAAGAAGAAGTAACATTAAATTCGTGAAAATTAGGGTTTAAGGACTGTTGTCGCGAATTGAAGTTAGAAATGGCGAGGGCTTTAGCTTTGGTGAGTAAATATCTAACTTAGCCCCTTAACTTTATTTTTTGAAATAATTTAACCACTAATAAATTAGAATAGGACAAACTTACTCATTTAGATATTCTTGCTTGGAGCTAAATCACTTCTTTAGCAATTTACTTTTTCTTACAAGTTATGAAGTTAATTTAGATTAGCCTATTTGTTTATTTCATTCTGATTAATTTAGAGTCAAATTTGATAAAAAAAAAAAATCTAAGTGCATTTGCCTTGTGCTAAAATTGATTTGTATTTAATCATTTATTTGGTAGAGTTGAGCTATTTTCCAATTCTTGTTCATGGTTATTGACTTGCTTGAATTAGAATATAAGGAAAATGAGATTGTGATGTTAATGGCTCTTTATATTCAAGCAACTTATACTTCAAATTTCGACAAATTAGTAAATTTAAGGTTCGTCGAGGATCGTGTATTCGTAAAACTTTATCTTGTGGGATTGCACTCATTTCATCTATTGTCTTGGAAAACAAGGCAAAAAATTGTAAACCCTTCTTAATTGTAAAGGATTACATGAATTCCTGTCGAAAAGTAGTATAAACATGAACGAAAAATAGAGAAATAAATGTGTCTGCACTTACAATAATTAAAAAGGAATTGCAAAACATATATAGTTCCACAAAAAGAAGCAATGTTTGACATAGACTAGAGCTTTTTCGTTGTCTTTTAAGGTTTCTAACCACAAATTCCTCATCACCAACCAAAATTGAAGATGTTAAGCATAAGTTTCTTCTTCTTATCCCTTTCCAACATTTCATGTTTTCAGTAAACTGCTGCTATTAATATACATAACAAGCCTCAACACTAATTATCCTGATAGCATGTCGAGAATAAAATATTTCCGATCTCTCCTAATTATCTTGATCTTCACCTTGACAGGGCTTATTGCTGCAGCAACTGGAGTTGAAGATGATAAGGTCTTGGTCTTTTCATCTTATTTATTAGCCTGCTTTTTATTAATTATGATGGTGACTATAACAGTAGTTACGTATGCCGTATAAATGAACAGGATTTCTATATTGTTCATCTTGGAGATCATCCAGCAGACCATGACTCTAGAGTACAATCACACATAGATACGATCTCATCTGTCAAGAGAAGGCAGGTTTACGTCACTGCATCATTTTCACCATAATAACATGCATGTGCTGTTTTTGACTTGCCTGTTTCGTGCAAAACAGTGATGCTGATGCTAAGGAATCTATCATCTATAGCTATACGAAGAGCTTCAATGCATTTGCAGCAAGGCTAACTAGAGCTGAAGCAACTGAGTTGTCAGGTAATTTAACGTATACGATTTCCTTCTTCATATTTATGGATTCCGAGCTTTGGAATGAAGTTCATGTGGCTGTTGCAGGTCTGGACCGAGTTCTTTCTGTATTCCCAAATAGGTATCGAAAACTACACACTACCAAATCATGGGATTTTATTGGACTTCCTAACACAGCAAGACGAAAGTTGAAAAGGGAGAGAGACATAATCGTCGGTCTCCTTGATACAGGTACAATTTAATTGTTTTCTACTGTTGTAAGTGGTTTTGAATTTGCTTTATGAAGTCTATTGGCATTGCTAGGGATTACCCCGGAGTCTGAGAGCTTCAAAGGTGATGGCTTTGGTCCTCCACCCAAGAAATGGAAAGGCAGCTGTGGCCATTTTGCTAATTTCTCCGGATGCAACAAGTAAACTCTGTTCTTTTATATCATAAACACACTCTCTAAAATTTCTCAGAATTTAGCTGAATGCACTTCTTAATATTTCTTTCTGTCCACTTTATTTGCAATCTTAAAGCAAACTTATTGGAGCTAGATACTTCAAGCTCGATGGAAACCCAGACCCAAATGACATATTATCTCCGATAGACGTGGATGGCCATGGGACTCATACATCATCAACACTAGCAGGCAATGAAATTCCTGATGCAAGCCTATTTGGTTTAGCAGAAGGCGCAGCTCGTGGTGCCGTGCCGGCTGCCAGGGTAGCCATGTATAAAGTATGTTGGGCGAGCTCAGGTTGCTCGGATATGGACATACTTGCAGCATTTGAAGCTGCCATAAACGATGGCGTTGATGTTATCTCTATATCTATCGGTGGGGCAAATTCTGATTATGTAACGGATGCATTAGCAATAGGTGCATTTCATGCTATGAGGAAGGGTATTGTTACCGCGGCATCTGCTGGAAATGACGGACCAATGTCTGCTTCTGTGGCTAACCATGCGCCATGGCTCGTGACAGTGGCTGCTAGTGGCATTGACAGGCAGTTCAGGAGCAAAGTTGAGTTAGGTAATGGGAAGACTGTCTCCGTAAGTGCAACATCAAAACACTCAGAAATTCTTTTTTTTTTGAGGTTATTAAGTATTATTCAGCATCAATTAATGAATCTTGTATGCAGGGTGTTGGTGTTAACACATTTGAACCGAACCAGAAACTGTATCCGCTTGTCAGTGGAGCTGATGTAGCTCGTGATGCAGAAAGCAAGAGCGATGCAAGGTAAATCATTGTTCGTCAGAAATATGATAAATGATAAAATCAGTTAGGAGCAGGATGATGCAGTGAACAGAATAATATTTTCAGGTTTTGTCTGGATGGATCTATGGACCCTAAGAAGGTGAAGGGAAAACTCGTTTACTGCGAGCTACAAATGTGGGGTATAGATTCTGTTGTTAAAGGAATCGGAGGAGTAGGCACTATTGTTGGAAGTGCACAATATCTTGATGCTGCCTTAATATTCATGACACCAGGAACTATGGTTAACGTCACAGTTGGCGATACCATCAACGATTTTATACATTCCACAAAGTAGAAATACATTCTCAAAACTCTGTAATCTATTCTTATATGTCTGAAAATAGAGAATGGTGATTTATGAATATCTTTCATGGACACAGATCAGCTTCCGCAGCGATACACAGATCACATGAAGTAAAAATCCCTGCTCCGTTTATCGCTTCATTTTCATCTCGCGGACCGAATCCAGGATCTAGAAATCTTCTCAAGGTACTAGTAATCTAGAAACTAATTGAAGATTAGAACTATCAGCTAATCATTTCACAATATTGCAGCCTGATGTAGCAGCACCAGGAATTGACATTTTGGCTTCTTACACTCCCTTGAAGTCACTCACTGGCTTAAAAGGTGATACACAGTTTTCAAAATTTACGCTGATGTCCGGTACTTCCATGGCTTGTCCACATGTTGCGGGTGTAGCCGCCTATGTAAAGTCATTCCATCCGAATTGGACAGCCGCCGCCATCAAATCTGCGATTATAACCACGGGTATAGTATTAGTGGCTAAATTAGTTACATTATTAAGTTCTGTTCTGTTCTTTTACTTGTGTATAACTGTTTTGGTTCAGCTAAGCCTATGAGTGTGAGAGTGAACAGTGATGCAGAATTCGCATACGGTGCTGGTCAAGTAAATCCGACAAGAGCTAGAAGTCCCGGATTAGTATATGACATGGATGCCATGTCATACATACAATTTTTATGCCGAGAAGGCTACACCGGTTCTTCTCTAGCTGTTTTAATAGGCTCAAAGTCTATAAATTGCTCCTCATTGTTACCTGGACTTGGCTCTGATGCTATCAACTATCCAACCATGCAGCTCAGTGCTCGAGATGAGAAGCGGCCGACTACCGGAGTTTTCCGAAGGACAGTCACCAATGTCGGTCAAGTTCCTTCCGTATATAATGTAACGATTAAGGCTCCGAAAGGTTTGGAAATCACGGTACGGCCTATGAGTCTGTTCTTCTCTCGTTCCTTGCAAAAGAGGAGTTTTAAGGTGGTTGTTAAGGCAAAAGCTTTGCCAAGCGGAGATATACTGTCAGGTTCAGTGGCTTGGAAAAGTAATCGTCATGTAGTAAGAAGCCCAGTTGTGGTTTATAAGCCATTTGACTAGTTAGCAGAATTGGACAATGTAACATAGCAAAAAATTGAACATTGTGAATTAGATGATTGCTGGTTTATGTGTTTGTGATCTAGTTCTTACTTAAAGTTTGGTGTATTACATTTGATGATTAGATTATAAGTATATCTTAAAATTGTAAAATTTATAAATATAGGGTTGCAAATAAAATTCCAATCTTTCACATTTTTAGCGATTTTAGAAGACATTGAATGTTAGCATTCCACAGCTGCACTTTCCAATTTTTTTTAGAATTTTTTCACCAAACAATGTTGTTTTGGCAGTTTTGTATGAGTGGATGTCGAATAATGGCTTTGGACTAAAAATGCCAAAAAAAATAAAAAATAGGATTGTGGATTGCCAACTTTCAAATGTCGCATTTAAACCACGAAAAAGGTGAATTTCAAATAACTCAAAATATATACTATTGTCGAATGATTGAAGAAGGATCGGTTTATTTTTGTATCTGAAATAATGAGGTTCATATTTATCTATGACTCTTGCTATTCAATCTATTAGGTTATAAATTCACTTCGACATTAATTTTGGCAATCGAGATATTAAAAAACAAGTCCCAAATTATGAAATAAACAGTTGTATTGAATTTACATTTTGATCCAATTTTTAAATATCACGAGACAAAATGTGATTTGATGAGGTAAATTGCAATAGAAAATTAACAAAGGGTTATGTGAAATTATATGTTTAAGTCAATTAACTCACAATTAGTCAATTTGATCAATTAGAAACACTATTTCTATTTTTAAGTCAATCAATTGTAAATTAAGTATCGCAGTCCATCAACACGTTCATTCATATAATTTAAGAATTAATGAATCTAAAAATAGACTTAATTGTTTAAATAGCTAAATCCGACATTCAAATTCAGATATCGTATATGACCCTTTGTTCATATAAAAATCATTAAACCCGTGAGAGTTGAGTTTTAGATGACGAGTCAAAGAAAAGGGAAAACAGATTGGTTGCTTAAAAAGGAAATAAGAAGAAGATGATGAGAGACATTATTGCCTGAAGAAAGCTTCTAAGAAAAGGATTTAAAACAAGATCAAAAGCTTGAATTGGAGGAGTGTAAAACAAGCAATTTTCTTTGCTTTTTTGGGACAACAAGCTCATTTATTTTGTGCATCATAATTTGTAGGGACAGTCTAAATATGAATTGAATTAAATGAACATTACTAAAAATAGGAAAATATTTATGTGTGAAATGAGTTTTCCACCACTTGCATTAAACATAACATGAAAACAAATTAATTGACTCAACCACTTCCATTTCATTAACCAATGGGCACATCTAAAATCATTTAAGTGCACATCCATTGCTCACTAGAAAAAGAACTTAGGAGATCAGGTCAGTTGATCGACATGGTATGGGGCTGTTTTCCTATGAATAAAAGATACTAATCTGGTTTATGAATTTGTGGCTCTAGATTAAATAAGTTATTTTCCACTATTTTCATTAATTCAGGACAATATTTTTAATTTTTTAATCGATTAAGGAGAGATTCTCTATTTTTTAGTCAATCGAGGACAAAATTAGGTCATCTCGATCGTTCAACTTGTCCATAGTATACAATTTTATATATAATT
Organism: Mercurialis annua; assembly: GCF_937616625.2. Taxonomy (NCBI): domain Eukaryota; kingdom Viridiplantae; phylum Streptophyta; class Magnoliopsida; order Malpighiales; family Euphorbiaceae; genus Mercurialis; species Mercurialis annua. Next base: position 45,449,777 of record NC_065575.1, on the reverse strand, counting down.
AATTTTAAAGTAAAAAAATTGTTCTTGGTTAACCAAAAGTGGCTAATAATCACCGACGGTCCTCGACCTTTGCTCTAAGCTTCCGTAAACCCCCCAACCTTTATGGCGGCGCTCATTCACGGTCCTTATGGACGAAAATACCCCTAAGCGCCGTCTTTTTTTGGCGGCTACAATTCTAAAAAAAAGACGGCGCCACGTGTCATCTGACATGTGGCAAAATATCTAAAAAAAAAATTGAAAAACCCAAAACACCCTTACAACTATTAAAATTTAATTAAAACAAAAATAAAAAATCAAAGCAAATCAACCCATTCAAACCACTGAATTATTGAAACCGAACCGCCACAACCGAACCCGCCTCCGGTCATCTTCTCAGGTGAGAAAACGACCAAGCTCGTCGTCTTCTCACCTGAGAAGACGACCGTCTTCTCAGATCTGAGAAGACGAGATGCTGCTCGTCTTCTCAGATCTGAGAAGACGAGCATCAGCTCGTCTTCTCAGGGGAAGACGAGCTGCTGCTCGTCTTCTCCGGTTGGGAAGACGAGTAGCAGCTCGTCTTCCCTGAGAAGACGGGCTGCTGCTCGTCTTCCCTGAGAAGACGGGCTGCTGCTCGTCTTCCCTGAGAAGACGGGCTGCTGCTCGTCTTCTCCGTTTTTGAGAAGACGAGCAACAGCTCGTCTTCTCCGTTTTTCAGAAGACGAGCAGCAGCTCGTCTTCTCTGAGAAGACGAGCTGCTGCTCGTCTTCTGCACATCTGTTCTTGGAGAACAGATGTGCATCTGTTCTCCAAGAACAGATTTCAGATCTGTTCTTGGAGAACAGATCTGAATCTGTTCTCCAAGAGCAGATTTCAGATCTGTTCTTGGAGAACAGATCTGAATCTGTTCTCCAAGAACAGATCTGAATCTGTTCTTGGAGAACAGATTCAGATCTGCTCTCCAAGAGCAGATTCCGATGGGTCGGCGGCGGGCGGCGGGTGGTGGTCGGCGGCGGGTGCGGTGAGTGGTTCGGGTTGGCGGGCGGATTGACCGTGGGTTGGGTTTGATTAAGTAAATTTGATTTGGTTTAATTTTTTAGGGGGTATTTTGGGTGTTTCAATTTTGTTTTGACATTAAATGACGTGTCAATTAACATGTGGCGCCACTATTTATTTTTTTCCAAAAAAAAGGACAGCCGCCAAAACCAAAAGGGTAGTTTCGTCTATAAGGGCCGTGAATGGCGCCGCCACAAAGGTTGGGGGGTTTAGGGAAGCTTTTGAAAGGTTGGGGGGTTTACGGAAGGTTAGGGTAAAAGTCGAGGACCGTCGGTGATTATTAGCCACCAAAATAACTAAAAGTTCAAGGATTGACCTTTTTTCTTATTGATCTAAACAATAAATAGAGTAATTATACCATGTAATTATTATGTCATATCATTAATATTATTAATAGATGTAAAATTTAGACTTATCTTATAATTATTTTTTCAATGATAAAAAAAGAATATAGTCCGTCGGTCCATGAAAATAGGCTTATTTCCATTTTAAGTGTCTCAAATTATATTCTTATTTTCATTTTTAGAAAGTACAATAGTTAATTAGATAAATATCTAAAATACCCTTAATTAAATTAATTTTAGTCAACTAATTTGAATTGATAACAACTTTAGTAACACGAATACTTAACGCTTTTTGATAGTTTTAATATTAAAAATAATTTTATATGTATTCTATGTATTAAAAGATGAATGCATTAATAAACATTAGTAAATAAACTAAATTTTTTAATATGTGTGTAAAAAGACCTTTTCTTTTGTGAACCGGTGGAATAGATTTTATACATATTTTGTTGTACAGCTGAATAATATAATTTTTCCAACAAATAATCTAAATTTATTTATCTCACCATTTTACTCATAAAGAAAGCAAAGAAAAGAACTGAAAGTTGATATGCGAAACAAACCAAACATCAATGCCCACAAAAACTATATGGTTTTGCTGCCAAACCCCACTGAGGGCCATTATAAAAAGTGTTTATTCTCTACAAATTAATTATTTTCTTAAACTAGTTCTTTTATATTAAGATCACTCTGTTTTCATAATTTAAATAGCATAATCCCATTTGCTTCAGTTTTCACAGTGTAAAATATTAAATAATCAATTCCCCTTAAACCGTTTGATGACAAACTTAAATTGTAAACAAGTATTAAACTCTAGATTGTAATAATTTCGCTTAAAAATAAAAATTGTTAAATAAACTCCAACAATAATATTGCTCCTAACATAAAATATTCATATTGTTCCTCTGCTATTTTCTTTAGTTCATGGATGACGTGATAGATTGAATCGACATAAAAATTTCTCTTAGTATCAATTAATTCAGATTCGAGCGAACACAACAATAAAATGAGAGGCCAAATTTTCAATCACAAGCCATCCTTTGTCACCACTAAAAGTGCCAACCAAAGGTAAAATTTCCATAAATAACAAGTCAACTACTTCAATCACAAATCACTGTGTGAACATTGTTCCCATCTCTTGCACATCAGCAATAAAAGCACAACTACATCCCTAACGCGCAAGTGAGTTTTCTTTCTAAACCGAGATCATTGGTTCAAATCATATTTATATATGCACCCGTTCAACCGTTTAAAACTAAAATTTTATCTTCCGTAAAAGATTATCCGACTTAAATGAGAATTAATCTGGATGTAAAAGATTTTAAAATATCGTTTTATAATTGAAAACCGTCCATGCCGTACTGAAATAAAAGCACAACTACTAAGTTGTCTCAACTTACTGCAAAAAAATCCAGTGGACAATTTTGTCAAAATTGTTCTACAATCTGCGTGCTGGGCTGCCCCACAAACCCATCATTCTGTAGCTCGTGGAGGACTGGATCATCTAAACGCACTCCATCCATTCCATTTCAAGGCGTGCAGTTTCAAATACAGAGTAAGATTGTATTTTTATAGAATGATATAATGAGTATAATCATGAACAAGAAACTTACATTTTATCACACTTTACAGTCACCTACTCTGCCTTCAATTTCCTATATATATCTGTCACATTCTCTTCAAATTATTCATTCACATTCTATATTTTATTACATCATTACCCATTATTTCTTATGGGTGATATTTTCTTGCTGTTAGTGTTAGCCTTAGTGGCTACATTGTCTATATTATCAACTGCAAAAGTTGACAAACAGACTTATGTGGTTCATGTAGATAAATCAAAGGTTCCATCTCTATACCACCCTTTAGGAAATTACAAGCAATGGTATGAGGAAATGATCAATTCCATGTCGGAATTCGAACAAGAAGACGAAAATGGCGAATTGGAATCTCCTCAGATTCTATATGTTTATGAAACTGCAGTTTCTGGTTTTGCTGTAAAGCTATCTGCAGTGCAACTACAAGCATTGAGCAAAATGGATGGCTTTCTCGACGCCACTCCTGACGAAATCCTGAGCCTCCATACGACGTATTCACCGAATTTTCTCGGCCTGAAAAGTGGTCAAGGACTCTGGAATCCTCCAAGCTTGGCTTCCGATGTTATAGTTGGTGTTCTGGATACCGGAATCTGGCCGGAACATGTTAGTTTCCACGATGAAGGCTTATCGGCTGTGCCTTCGAAATGGAAAGGCCAATGCGAAAATGGCACAAAATTCTCACCATCAAACTGCAACAAGAAAATAATTGGCGCAAGATCATTCTTCAAAGGATATGAGACCATTTTCGGAAAAATCGACGAAACAAACGAATACCGATCACCACGCGACTCGCAAGGCCACGGAACACACACAGCATCAACTGCCGCCGGTAGTCTTGTGAACAATGCAAGCCTGTTCGGATTAGCCAACGGAAAAGCCGCCGGAATGAAGTATACAGCAAGAATTGCAGCTTATAAAGTTTGCTGGCCATTAGGCTGCACTAATTCTGATTTATTAGCAGCCATAGATCAAGCTATTTTAGACGGTGTTGATGTATTGTCTCTTTCGATCGGAGGCACAGCCAAGCCTTTTTATAACGACAATATTGCTATAGCCTCATTTAGGGCTTCTGAAGAAGGGATTTTTGTTTCTTGCTCTGCAGGTAACTCCGGTCCTATAATTTCAAGCGTTGATAATACTGCACCATGGATCATGACAGTTGCTGCTAGCTACATTGATCGAAGCTTTCCAGCGATTATCAAGCTCGGAAACGGACAAATTTACAACGGAGCATCTCTATATTCTGGCAGAGACACAAAGAACTTACAAATTGTTTACGGAGAAACAGCAGGATTTAACAGAACTGCCAAATATTGCATTAATGGCTCGTTAAAAAAGAAACTTGTGAAACAAAAAATCGTCCTGTGCGACAGAGGAATCAACGGCAGGACTGCGAAAGGCGAGCAGGTGAAACTAGCAGGAGGAGCCGGAATGTTGCTGGTTAACTCAGAAGGTCAAGGCGACGAGCTTTTCGCGGATGCACATGTTTTACCAGCAACTACTTTAGGCGCTTCCGTTGGTATAGCTATCAAAAAATACATAAACTCAACTAAAAATCCAACTGCTTCAATTTCTTTTAAAGGAACAACTTATGGAAACCCTGCACCAGCAATTGCTGCATTCTCATCTAGAGGACCGAGTTCGGTTGGACCTGATGTGATCAAACCGGATGTGACTGCACCAGGGGTTAACATTTTAGCAGCTTGGCCACCGATTACTAGCCCATCTCTGCTCAAGACTGATAAAAGGAGGGTTTTGTTTAATATAATTTCAGGAACATCAATGTCTTGTCCTCATGTGAGTGGCTTAGCAGCATTACTCAAATCTGTGCACAGAAATTGGTCAGCAGCAGCAATTAAATCAGCTCTGATGACTACAGCTTATGTCATTAACAACAAAAATGCCCCGATTTCTGATTTGGGTGCGAATAACTCTGCGTCGGCTACGCCTTTTGCCTTCGGTTCAGGTCATGTTGATCCCGAAAAGGCTTCTGATCCTGGTCTGATTTATGATATTACAACAGAAGATTATCTAAACTTTTTGTGTAGCCTCAATTACACATCTAGTCAAATAACTCAAGTCTCAAGGAGAACTTTCAGCTGTCCGAAGCACACTATTCTTCAGCCTGGTGACCTAAATTACCCTTCATTTGCTGTAAATTTTGAAGGGAAATCTAAAAAAGTCAGCAAAACATTTGCTAGAACTGTGACAAATGTGGGAGTCTCTTCAAGTTATTATACAGTAAAAGTAGAACAACCCGATGGTGTATCGATAACGGTCGAGCCGAAGATTTTGAGGTTTCGGAAAATGGGAGAAAAACTGAGTTACAAAGTGAGGTTTCTTGGGTTGCAAGGAAGAGTTAAACCAGGAAGTTCTGCTTTTGGATCTTTAGTTTGGGAGTCAGGAAAATATAAGGTCAGAAGTCCTATTGCAGTAACTTGGAGATAATTTTTCCTTGGCAGAAATAGTGACATTACTAAATTGCAATTCAGAATCATGTGTAGCATTGGAGGAACTATTTGTAGCTACATTTATAAATAAAATATATAAATTCTGACTAATTTCAGTTTTTAATTTCTATTTTTCCTTTAGCAAGTTTCATGAAAGGCTAAAAGATTCTTTTGCCAATCATCTAATTGACCGAAACATTTGTTAAATCAAGGATCAAAGAATCGGATTGGGCTGGAAGGCGCAAGAGGTTGGCCCGGAAACCGAAAATTAGCCAGCACTAACTTCTAAGAGCTGAAAATCTGGTCCAACCAGATTAGGCTCTCAAGTTCATTTCAATTTGAGAGGTCAAGTTCACGATCTACACCATTTTATAATAAATGGTGTGAATTCATTGAATATGACCTCTCAAGTTAAAATGAAATTGCGAGAATTCTAATTCAATTGCACCAAATTAAACCAATAGAATTGAGAAGTGAAGTAACGATTGGGCCACAAAAATTGCTAAGAGATACATAGACCATACAGGTTAGGTCCAATTTTATATTTTTTTTTTATATTTATTACTTAAAAAGTAAATGGTTCAATCGGTGATTGAATTGACAATATGTGATCACATTGATTCGTTCACTAATTTGATTTTTAAAATATAGGTTCAAATAAATAATCCAAAAAATATATTAGAGTTGAAAAAAGTTGTTTGGTTATATTTTCTGTGTGGTGATGTAATGAAGAAGGATTTTTGTATGAGTCATTTATGAATTAGGTCAAGGGAAGGTACCTAAAACTTCATGGAAGTTGGCTTTTTCCTTAAGAATTTAAACTATGAATTCTTAGATTAAGATGGAACTTAATAGGTCAGGCATATGAAAACTAACCCTAAAGTGAGAATATACCATAATTAGACTGATTCCAATAATTTTGATATCTATGATTCTGAAAGATCATATCTTTATATACTAATAAATAAACTAATACTTCAATTCTTGTTGAGTAAAGCGGCAAACCAATCTCACCATTAAAAAATTGCTAAAAATGAAACTTGAAGCTATCGGTAGACTTTTAGGTAACATGTACACAATTAATAATTTTTTATTTCACCTCTTTGATTTGAAATGAAAAAATTAAAATAGTTTAAATTGATAACTTCGGATAAAAATACTATAATTTATATCCATGTAAACTAATTCAAAATTAAAAAAAGTAAGAGTTTTTGATATTTTAAAAAGATTGGTAAATTGAACTTTTATAGTATATCCAATAGCATTTTTCAACGTGTCATGTTATTGTGCATAATAATATTAATTAAACGGCCAACCCGGTTTATAAATTAATGACTCAGATTCAAATTAACTTATATTTAACTATTATGATTAAGTAAGGATAATACTTTCGATTCTTAGATCAATTAAAGACAATGTCTCTATTTTTAGGTAAATTTAAAAACACTATTCAGTCATTCCGGAGCCTGAACTTGCTCATATTATCATTAAATTGATTGAAAATAAAAAAAAAAATTATGCTTAATGATTAAAATATTTAAAATATATTATTTGGTTATGAATTACAAGTTAAAGGACCAGAATGACCTTTACTTTAAAACTAGTGTTAATCTCATAAAGAATCATGAATTCCAAATTTCTTTTTAATCACGACTTTTAAAAGTTGTCATATAAAACCATGAACTTTCATTTTTTTTCTAAATTTATCACCGATTATTTTCCAGTGTATTTTTACCTTTCATTTTTTTTCAAATCAGCCGGATTCCGGTTGACACGTCTGAAAATTAATTTGGATAAATTTGAAACAAAAAATGAAAGTTCATGGTTTTATATGACAATTTATAAAAATCGTGATTAAAATGAAATCTCGTGTAAAGGTCATGATTTTTTTATGAAATTAACCATTAAAACTATTTGTACAGAAATTTTCTTTTAAAAGAAGTAAACTTTTAAGAAAAGCCGGTCCGGCACACGGTGTCAACGACAGAAGAAAGATTGATAAAACCAAGAAGATTTCTTTTGGGTTAATCTCTCTTTCTTCTTCGAAGATTCCCAGAACCGCCATTTTATGTCAACCCATTTCAGTTCTTCTTACCAGGTAAGTTATTTTATATGAATAAATTAGAGTTAGTTCTAAATTATTTCATTTGAATTCATTCTTTAACAATGGACAATAATAACAACAATTATGGATCACCATCATCCCCATACCCGTATCCATACCCGTATCATCATCAACCTCCTGCATATCCACCCCCACCTAGCTCAGATTCATACCATTCCCCATCTCCATATCCATACCCTTATAACCCTTATTCATATCCACCGGCGCCACCACAGCCACAGCCACCGCCACCTCATCATCAGCACCAATACTCCGGCTCTGTACCATATCCATATGTGTACCCACCACCTTCACCTACCCCTCTTCAACACCATGGTAGTTTTAACAACAGTAATTCTCAGTACCCTTATCAACACCAGTTAAGCCATGAGAGTTCCTTTCAAGGTCCTTCTGTATCCTCCTCTCATTTAAGACATGAGAGTTGCCCTGTTATGGGAACCGAGTCGTCGTCAACGGCAAATCATAATAGTACTGTTGTTTACCCTCCTTTGGATGATTTGTTGAGCAATATGCATGTGAATGAGAGTAGTGTTCGTCCTTCGGCTCCTGCTTCGCCACCTGCACCCTTGGTTTCATCTGTCCCGCAGTCTCCTGTTAGTTATCCGAGTTCGAGTTTCGGGAATGGTAGAGATTTTTATGGTTATCCTAGTACTTCTGGTGCTTACTTTGGGAGGGTTGATTCTTCTGGTCATTACTCGGCTCCTCTTGTTACCAATTCGAGTTCTTTTAGTGGTTCGCAGCATAGCCAAAGCACGCAGATTGTTCCTTGGCAGGATAGTAAAGGGTCTTTAAAGGTTTTGCTTTTACATGGGAATTTGGATATATATGTTTATGAAGCTAGAAACCTTCCGAACATGGATATGTTTCATAAAACAATAGGTGATATGTTTAATAAATTACCGGGAAATATAGGGTCGAAAATTGAAGGGCAGATGAGCCGTAAGATTACAAGTGATCCCTATGTTTCAATTTCGGTAGCTGGTGCTGTAATTGGGCGAACTTTTGTGATTAGTAACAGCGAAGACCCTGTTTGGGAGCAACATTTTTATGCTCCTGTGGCTCATTATGCTGCGGAAGTGCATTTTTTGGTTAAAGATAGTGATATCGTGGGTTCACAGATGATAGGAGTTGTGGCTATACCAGTTGAACAGATACGTTCAGGAGCTAGAGTTGAGGGAGTTTATCCAATTTTAAATACTAGTGGAAAACCGTGCAAACCTGGAGCTACATTGAAAATTTCAATTCAATATACCCCAATGGAGCAACTCAGCATTTACCATCAAGGCGTGGGTGCAGGTCCTGAATACTGTGGAGTGCCGGGCACATATTTTCCTCTTAGGAAAGGTGGAACAGTAACTCTTTATCAAGATGCCCATGTTCCAGATGGGTCTCTTCCTAGTTTGAAACTTGATCACGGGCTGTCTTATGTGCATGGAAAGTGTTGGCATGACATCTTTGATGCAATTCGTCACGCCAGACGTTTAATTTACATTACAGGGTGGTCAGTATGGCACAAAGTTAGGCTGATTCGAGATGCTGGTAATCCAGATGTCACATTGGGAGATCTGCTGAGGTCCAAGTCTCAGGAAGGCGTAAGAGTGCTGCTTCTTATTTGGGATGACCCCACTTCAAGGAGCATTTTGGGATATAAAACAGTAAGAACCTTTCTTATTTCTTCTTGTGTATTTCCAGCTACATGCTGCAGTTTTAATTATAGTATACACTACTAGTTTTATAAGAAGTTTATTGTTCTTTTCGTTGTTATTATCTGTTTCAATAAGTCTATGTAGAGTATTTTAGTTTTAAAATAATGCACGCTAGTCTGCAATTTCAGTTTTAGATTATTTGTTCATTGTAGTTGTTTTAATGTTTTTATATGTGCTTTGTATTCTATGCCATGGTTTCTCCTCACTTCTGTGCGGATAAAGTTATATCTTATTTCCGTACGTCCATAACTGGAGAATTTAACCTGGACGTTAATCACTCTTTAACTTTTTTAAATGAACTCTGCAGGATGGAGTTATGGCAACTCATGATGAGGAAACACGTCGTTTTTTCAAACACTCATCAGTACAAGTGCTTCTTTGTCCTCGGGTTGCTGGAAAAAAACATAGTTGGGCCAAGCAAAGGGTTAGTATTGATTAACAGAAGGGAAATATGAGCTATATTCAAGCTCAAACTAGTATCTATGAGACACTATTAATTTTCTGTGAGACTGAAATCGTTTCTTAATAAAACTATTTAATCATATCCTTGGAAATTTGTTACGGAATGGGAAGTGGATAGCTTTGCCTTCTTATTTTCTTTTTTATAGAATTTGGTGTAGAAATTTATATCTAAATCTCTTGCTCTTTCAGGAAGTTGGGACTATCTATACCCACCACCAAAAAAATGTGATAGTAGATGCAGATGCAGGTAACAATAGAAGAAAAATCATAGCTTTTATTGGTGGACTTGATCTATGTGATGGGCGGTATGATACTCCACATCATTCGCTGTTTAGGACTCTAGAAACAGTTCATAAGGATGACTATCACAATCCCACTTTCACGGTAAGGTCTTAAAATTATCTATCTTTGTAATTTCTTAGTCGTTATTAAGTTTATTGATGTATTGGTTGGAACGTTTAAATTTTAAGATCATGCTGCTAGAGGTGGATGCATATTTCATTTAAAATAGTGTATTACTTAAGCAGGGTAATGTTTCTGGCTGTCCAAGAGAACCATGGCATGATTTGCACTGCAAAATTGATGGCCCGGCAGCATATGACATTCTTACCAATTTTGAACAACGGTGGTTCAGGGCTTCAAAACCCAAAGGGATAAAAAAACTGAAAAAGATCTCATATGATGATGCTTTACTTAGGATCGATAGAATACCAGACATTCTAGGAGTTTTTGATGCTCCTTCTGTTAGTGAGAATGATCCTGAAGGTTGGCATGTTCAGGTAAATTGTCAAACTTGGGCCGGATGGTCATGGACCGAGGCATGATGGGGTTGGCGATAATATACATTTCTGTTTCAAATGCAGATTTTCCGTTCAATTGACTCTAACTCTGTTAAAGGCTTTCCAACAAAGGAACCAAGAGAAGCCACAAGCAAGGTGAGAGATAATATGGTTATGTCAATTAGTTTTCCCATTTTTCTTTTGGAGGCTTGTGCATGCGACAACTGCTGTCTATGGAAGTTAATTAGTTCTTCCGTTGCTGCAGAACCTTGTCTGTGGGAAGAATGTCCTCATTGACATGAGTATACATACAGCATATGTGAAAGCTATTCGTGCTGCCCAGCACTACATTTATATAGAGAACCAGTATTTCATTGGCTCCTCATACAACTGGACTTCATATAAAGATTTAGGTAAACCGAGCTTTTATTTTTCTCAGACGCCATTTTGAGATTCTTTCCTTGGAGGTTGTGTAGTTTCCAAACTTTTTGGTCTGTATGCAACAACCTGGACTTTTGCAGTTTTTTGACAGCGATTTCACTTATTTTCTCACCATCTCGGATACAAATGCCAACATATAAACATAGTTGAGAAAATGTGTGATTCAGGCTCGATTAAGAAGGCTGAAAAATTAAAAGCACTTTCAAAGGATTAAGTCAGCTTTTATTCCAAGTTTCTCATCATAAAGTTGTGTTTAGTGCATGCTGATCTGGCCGTAACCTTCTTATCTTCTTGCAGGTGCTAATAATCTAATTCCAATGGAAATTGCACTGAAGATTGCTGAGAAAATCAGAGCAAATGAGAGATTTGCTGCCTACATTGTTATTCCAATGTGGCCTGAGGGTGTTCCAACAGGTGCAGCGACACAAAGGATTCTATTTTGGCAGGTGAGGGGGAAGGGATGGCGTGCAGATTAAAATTTCTTTCTTATTATGGTTCTTATTTTTGTTGCTGCTACTGATAATTTAAAATAAATTTGTTTCTTTTTATATTGCTGCATTTCATTAATCTGGAAAATCCATGAATTATGCAGCATAAAACCATGCAAATGATGTATGAGACGATATATAAGGCTTTAGTGGAGGCTGGACTTGAGAATGCATTCTCACCTCAGGATTACTTGAATTTCTTCTGCCTTGGTAATCGTGAGTTTGCAGATGGTTATGACACTCCAGTCATGTCAAGTCCTACCGCTGCAAACACTCCTCAGGTATGTTTATGCCTGGAGCTAACTTTTTCAAGCGGGTAAATGATTTTAACACCGCTTGCTCCACCATGTCCAAAGTGATCAACTTTGAAATCCTTTTCATGTATTGAAATGTTTCTGCAACTTTATGTATTGAAATGTTTCTGCAACTTGGCACCAATGTCCATAGATGAATCTATATTTCAAAGTGTGAAAGTAGGATAGAATTAGCTACTTTATTTGGTAATTTCTTGTAAAATTTCCCTAATTGATTTAAACTTTGGTAGGTTATGGTTTTCTAGATTTCTACCTTGTTTCTTCATGCAATACCAATGAATATCTGCAAATTGTTTTGCAATTTCAGGCCCTCAGTCGGAAAAGCAGGCGGTTTATGATTTATGTGCATTCAAAAGGTATGATAGTCGATGACGAGTATGTGATATTGGGATCTGCAAACATAAATCAGCGCTCAATGGAAGGGACACGAGACAGTGAAATTGCAATGGGAGCATATCAGCCCTATCATACATGGGCAAGAAAACAGTCTAGTCCATACGGACAGGTAAACCTTAGTCAATTCATTGATTTCAGTTGAAACTTTCATTTCATTTCGCAACTAAATACCAATTTGTGGTTTGTAGGTATATGGATATAGGATGTCGCTATGGGCAGAGCATGTGGGAGGTATCGAAGACTGTTTTACACAACCAGAGAGTCTCGAATGTGTCAGAAGAATTAGAAATTTGGGGGAGATGAACTGGAAACAGTTTGCAGCCGATGAGATCACAGAGATGAAAGGGCATCTGCTAAAATACCCAGTTGAAGTTGATCGGAGGGGCAAGGTTAGGTCTATTCCCGGATGCGAAACTTTCCCTGATGCCGGTGGAAATATAGTGGGTTCGTTCATTGCTATTCAAGAGAATCTGACTATCTAATTACTATGATATATTACATACAGCAGCAGAGTAGCATGAAGCTGTAAATTTTTTGGGTGTGATACTGAGAACTGATTCATTGTATATTTTCCAGAAGATTCCTGTACATTTATATACACATAATGAGATAAAAGTTCTTGAGATTTTTTTTTATTTCTTGTAAACAAAATGGTACTTGATGTTACAATCAGAGAACTACTCATAGATTTTTAGTTTCTTTTGTGGAAAATCACAAGCCCTTGAGATTCAGTTTCTGTTGTGCGTCTTTACCGAATTTGCATTCTAGATTCTGTGGACGTTCAGGCTTGCTACCTCAAAATGATCTTCGACCTTAGTGATAAGTAGCACATGCGCAGTATTCTAAAAACCGTCACTGTTCTGGCAATTTTACTTGAAACCATCACGAATATAAGAAAATAAAAGCCAAAGGTGAATTCCAGATCCGTAGTCGAAGATTATGCTATTGGGGATGCATTAGATGGGGACTAGTTAGCTACCCCAGCTCGCATTTGGGGACATGTTTACAAGTTTCGCACGTCTAGTATTTGGATCCACCTCGACTCTCAGACCAAGTCCAGAAAGCTCCGCTACATCAACAGTTCCTTGAAGTTCCAATTCGGCTACTGTTTTCTGATTTTCCACATTCCCTTCCAGTAAATTCCTCACGCACCATATGCCCCATTCCCTTAAAAACGGGTTATCTTCATCTGTGACACACTGTTGTAACATCAGAAGCATCCCATTTTTCTGTCTAATCTCATCTTGTACGGACTTTCTCTGGAAAGCACAATTGCCGATTACTGCAACAACATCTCTCCGAAATCCTTTGTAAGGGCATGGACTATACGACTCTGAAGGAGTTTCTTCTTGGTTGTCACTCTGTTTTATGGCTCTCTTGATAATCACTGGAGGCTCAAGGTCACGAAGTACAACAACAAGCAATTCAAGAAGTCCATAAGACAAAATTGTATCAACGACATCTGCTAAATCATCATCCAGGTTATCTTTACGAGGCTGGGCACATATATCTCTTAAAATGGTCAGCGAGTATCCAAGAACATCAACTGCAGCATTGCCTGTTGGAAGAACAGATTTGCCTCTTGACACAGAACCAACAATCCCAATTGACTTTTTGAGTATTCCAAAAACACATGACGCAAAATCAATAGACACAGCAATCTCCATTAAACGTTCATTTATGATCTCCGACATAATACTGAGAAAAAAAGCTTGTTCTGTCGAGAAAAGTTTACCATCTGAATCACTCTCTTCAGAATCACAACCAGAATACAAAATAGAGAACAACTTGCGGAAGTGCAATTCATCCAAACATATCCATGATACAATGTTCTTGAACCAATTTTCTCTAAAACTGACCATAGATGCAGTCCTCACAATTTCGCCCACGATAGGTAACCCTTTATCTCCGCAAAGCTCAACAAGCAAGCTAGCATTTCCATCACAACAAACATACAAAACCAAACAGAGAGGATCACAGGTACCCTGACTTCGAACTTTTGCAATGGCAGAAAAATCATCAGGAAAAAAACACCGCCAAATAGCTTGCTGATGTTCTCGTCCAGCCAAACAAACATTAGCCAAAACCTGCAATCCAAACCTAATAATCCCATGATCCGGCTCAGGAACAGACGAAAAAAACGCAGAAACAATCCGAGGTCCATTTAACGCAACAAAAAGGCTCTGATTAGTGACATTCCCGGCACACAAGTTCCTCAGGAGTTTTAAACAGAGCGCGAGGTGATCACAACCCGAAGAGTACGGAATAGATTGGCAAAGCTTCAACACCAAAGGAAGAACATTCTTAGAAGCAAGGTCAGCGCGGCCATCGTCAATTCTTGAGATTTTTACAAGAATTTGTAATGCCTCTTTTAGGTCAAACGATTTAGCGATTTCAAACAATGGTTGAATGACATCTTCTGGTAGAGATAATTCCTCCATTGCTGAATTAATTGCAAATAACAATTAAAATTAATCATGATAAATTAAACATAAGCATAGAAAATTAGCAATGATCAAAAACTAAATATTCAAACCCTAAGCAAGAACAAAGCTATTAAAGAACTTAAAATTAATGACAAATACCATGAGCATAATCTATTGTATTGATTTCGCATAACAGTTAATGAAGTAGCTAAAGTATTAATGATACCTTTGGAATCTCCGGCCGGAAAATTTACTGCGGCGCCGGTCATTGAGATAGTCTGCCGTGTTATCTTTGTTTTTTATTGAGCCAGACGGTGAACATTCGGTGAGGGGAGTTTCTTCCAGTTCTGAGGTATTCTGGAGTCTATACAAGTAAAAATGCATAGGCCCATTGAGTAAGTCTTTTTATAATGGGCCGAACATTTTCAAGGTTAAAATTGGAATTTTCTAAAAATACTCATGTTTTATGAATATATTTTTAAGATGTTCTTTTAAATTAAAAGTTTGCAGAAATATTATATTAATTAAAAAATTATATGTGTATTTTATTCATTAAAAGCATTTGTAAAAATATATTTTGCACGTTGGACTTGGCATGCACACGACAATGGTGGTGAAGAATAATTTTTTTAACTCTTTAACTCCAAAAAAGAATTAACTTTTCATATATCAAATTTGCAGATAGAGTATTGCACATAAATTATGTATAGTTAATTACTTTAATATAATAAATCAATGAACAATTTACTGTGGTATTAAAGCGAGTCTGGTCCAATTTTTACAATATTGTCGGGATGTCTAGTCTTATTGGTCGGTACTGTGGATGCATATTAAACAAATTTTAATTCTAAGAATTGTTTCAGTTTCAAAGGACAACTGAATGTTAAGTTCCACTTGTATCTGAAAAAGAGCGTTAAGAAATTTCACGTTATTAAAACAACAAGAAAACGAGAAGTTCATAATGATAAAGGGTCCAACTATCCTACTAACTAATTTTAATTATTAATGGTCAAGATCGATTCCATACCATTAAATATACATGTGAACTCTTATATAATGTTCTTTTATGATTAAATATTCTCATTTAAATCTAATATATTATAATTCCAACTTTTTCAAATTTTAACTATTGAGAAACTTTTTTTATGATCATTGAAAAAAATAGCGTTTGTGGAAAAATTAAATATAACTTTAGCGATTTTTTTTAAAAAGCGCGGAATCGAAAGATCTTCAAGAAGAAAACACATATATTGTTTACTTGGTCAATTCTAGCATCTATAAAGCGGTGAATTTCTATATAAGTGTGTTCATAGTCAATTCTCATTCTCGGGTAATGAAGTAATCCGCAGTCTAGACTCTTTCTTCTTCATTAAGTTGTCTAGTTAGTGCTTGACTTCCGTTTGGAATTTTTTGCTTGCCACGCCTTGTGGCTTTTAATAAAATCCTTGAATTATCAAAAAAATTTTTTTAGCGATTTTAGTAGAATGATTTCTAACGTAAATACTATCTAGATTATAGCTTATGAATAATTATTAAAAAAGTTGATCATATAAACTGTAAACCAAAGATCTAAAATATAAGCGTCAATAAATTGCATAAATCGGCATGAGTTTAATTTTGGAATGTTTGTTCCATGTATTAGTTGTGACATATCATATTTACAACAAACCACTGAACATTAGCAATAGAAATTTTTTTGATTATTATTTAATTTTTTATTATTAAATCTTTCACATGGCTAATGCATCATTAGTTTGTTACATGAATGACATGGCGCAACGATTAGTTTGTTGCCTTCTGCATACCCCTTTCTTCCTCGCCTCAACCCTGGTATAATTCCTAATATGGTGCCACCTATGGTCTCTGGTTTATTTATCCACATACAAGAGTTTGGAATTCATCACTTATACTGCATCTATTTGTCCCTGAAGATGCTGCCACTATATTATCTTTGCCTCTTACTATTTTCCCTTGTGCTGATCGACTAATCTGGCATTATCACTCAAATGGCAATTATTCAGTGAAATCAGGTTATCATTTTTTATTCAACAAGATTCACTCTAATGTCTTACCAGCTGTACATGGATTCTCCAGAAAAGAATGGACATCTCTTTGGCATGCGTTTCTTCCTCCAAAAATTCGTCTATTTATTTGGCGCTGTCTTCACAATGCTTTACCTG
This sequence comes from Mercurialis annua, assembly GCF_937616625.2. Lineage (NCBI taxonomy): Eukaryota > Viridiplantae > Streptophyta > Magnoliopsida > Malpighiales > Euphorbiaceae > Mercurialis > Mercurialis annua. The sequence goes on along the minus strand of NC_065575.1, from coordinate 45,433,036 downwards.
TTGGGGAATTGTTATTACAACGATTCCATATTGAATCCCACTGTCCTCATTGTCAGGAATCAGAAACTATTATGCATATGCTATTCTCCTGCCCTTTTGCAAGACAAGTGTGGTTTCTCTCATCTTTATCTCATCATATGACTGGCTTGCCATTAATTTCCTTCTCTCGGATCTGGTTGGTCTCTACTACTCATCTTAATGATCCCACTGCTGATCCCCCGTCCTTTTCTTTATTTTGTTTTACACTGTGGTTTATTTGGAAGACTAGAAACGCTGCTATTTTTCGACAAGAAATCATTACTGCTGAAGACACTATGGCCTTAGCCTATAAGGCCTGTGATGAATTCCTCTCCCTTTCTCAACATTCCAATGCCACCAGTTCCTCTTCCTCGTCTACCATTCCTCAGCCAAGTTCTGCTATTCTACACAGCCCAGATGAGATCATAATTAATGTGGATGCTGCTACAGATCAAGCTTGTCGGTTTGGAACTGTGGCTGCTGTTGCTACTAATCTGCAGGGCCTAGTAATTGCTCACTTTACTGCTGTTTTTCGGTCTATTTGGGATCCACGAATCTTGGAATTCTTGGCAATCAGGGAAGCTTTGAACTGGGCTATTGCTTGTCACTGGCACTCCGTTTTGATAAAAGGTGATGCTCTACAAATCGTCCAATCAATCAATTCTCATGACATCCAGATTGCTAATGCTTGGGGGATATGTAGCGATATTTGGCATCTCCAATCCTCTTTTAGTTCTTGTAGCTTTGTTCATATTTCTAGGGTTTTTAATACTTTGGCTCATAATTTAGCTAACAGTTGTAAACTATCCCTGATACATGTGTAGTTTGTATTTTTCTACCTTGGTTTAGTTCAATATATCTATCTTTTGACAAAAAAAAAAAAAAACTCTACTTATGAAGCCAACATTTAATAATTGAGATTTTAGTCGGAACCCTATATTTGTAAAAATGAAAAAATGGATTGCATAATTGGCATTCATGTCATGCCCAGAATTTCAAGACCGTACACGTGGACCACCCAGCCGGCCAACCCCATGCTGATTTGGTCCACAATGTAAATGTTAAGGCTGGCAACCTTTAATTGTGGACCCAGTCTCTAAATGGGCTGCACCCTATGGGCCACAAAAACTACAGCCTATCACCGCACGCTAGCTTATTTTTAGCACAATGCCCCCCTATACAAAACATTAAAATAAAGGCACGGAATAGGGACCCATTTCATGTTTAAAAAGAAACAAATTTAATATTACTATTATTCATATTTATAAATTAAATTTTATCAAGTAGAATGATGTTATCTTTGAAAAATATTTATATTTGATATTATAATAAGAGTAAATTATTATGATATTCTTTATATTTATCATAATGCATTATTTAATCATTTTCATTTGTAAATCAAACAATATGATTTTTTGGATATTTTTGTTAACATATTAACTAGTTGGTTCATTCTTTATATTAATAGACTAAGTAAAAGGATTTATGTTAAACTTCATAAAGTATAATTTTTTTATTAGAATTTGTAGTAAAATAATTTTAAAAGCTATTTTTTAATTAATTTTTTTGATTTAGTTGATTAACCAAAAACATAAAAGAAAATAAATATAAAAATGAAAAATTATATTTTCTGATTTTCAAATGAAAAAGAAAAGAACTGTAAATTATATTATATAAAAATAGTGTGAGAATAATTTTTATTTATAATAATCTGTAGAAAAACTTTAAATTAAATGAATTTAATTAATTGTCTTACAAACATTTACATCTAGTACTATTAACATAGGAATATTAATGCTTAGAACATTAAAATGTTGAACTAGTAGTATTCACAATTTTTAATATATAGATATTAATGTTGAGAACATTAAAATGTTGAACCAGTAGTATTCTATGAAAGTATATCATGTAACGGTAAATTGAACCAATAGTAAGTTAAAACAAAGAGAAAATAAAAGTGAATATCTCATGTACTAAGGGCACATCACAAATCAATAGAAAACTTGAGGAATATATTTTCATTAATTACTAGCTGTATGATTAAAATTTAATTAGATTAAAAACTGAGTCAAATTAAATGCAGCAGAACTTATATACATTTGCATGCAGCTCATCACAATCACGTTTCTTCTAACACAGCAGGTATAAGTTAGACCCCATGCTAAGATAACAAAGAACCTCTACGTGTCAAATACTAAAGGCATGACCCCACCTTAATACAGATAAGCACCTCAAACGTGTCCTACAGATTACCGAACCAGTCCCAATAGGGACCACCCACCGCGGCTGCCTCGTAAACTATGCCCGAAAACGATCCTGCAGGCCCCACTCAGTTTTTGGGGCCCGCGCCCCATCACATGATTGACCAATGTGGTGGAGCCATCCAACTTTTAAATCGTTTTTGCACTGCACGGTTCACGGTGTTCAGTTAACCATTGCTGATCCAGTGTTGACCACTACAAATAGTGGACCCCAGAGACACCACTTGACACGTGCACACTTTAGAATTTCAGTCGCCACGTGAGCACGTGGTGACACATCAACCAATGCAAATTTTCAAGCTCAGGATATGAGCTCGTTAATGGCGGATGGATCAATGCATGTCAATGGTTTGACGAGTGAGACATAAACTGAAGCTCTTGTTTATCGTAAATCTCCAAAGAAAAATCTCTAAGCATCTGTGTTGTTGCTGTACTTGTAGTTGTGGCTGGTTTAGAATTTGTAATAACACAAGAGCTCGAAGCAGGAACAGCCACCGCTATATTACTGGCGGCTTGTTGCATGGACGATACAAAAGACGATATTGGCCTGGCGGAGACGTTAATAAGAGGAGTAGCGGCCGCCGGAAACGTAAAAAACTGAGGTGGATTAGAAGGTCCACCTGCAAATGATGGAACCATGAAAAAAGCAGCGCCTGTCGGGACGACAGCGTTTGATGGTATGGCCCACATAGGAACTAACGCCGGTTGAGCTTGATGAGTTGTCATCGGAGCAAGAGGTGCGGACACCGTAACGGCAGCGTCTGTTACGTCAATGTACTCGCTGTTCGCGGGCCGTTTACGCTTCTTTTTGTCGTTTGATTCTGAGCTAGCATTAGATGTAGTAGGGATTTTAAGGGTTCCGTTAACTGACATGGCAATAGCAGGAACAGTTCCGGTACCGGTAGCCTGAATTATCGCCGGTTCTGCATGTTCAAGTAACCACCTGATGGTTTCTCCGTCTGATTTATGACCAAGCTCTCTCGTAAGTTGGAATATCCTAGCTGCACACGTTGCAGGCATTCGGATCCTTCTGCCCCGACCCTCTACTTTCGTGTGCCGGTCCTTGGTCGACGATCTTTTCGGCGGAGAAGCAGCACTTAACGGCATCCTGATCCCTGCCGGAACTTGAACAGGAACTGGCATGACTTCTAATTCAGGCTCCTCCTTAGGAGCAACGGAGTTTGCTGGTGACGTGGCTTCATCTTCTTCAAGTTCTTGTTTATGAAAGGTTGCCATGATCAACGTTATAGTGAAGAAGAAGAAATGTCTTGGCAAAGACGTGGAAATATTTGGAGATGAATGGTTTTATATACAAAAGGAAGAATACTTGTAGAACTGGATAAGAGTAAGTGGCAGGCCTAATTTTTAAATCAACGGTTATCTGTCTATGTGAAGGACGAGGTGGACACATGAGATGGGAACACGTGGTGCGACCCCAATCCGCAGGATTATGTGTCTTTCTGTTGGGTAGGGTCAAATGTCAATGGTAGTGGTGATTGGTGAATGGTGAATGGTGATGGATATTCCAATCAAAATAACAATTTTCTTTGTTTTTTTGAATTCAATGGTTTTTGGGTAAAATTACACAGGTTCGAATAGTTCGAGGACGCTCTAATTTTCTTTGCTTCTCGAGTCATTGTGTAAAATTTAATATTTCTCAAAGTTTTGGTCTATTTCCCCCTATCTTCAGTGAGTATTTTTGGCATATTCATATATGAGCTAGACTTGCTTAAAACGTAAATGAACGAAGTCGAACCATATATTCATTTAGTATCTAAACCAACAAACACAAATTTAACTTGTTTATACGAACAAATATAAATTCGACTTGTTTGTATTTAAATGAACATAAACTAAATGCAAGTTGGACATAAAAATATTATGTATTCAATTTACCAGGAAAAAAATGCATTTAAATAAACTGAATATTAATGCTTCACTTAAATTTTGAACACGATTCAAATATGCATGATGCATATTTCATTCACGTAACGAGTTGAACACGTCTTAACAGATGTAAAGTTAAAAATAATAGTTGATCACTGTAATTAGATAATGAGCTAAGTGATCGACTAGCTGGTTTATAATCAGGGAGGTAGCCAGAACATCCGTAAGCGATAAATATCATGTGTATTAATCTAGAAGTAATAGTAGTTAAATTAAAAATAGCAATGCTGTTTAGAGAGACGGTTAATTGTTAGTACTATGAGATATGGTGGAGCTAATGAGCATCACGTGAATGCAAAAGAAAGAAATGTAGGAAAGGCAAAAATGACAAAAACCAAAGTTTAAAGGCCCAATCACATCTCCACCTCATCCTCCTCAGACCCAACTTCTCAGCCAAATCAACCATAAGGATCATATTAATCTAAGGAGGGTCCCCATTACCATTCTCTCAAATTAAAAATACTAATTCCCATTCATCCAGTACATCCCATCCCACAGTCCTTTTTTATGTGCGGGTCAGATTCTTCCAAATTGTGGGCCCTGACCACGATTGCAAATTGTTAGGGTCCCCACCATTTTCACTGGTTTTGCTCTAAAGGAAGGGCCCTCCAGTTACTTCATTGCCTTGGGTGGGTTTAAGGGTCCCACTAGTATATGGTCACAGACGCTAAGGTGGTCCCCAGCCCTTAAGGGCAGTTTTGGATTGGGGGACCTCTACAACTGAGTGGATCCCACGTGGTGGATTGACCCCACACTGGCGTGCCTCGATTTTTACACCAACTTTGCGTAGTCTTCTTTTCAAATTTTTACTTTTTAATTAAGAAATGAGAGAATTTTAGTGCTTACCACAACAGGCTAATGGAAGATGAACACGTCACCGTTTTGATGGTGGGACTAGCAAGAGTGGGACCTCTATTAACTTTGCAAAATAGATCATATTCTTTTAGTCGTCTGGTTAATAATAATTTTAAAAAATAAAAATAAAATAAAATTGAAGGCTGAAAAAAAGATATAAAAGATGGGCCCATAGCCCATAACAAACATAGCATTAAAAAATAAAAATAAAGCAAACTAGTCATTTTGATTTATATTAAAACTGAACTAAAAAAATACGTATAAAATAAAACGGTGAACTAAATTTTTTATAGTTAGCATCTCGATTCAATTATTCAGTCTAATTTCATTTTTGCACACTCCCGATGGGATAACAATGTATAAACCAAACAAATAATTTTTTTGATCAACAACCAAACAAATAATTTGACCAAATAATTTTGGGCAATTACCAAAATTCTCAGTTCGAATCGAAATACATTCATAAACTTGTGAACCACCATAGGCATTTTTGATGCTATTCATACCTTACACCAGGCAAAACTAAGGTATTTGTAAACAGTTAAATATTTACAATTTATATTAAGCTCAATAATCATTCCATCATTCACTTTGCACATCGACATATAGTAATCAAAAATCATTCTAATCGTGTGCACAACTCTGATCTAAAGCCATTGCAAATAGTTTCTATCGATAGTGGATTTCTTGAATATCAAACTTACATACAGATTCAACTTCTAACCATCATTTTTAAACTTGCAAACCATTTCTCAAGTAGAGACTGCTAAGATTTCAAAACTCTAATAAACTTGTATTTGGCCGTAAACATCACCTAATAAGCTGTAAAAATCCATAAGACTATCTCCCTGCAGAGACCTCTCAGGATCCCGACATGTAAGTGTAGCGTGTCTGAGCTCCGGTAACAAGCTCAACAATTTTTCCTGCACAAGTAACCGATATTTCCATGAGGAATTTGAATCACTTCATTAGTTCAATCCACAAGATATGAAGACACGCACAACAAAAATTGAATTGAAAATATTGTACCGAACACACCTGTTAGAAGCCCGATGATGGGAACAGGTTCGAGTACTTTTTCGGTGCTTTCAAGTCTTTGCCTGGATGATTAATAAGCATAAAGTCATTCGTTCAGATGCTACGTAAGAAATAAATTCCAACCAAGAGACTGAAAAAAAACTACGAAGTAACTTGCAAGAAAATCATTACCTGGTATACTTGCTAAAGAATGGATCTCTCATAAGGTATAGAGCCCACAACAATTTCCTTCTTTTTAACTGATTCAAGCAAAAAACAAAATACTTATTTCAAACTATATAACCAATGACTAAGAGTTTAAATAAGATTGATGTATTAAATAATTGTACAGAAATGTTACTGTAATTCTAACCTCATCCTTTTCAGAGTCTGTAAGATCAAAATGTTGCCCTTTTCCATCAAGCCTCGACTTAGTAACTTGTCTCAAGAAGCCTAATCCGATAAAGTCCACAGACAGGGATAGAAACCAAGGGATCCAAGACCGAACTCCATATCTTCTGATAAATAACACATAAATAAGGGGTCTTATGAGAAAAAGCACCTCTCCCGTGACAAATAAACCCCCATATAAACCTTTCTCAGACAATATCGTGGAAAGTGTCGTCCTCTTGACCACTGGTGCTGTAGAAACAGTATTGCAAAAAAATAATGTTATTTTGCAAGAAATCTAGTGAAATTCTCTAAGAATTGAACAAATATTTACACAGAGGCTCCATAATTGCATGCTGATGGTGAACCCTACTCAACCAGACTGGCTCAGATAGCATCCTCGCATTTTCTCCAAATCTGCTCAACGCTGACATTGCCCTTCCTTCTAGATTCCATGGGTTCCTCCCATTAACATCTTGTGAATGGGCACGCCCGCGATGGCTCCCAGACTTCAAATGCTGTTCAATATTTGGTGTCTCCCCTCCATGCAGAAGCATCTTATATCCATTGTTCCGAAACAAAGCTAGCCGTACTATCACCCTGAGCATTGTAATAATCAACTTCTAGTCATCTATCCATATGTTGCAGCAAGTCTCGAACCAACTGAATAAAATAGTGGGCATAAACTCACAAACAAAGAAAGCTTACTTTATTGCTTCCGTAATAGCTATGAAGTTCCACTTCTTTTCTTCGCCATAATAATGTTCAGCTGCAACTTCAACAAGTGTTTCCAAGTCCTTTATCGTAGATATGCATAGCGAATAAGGGAAAGAAGATGGTTCCACGGAGCCTGCATAGGTCTGGACTGAAGTGGTATCGATTATATGCTCGTTGATAGCAGTAATTATGCCCAAGATAGCAGTTACTGCAAATGGTTACAGAATTGCACAATTCAGCATTCAATATAATTCAATGAAATACCTCATATCAAACAAATAAATGACTCAGTGATTACTTGGTTTAATAGCAAAGGTGGAACTATAAGGAGTTCAGGATTTGAAAATTAAACTTTTTTTTTGGAACCCGAAGAAAGGATTATTAAATGCAACCTATGAGCTTACTTAGTTAACTGTATTTAATTCTTTATAAAATAAAAACAAGGATTTAGACATGGTTTTTTTTAAAAGATAGAGTCCCATCAAATTCTTAGCTAAAAAGAAAGAAGCCAAATGTTACCAAAGTTTCACAAAACCTGCTTCTGGTCCTATCTCTGAAGACGAAAACCGCTCAGGGAGAAGCCATGTCAATCCCTGCGCAACAAAATTTCAACATTTACATAAGCCATTACTCAACCATCCAAAAAATATCATGATCATAGTTTTCATACTACCACAACTTCCAGCTGAAAGATACTCCTATCCAAAGCACGAAAGTAAAACACACACGACACTGCTCATAAAACGTCAAATTCATCAATAATTCGGAAACCCCTAAAACTAAAAAGGACTTTTCTAATCCATTTCTCCCTAATCTTCAAACCTTTCGCTTCCATTTCCTCCTCCGTAAACAAGCTACAATTCGCATAGACAATACGAATACTATTTGCATAAACTGAACATATGTGTTCCACTCACATTTCAGAAAGGTTCCAACAATAATCTTAAGACAATAATGACACAGCCAAGAATAATAATAAAAATGAACATCCACAGTTAAATTGAGAGAGGTTCTTACATTGGCAAGAGATTCGAGTGAGTGAACATAGTCTTTATTAGTCCTAACCCATCTCTTATAACCCTCCATGCTCCCACAATCAGTAGAACCAATAAAAAAATAGAGAGATTCCCAGCTCTATAAATCCAACAAACCAAATCAAAAGAACTCTCTCTGTTCAGACAACCCCAATCTTTTTCTTTAATTTGTCTGTAAAATTCGATTTCAATGAGGTCTCTGGATTTGTAGCGAGAGAGAAGTTGCAGAAGCAGGGGCAAAATTAGACAAAACTATGAGATTTAAGTTCTGTTTGTTAAAATAAAAACATATTTCCAAAGTTCAATCTGGCCGTACGATGTTAGACTGTATGTTATGGGTGGACCTCTAATCTTTGACTTTTTTATGAGCCATTGGATCCAGATATCGGCATCTATATCTATGGCTTTGAGGTAGTGTTATTTTGTGATAATTATAGAACGGTGAAGTGAAACACAGGGGATCACATTTGGATAAAAAACACTACACGTCCCAGTTTGTGCACCCCAATGATGGGATCATCATATTTATTTCGGGAAACGGTTCATTATAACCCCTAAACTTGTCATATAAGATCAAACAAAATCAAACTTACTGATTTTGATAAAAATAAATAAATTATTTACATATTAATTTTTAACCTTTACTATTTGAAGTGGTTTAAACATAAGAAAATGTTGCGTCATACGTCTTATCCTTTCAATAATTAGCATTTTTGAATTTATAGTTATTTTCACAAAATATAAAACTATAAAATGTGTATTAAATTGGTTCTATTTTATATAACCATTGAAAAAATAGGATGTGTAATATAACGTATTAAACGTTAATGCTTAAATCGTTATAAATAGAAAAAAATCATAGAATTTAGTATATCAATACTACTAAAAAAACTCAAAATTTGTCATTTACAAAAGGCTCAATCATTCAAAAATATCCTAAATTTTCAATTTTTTTTGCTTATGCCCACAACTTTCAAAATCTTCAACTTTAGCCAATTTCTCATTTTTCAGTTTCAATAATGGTCATTTATTCAAACTAAAGTGGAAACAATTTTAAATATGATCTTCATATTGTTTCAAATCATTCTATTTATCTTTTTACTATCAAAAATTCTACATATGAAGTAATATAAAGCATACATTGATTTTTTTTTTTCTACTCAAATCTGAAAAACGACTATAATTAAAACTAAAAAATAAAAAATTGGCTAAAATTGAAGATCTTGAAAGTGGTGGTCATAAACAAAAAAATATTGAAAAGTTGGGGTATTTTTTAATATTAAGCCTTTACAAAATCATGGAACTATCACCAACATTTAACCACACCAACTAACAGTGATAACCTGTTCACCATAATATTTAAATTGTAAAAATAAACACCTATTAGAATCTGATAAGATGTCTAAATTTTAAAAGCTCAATTACACAATTTAAATATCATAAATCCTAAAATTATAAAAACAATTACTCAATTAAGAACTCAATTTTGCCATTGAATAAAAACAAACACAATAAATAAGTTACTATGATATTACCGCGATGGATTTATCAACGAATTTTTAAATTTTGAACATGGAGATGAGGGGCTGTTCGATGTTCTCCGATGCGATTGTTGTCGTTCGCATTTGAAGAAATCGAGCGCGCCACTGTTCGGTAAAAATTGAATTTAAATTGTTCAAACTGAAAAAGGAAAGATTGGTTTTTAAAAAAGAAGAATAAGAAGAAGGTAGAGATGTTGCAGAGGGAGTGGGAGGTAGATGATGTGCGTTTATAGCTTTGTTGTTAGTTGTTACAGTTAAGGAAAAGGTATAGATAAACACTTATTGTTTATACTAAAGAATTAATAGCCCCCTAATGTATTTTAAGTAAGTTAAGTACTCTTAATGTTTTTTTTAACGACTCAATTAACTCAGCTTTTTTCTAAAGATAGATTATATAAAGATAACCATCGAAATACATCATTGAATTAACAAATCCAAAAGAAAAAAAAAACTAAACCCAACAGTTGATTTACCAAAAAAATGAAACAACAAACAAAATTTAAAATGAAATTGTAATGGTTCAAATTATCAACAAGAATTCTAGTGATAAGAATTTCTGATTTACATTGGATTGAATACATCTAGGGATGAGTTTAGTTCGGTTCAGTATGCAAATATCATAACTGAACTGAACCAGTTATTTCAATTTGGTGAATTATTATTTTAGATTTGTATCCAGAAGTTTTGAGAATTTAAGAGATCACGGGGAGACCAGTCGTTTATCATTACGATAGGTGTCAAATGGAAGTGCAGTGATCGTTTTATCTTTAATAAAAAAAAAACTCAAGTTTTCAATTCATGTGATGACTCAACATTAAGTTTTTTTTAATAAAAATGCTTATGAATAATAACATTACAATTGTAATTTATATAATTTATATGAAATTTAAAAAATCGAAACAAGGTGGAAGTTCGGTTATTCGCTTCAGTTTGGTGAACTGAAGCATAAAACCAACAGAACGTTTATCAATCATAAATCAACCCTAACTATTTTAACCAACCCACTTCCAATTTCACTTGGATTAAATTTAATTTTTGCTGACCCTTAGGCCCCAATTACATCTTTATTAAATTCATCAAGATGTACAAGTATTAAGTCTGAACAAAAGAAAACATGATCTAATCAAGGATCAACTCACTAATATCGAATAAACATCATTAAAACACACAAATGCACCATAAACAAACGGATGAAAATATTAATTGAATATAATTTCACCATTCAAGAAATCCTTCGCATATGAAACAGTGCAAATAAACAAAACTATATGCAAAAAGAATAAACAATATGAATACAGTTTCAAACTTCAAAGCACATACGAATTTTAGAGAATTTCAAATATCAAAGGTTTACTCAAGGCCAAGGGTACAATCCTAAGATTAGACTTTAATCGAGCTCGATTCATTTAGACTACTAACGACCTCCTCGAGTAGAGCATTTATCGAGCTGCTCTCGGTTCGTTTACGGCCCTAAATATATAATATTCAATATAATACTAGTTGTAAAATTAGATAATAATTTAGTAACAGAACACCAATCTGGCGGGAAAAAGACTTACTTTAACAGATAACTGAAAAAAACAAGCTTTAAAACATAGCTTAATCTTCTCCATGCACAATTCTTGCAAATTTCTTCCATGGCCATTCATGTCTTGCTTCAGTTTCTCTGTTTACATTCATGCATATTTATACTAATTAATTAAATTTAATACAATTAATTTCCGTTTAATTTCAATTAAACACTATTAACCGTTTCAAACAAATTAAAGTTCAGTCAAAAATTAAAACAAACATCCTCTAACGATTACAATCCAAGAACAATTAGTCTCATTAAATTGTGTTACTGGAAACAAAGGTCTTCAAGTTGTTTAACAGTAATATAACTCCCAATGAAACCGCTTCTTTTTCTACTCATCAACATAGTACGCCGACGAATACGCATCATCGGCATCGGCACAACCATTGGAATCTTCATCGCCGCCGCCGACGCCGTCGTCATCTTTTCTTTGATTGATTTCCGTTTCGACTCCTCTGTCTCTAAATCCAACTGCTGATTCCATTTGTCTCTGATATTTTTCCGCGCTTTTAAACTCTCTAATCGCAATCTCAAATAGTCGTCAAAGAAAGAAGCGGGGGTTCTTCTCGCAATACGACGTCGTCCCGATCTGTTTCTCGTCGCTGTGGTAACCGGCGTTACAGATACTCCGTCGAGTGCTTCAGATAGGTTTTTCCAGTCAAAAGACGTCGTCGTTTTGGAGTTATCAGTGGTGGTAACAGAATTACTCAGTGCCTGAGAGAGACTCGTTAAATCAAAAGAAGAAGAATCTAGTTCCCGTACTTTAACCATGTTTGCTGAATTAATTTTGGTTTAGGTTTTTTAATAGCTTAAACGACCGCCTTTATATACTAATTAATATTCCTAATCCGAACCAATTATGGAATTACAAATTTTAACTGGATTTAATTGGCTGGGTAACTTGTAGCCCACTCCTGGCCCAGTTAAGAAACGACGCCGTTTTCAAATGATCAATTTCATTTAGTAGCATCAGTGACTCTAGGGTTAGCGTTTTCAAATTTTCAGCAGAAAACATTAGAATGCAACTCACTCTTGAATTCGGGTATTGCGTTTAAATTCTCTGTGTATTATTAGTTTTAATTGATTCTTTTTGTTTCAATTTTGATTTGATTACTCTTAATTTTTGTGCAGTGGTGGCCTAGAGCTTCTCTGTGATTCAGTAAAAATTCACAATGTCAACGTTGATACAAAAAACGGAGGGGACAAGGTAAAATTAGATCTGAAATATGTTGAGTAAGATATTGTGTTATGAATGATGATCCAATTTGTATTCAGCAGTTGATCATGAAAGACTTGCTGGCTTGGGTTCGGACCAATTTGATCAAAGAGAGACCCGAAATGTTCATGAAAGGCGACTCTGTGTAAGTGTTCCGAAAAAAGTTACTACTGTTTTTGATTGTGCAAATTCTAATTAATCGTAATTAGCAATTGTGTTGATGTTTGTTTGTTCATTACATGTAGGAGACCTGGTGTTTTGGTGCTGGTGAATGATTGTGATTGGGAGCTGAGTGGGCTGCTCGATACGGTGCTGCAAGCCAAGGATGTGGTTGTTTTCATCTCGACATTGCACGGCGGGTAGATATGTTGCATGGGAATGAAACGATATATTGTGTTCAAGAATAGTCATAATTATAAGTTTGGAACTTCCAAAAGCGTTTTCGGAAATAAAAATATTGTCGAAACTTTGTAATCGATTAATTTTTGTACGGGTGGATAGTGTAAACTTTAGCATTGCTGCTTCAGACTATGCACAAAAAGTGTATTTATTGTATTTCTAACCCACATATATAAGCAGTGCTGTGCTTATATCTGCTATTGTAATGTAATATTTGAGCCTTGAGGTGCCTATAATTAAAGCAAGAATTTTGAGTTCTAGAAGAAACAGAGACTTGAGCCATCAAAGCAGCACAAAAGTGAAATTTCTATTTTGAATATCTGCTATTTCCCTTCATATTCTAAATGGTACACTGAAAGAAAAAAAAAGGTCGACTTAGCCCGGCATAGAACGAAACAAGAATACCGCTTATTGTCTAGTGAAAGGTACCAAAAAAATCGATAAATAAATCCATCTACAAAAAAAAATCATAAATTAATCTACGCAGGACGTGATGCAGAGGATGGATCCATCTGTTTGGTAGTTGAACTGAGGAGATGCCATTTACTTGGAAAATCATAAATAAAAAGGGTGAGCAGACACAATTAAGCCAATTGCTTTCCTTTCCGGAGTTTCTCGAGTTCTGCTTCAGCATCTGTCAACCGCAGCCTCAAGGAAGATACTCGTGCTTCCAACTCTTCAACTGTGCCTTGACTTCTGGTAGGTTCATATGGGCTCACAAAATGAGTTGAGAAACCTTTCAAAGCTTCAACTCCAGTAACCTGTTAAATCCAGGTCTCACTCATTAAGGGACGTAAATTAGTAAAAATATGCACAAATGATAAATGTGCAAGAAGCATATACACTGCGAAAAAGATATATTTCGATGATTAAATGCACGAACAGTCACTAAAGAATCTGTATGCAGGCTTTGAACAGAAAGGAGCTTAAGTTTTTCCTTCTTGACATTGCTCTTAAATCGCATAAAATATGGTATTCCTGTTGAATTTCGTGGAGTATACCTCTTCTGGCAGCAATGGGAGCTTGGTGATGTTAAAGTCATCATACAGCATGTAAAACTGATCCAGATACTTTTGTTGCATCCGCATCCTTGCTTTGAGTAGTTTGGATTCACACCCTATAACAATAACAACACAATGGTTAATGTTTTCGTCATTTATTCAAGCAAAAATGTAAAACGTTAAAAGAGAGGTATTGATCAACACGGCAAGCAAACCTTCTTCGTCATAAAGGACTTGGTTAATGATAATGTTATGCGTATCAATCTCAAACTTGGTAAGTTCTTGAACCAGTCTTTCTGTTTCATAGAGAGAGAGGAACTCCGGAATACAAACGCAGACAAAAGTAGTCAAATCCTGAATATAGAAAAAGATATACAAGTGCATTAATAAAAGACAACTACAAAGAAAGATGAAGGAGTTAATTGAATGAATGCTCAGTTAACGCTTTGATCACGACTTTTAAATTTTGGCAAATTAATCTTTAACCTTTGCAATTTTTGCAATTCAAAGCATAAAACCAATTGGCAGCGAGATTGAGCAGTAAAACATCATTGTTTTAGAAGTACTCTGGCGTGCCATATCAGCATAATTTCACTGACTTGTTTTATGCATTGAATTGATTTGCCAAGATTTTAAAGTCCCGATTAAAGCGCTAAATGCTAGACATTTATTTGCAATTAAACCAAGATGAAAAGACCTAAAATGTGATTTCAACAAATAAATCATCAACAAGAATACAAATATGCCAGCTAAATCATAGAAACTTTTGTGGGAATACAGGACATTTAACAACTTCTGGATCCTAGCTTTTGTGCTGGTTAAATGCAGAAGTAGTTTAGCTTAATTAAGTCAATTAATGAGAAAATAAATGAAAAGACATAGCCAAACAGATAGCCACAGAAAGCAGCAGCATAATTTCCACATCCCTGTACAATGACCTTGAAATAAAAGGACCAAAAACAATACTTAAGAGAAGTCAGTGAAGAATACATAGATTGATATCCAAAGGACTTAATAGCTTCATGAACTTCCGGCAATTCTGTTTATCGGATAATTACAGTTCAGTTAAATTTGAAGACTAGACAAATGGAAGGCTTTCATAGTTCCATAAAAGCTCAAGAGGAAATACGCGATCAATTATAACAAGCTTCTACCAAGGGGTAAACAAATGATCTATATAAATAAACAAGAAAGGAACATCTTACGGGGTCTTTAAATTGCTTGTTCACTTGCTCAATTACGTCTTTCATGCCCTCAAGCCTTCCCAAAAGAGCATCTTCCCCGAATTCATCATCAATACCAAAGAGACGGGTCATCTGCCAAGAACAGTTTCATTTGTATAGTTAAGTCTCTACATGAGTAATTGTCAATGGTTACAAGAAACAAAAGATACAGAGCATGATCTTAATACTCAAATTTTATTTATCAGTTAGAGAGCATAACAGTCAGCCATCAACAATCAAAAATTTTGGTCTGAACTTCAGATATTACCACTCCATTTTATCATATTGAGAAAACAGAAAATGAAAGGCAATAAAAAACAGTATCATTCATCAAACTTCCTTATTTGTATAAAAGAACCAAATGAAGTTCAGACTAGTAAAGTAGTAGGCTCATGATCTCCTCCGTCAAGGAAAAAAATAGAAAAAGAAAAGGATAAAGTTAAATGAACTCCATTTCAAACCTAATATCTCATTAAGAGACGCCCATATGACATTAAGACATACCTGATTCAATAAGCCGCCAAATTTACTTTTCAAAGACATCATCTTTTGAAGCCCCTTCTCTAAGGTTGAAGGGAATTGCAGTAGCCGGAGTGTATGACCAGTTGGAGCTGTATCAAATACAATAACAGAATAATCCATTGTCTGAACCAATCTGCAGAAATAAATTTTTGCATAGTTAGATATTGCTATATTGGTTGTTAAAAGAGTTTGTAATAGCAAGATATCAAGGTCCATCACAAAAGCAATTATCACATCTCTCAGCAAAATATGCGGTAAAAGAACAAGAAAATCGTAACTGTTAGTGTTTCATAAAACAAAAATGCGCCCCGGATTGCAATATGCATTTGTTTCCATCAAGAAACCTAGTTCTCATGTGATAGAATGGTTGTAATGACAAATCTACCGGAGTCTAGCAAACTCAATAACATATTAACAAATAAGTGATTTTAATTATGACAGGAGCTCATCTGGACCATAATAGAGAACAATTTGTAAAATTTCAATACCAGAAAATACATTGCATATCGTAAACTAATCAAATTAAGCAAAACATAGTTCTCACTTCAACATTTCCGCAAAACTCATAGCCTCATCAATTCCAGGAATCGCATTAGCTAACTCCGAAAACACATTGTCCATCCCATCACTTCCACCTACATCTTCATTCTCAACATTAGGATCCACTTCCTGCAAAAAAATAATCATAACTAGACAGTAAAATTTCTAAAATAGCATTCACAAAATTAACCCAAAAACCCGGATTCATCAAATGGGTAATCCTAAACACTTTCAAACCACCCAAATTCAGATGAAATGACCCAAAAAAATAACCAAATGATTGCATATTGGTAATACCATGGCGAAAAGATTGGTGAATCCATTGACCAAGGTTGGAGTCTTGGTGAACCGCTGTTGAAAGGCATCGCTGAGATTGTGAGCTGGATCAGTGGAAATAATAAGAACGGAAGATCTAACCCTAGCTAAAAGGATCGAGAGAATCGAACTGCATGTCGTTTTGCCGACACCGCCTTTGCCTCCGACAAAAACCCACTTGAGCGTATCTTGTTCTAGTATGTTCTGTACGGTTCCTTCTGAAATTTCTTGATCATCTGTCGCCATCTTTAATTGCTTTTAATCTCGAACAATGTCTTCGAATTTTCTGTTTCTTGGTATTGTTTTTGATTCAATTTTAAGTTTGTTTGAGTTGTTTAATGAGTTTGAAAATTCTGAGCATATAAGCAGTAGCAGCGGTACAAGTTTGAGATTTCTTGCCGATTTAGTTTAGGAACGGCGCATTCTAATTGAAATTTTGCTAAAATGCGCTTCTTGCTTACTTTTTTTTTCTTAAATAAAATTTTAATAATCTATTCATAAAAAAAAGTAATAATCTTATCTATATTTTAATCTAAAATTTGTTTGTTTAATTCATAAAATTTAGATTTTTTAGATTTTATCTAATTAAATTAAATTGAATATATTGAATTATCTAATAGTAATTACTAGTCGTCTCATTGTTTAATTATGTTTTAATACTTGTTTCGTCTCATTTAAGAAGTTTTATTTAAATTTAAAAAAGAGTAAAAAGACAATTTTGTGCGGTTTAAATATTAGATAATAAAAGAAAGTTTAAATAAGAAATTTAAATAAAGCTGTCAAAATGAAATATTATAAAAGTAATAATGAAGAAAATTAGAAGCTAACTTTGTATTTTAAAAGTTTATTCTTTTAAACACACTAATTCCATTAAAAAGAAATATAGTGATTTGTCCATGATTAAAATTAAATAAAGAAAAACAAATAAATTATAATTAACTTTGTTTTTGTTATAAATAAAATTTAATATCAAATTTTAGTTTAATTCGAAGTACTAAATTTTTCTTAATCCAGAGAGGCTGTAAGAGAACTTGTAGAACAGCCTATAATAATCAAAGTTCAGATTAATTATGCTTTACAAAAAATATATACATTTGAGGAAGTGAAAGTTTATCAATATAGGGAGTTATAAGTGAAACAAGTTGCAACAATGGAAGTAATACAAATGAAAAGTGAAGGAAGTAGAGTTACATTCAACAGCCTATTTTCACCTAAATACCCTGTAAGTGTTATAGTTCCATCTGCAATTACTCGAGCCAATGTCCCCGCTTCTGTCGAAAGCAATCCTCCGTTGTAGGTTCCACGAGAAAGCCTCGATGACATGACTCGAGACAGGAGTGATAAGTTCACACCTGGATCATATCAAGAAAATTAAAAGACTTGTTTAATATTTTTTGTATTTCAGTAACCGAATTTTTTTTCTTTTACCTTCGAGGACTTCTGCCGATACGAATGTGATCAGAGCGGAACCAACGTACTGAGGCACGGAATAGGGGATCAACACATTGAAGCTTAGCAGTATACCTATGCACACCATAATCTCAGATGCCAGTAGAATTTGCCTGCAAACAGATTTTTCGAGATGTTAAATTGAACTGAGATAAGAAGGTGAGTTTCGTATCCGATTTTTGAAGATTTACCTCTCTTCGAATATGTTGCTGATGTAGTTTCCGACAATGACATTAACGGGAAGCACTGTCAGCCCAAGGCATGCAAGAAAAATTGCTACACTACTGGTTGACCAGATGAAATATTGTCCAGTAATGATGCTTGATTCTGCAAGTAAAATCTCCATTGCATATTTGAGCATAAAATATATAAACAGCTGCACCTGTTTAATGTAAGAACAAGATCAGTTCTGTTTCTGAGAGCAAATAGGTAATAAATTTATTCCAAAAAGTGGAGAGAATTTATTGAGGGAAAAAGGTTTAAAATAAGTCGAATGATTAACACCTTTACTGATGGTGTGAGTAACCGGAATGCTGATACAATTGACGTAACAGGTTGGTGACTTCCTTTAGAATCTTCATCACAATCCTCAAATTCTTGATCCGAGTCGTCGTTTTGATGCTCGGGTTCCGCTTTCAAAAGAAATGGCTGGGTAAAACCAATCTCTACAGCGTGACCATTGACTAACAACCCTGGAGCAAGAGTGTGCAGCACATAAGTATACATCATAGCTCTAAAGCTGAGAAATACCTCATATTGGCATACCTGAGTTAAACTGTTGTGGCACGAGTTCTTTAGTTTCACGATAAGGTTCTCGAAAAGAAATCCACAGCCATAACAAGTACACAAGCCATAGAAAAGCCATCACCCAGCCAGGTAAAGTGTCTTGATTAAATGTAAGATTGAATATCGTAAAATTGGTTTGAAATAAACAAGCAAGAGCAGGACCACATGCCATTCCGAGTGCACTCGCGCTCACAAAACCTGCAGAAGCCTGCATTCTCAATTTCAGCGGCACACAGTCACTAATGTAACGCCGGTTAACCGCCCTTGCAGAACCGAACCTGCATCAATCATGTAACATTGTTGATTTGTGCACACAACATAAGATATGAAAATATAAGGAAATTACTAAATTCGCTCACCCACAGAAAAGCCGACCAATCAGAAGGACTGATATTGAGTTCATATCATAAGCCAGTGCATATAAAGTGTTCCCTACTAGAAGAACAATACTACTAAACAAGAGGGGTCTAAAGTATGACCTATTTGACCATGCACTAAAGTATACTGAAGAGAACACCTGAGCAACAGCCATTGATCCAATGATGACGCCACAAACAGTTGCAGCCGCTCCGACGCTTAGGGAGTAGTTATCTGCTGTGGGGACAATAATGTATGTGTTGACCATATAAAGAAATGTATTTACCAAGTTCAGGAGAAGTGACATAAAATGATAATTCTCCTCAATAAAACTGTCTTCCGATGAACTTGGTAAGTCCCGTTGTATAATGAATGCGTGTTTCCCCAAGTATTCGAGGTAACCTGTCGAGTTTGATAGCTTGTTTACTGCTGCTTTAATCGATTCAACAACAGGATCCTGCAGAAGTACCCGCCAATTAGCGAGTAGATATTTGAAGTACTTCCAAATCAATAAAACGACACATGTAAATACTTCTTTTGTTTTCTCTTGATTGGGATCACTCTTTTTCTTTCCACATACCAAAAACAATCACATTTATGAAATATAATATGAAGAATGGCCTAGAAAACTACAATAATTAGTAAGAATAAAAGAGGGCAATACTATATTGTTTATAGTTTTCAATAGATATGAGAAAAACCGGATGCGACAATGAAGGTTGATCATATATTGATATGTAGTTTCCCTCATGATCTTGAAGATCTGCAAGATTCCGAGAAATGGCTCCGACAACAGCTCCAATGCCCTGCACATTATCCATTTCAGATTAATCCAAAAAGCATCATAACTTAAACATAATACATACAATTATAAATGGACAATATTGATTACAGTTTGATGCATTACCACATGCTTGAACACCTGTCGCAGTTGAGAATACGGATGATTTGCACGAGTTTTGACATAGTAATCGGTGAACCTAGAGCCAAACCGCTTGTCAAATTTCTTCAGAATCTTTCTCAAACCAGTAGCATTCATGTCAACAAAAAATAGGAGCTTTAAGAGATCCTGCCCAACTTCTCTGTATGCTTCTTGTAACTCCGATATTTTATATCCATCTAATTGATGCAAAACAACATCATGATGTTCTCCGATGTTTAATAGCCTGCTTGCTAATAATCCTTGTTGTTGAATCAGAAACATGACAATCTTTTCAATCTGAAATTTCAGAAAATGAATGTTGGAAATGAAATTCTTTTATGATAATCATTGGTTTCTTGCATGATCAGTAAAGATTCAGCAATACACCTTGTTAACTAGAAGGGAAAATTACTAAAAAATACCGTCAATTTGTGACTGCCAAATTTGTGACGGAATTTCTATCACAAAGTTTTATGACAATATTTGCTATCACAAGTTTGTTACAAATCTGTATAAATTCTTCATAATTTCGTCACATTGTGTCAAAATTCAAAAGTTTTTTTGTACTCTACCAGCTCAAAATTACTATTTTTCGCCTGAATTTTAAAATTTTACTATTTCCTACTGATATTTTAATTTCATGGAAAAATGAATTTATCTACACAATTTTAAGCCTTTTTCTAAATATACCAAAATCTTTAAATTGTTACAGTTTGGTCCATCATCATCTTTGCCAAATATATTCACCACTTGTTTGGAGCTGACGTGGCACACTGTTAGATATGCCAAGCAAGATAAATTTTAAACACATAGCATGTCAGTTCCAATCGAGTCATGATAATATGGCAAAGATCAAATAGATGATAGACCGAACTGGCAAAATTTTAAAATTGAATATATTGACAAATATTAGTCTAAAGTTTTTGGTATGATAAATTCATTTTGCCTAATTTCATTTAACTGAAAAGTCTGAAATGCTCTCAAATTCAGTTATCTAATATCTAAAAATCACTGAAATAATAAAAAAAAAATTGTAAAACCTGAATATCCAGCAGTATGGAGAAGTCTCTCAGAACATATTGATGATTTCCTGCTTCATCTTCAAGCTGTCGAGTGTAGCGGTTGAGTTTCTTCTTCAATAACTTATAGTTTATATAGTATCTGAAAAATAAAACCAAACCATATTAATTTTCTGCAAGAACTGTAATCAACATTCACAAACTAAAAACATCTGGTGAACACTTCATACAATCAATGTTTTCAAAACGGAAAACGTGTGAGACACTTAGCGTTTCAGACACAAAACTTCATTTTTAACATAAAAAAACACTTAAAATAACACGTTTCGCCGTGTCCGTGCTACCCAGCAAGATCATTACATATTGCTAATTAAGGTATAGTTGTAATATCAAACATACTCTCGCCATTCTGCAATTTGGTTTTCTTTCAATTTCTTCCCAAATGCCACCATTTTTTGAGGACTAAAAAAACCTGCTGCACCAGACAATAAATATATAACAAAATTAGAATAACACAAAAATTGCAACAGTTGAAACTATAGAGCAACAGTGACGACACAAGTCTATGGAGACAAGACAAGGAAAATATTTTCTTTTTAATGGGTCACTCTGTTTTCAACTTTACACGTGCTCATCATATTGTGACACGATTAAGAACAAACACTGCACATAAAAATCATGATTTTAAATGCCTGATTAGATTAAGAGACCTTCAAAAAATGGACTCGTAAAAGAACAAACTCAGTGAGTCAGTGCAGTTGTATTAACTCAGTTTCTTAAAAGCAGAATCGGAAGGGACGACGGAATCTTGAGATAGAGATATATTGAGAGAAGGAGAATCGCGCGAAATTTGTATTTTATTTTCAAATAAATAATTTTACGAGGTGCACACTCCACAGTAAAATACTGGTTGGGTTTTTTTTCTTTTTATGCCTACCGCTTATTCTATTTACGACGAATTGTTTATTCAAAATATATTATTTATGGTCTAGCTTTATAATTTCGTAATGGATATTAGTATATTCCAATTATAACCAATACTCAATTTAAAAGTTTATTTATACAAAAAATATTAAACTTTTTTTGATTTTTTTATGACCAAACTTTTTAATTTTGATTATAATTGTAGTTAAATAAGTATTTTTTTGATGAAAAAAGTGGTTGAATTTGGTTGTAATTAAAAAAAAGTAAAAAAATATTATTTTTTAATTAATATACACGCTTAATTACAACTGATCACCTATCGAAAATAAACTATAATTTGACAAACTTAAAAGGTTGGATCATGATCAAACTTATTTTTCATGGCCGACTGTTACAATTTTTGCAATGATTTCTAATTTTTGAACTTAATTTTCAACTAATTTATTGTGTTTCTTTTATAATCCTAACATATCATATCTTAACAAATTACATTCAAACTACAAGACAAATTGAAAATAGAGTGTCACTTAACTAATTAATATGGATTGGGATTCCCTCAAATTTATTTTGAACTTAAGGGATCATGTTTACGATCTACATCATATCATTAATTTTATAATGAACGGTGTAGATCGAAAAAATACAATTTTAATCAAATTAATTTACACCGTTCATTTTACAATGAATGGTGTAGATCGTGAACATGACCCTCTCAAGTTCATTTGAACTTGAGAGAATTCCAATCCAATTAATATTCATCAATATGATGAAAATTTAGAAAAATTTATGGATTAGTATCTTTTCAAATTTTAATTAACATGAGACGCCAAACTTATTTTACTCAATTTAATTTTATTTATACATTTTCTATCTACAGTCACCATTCAACTCTTATAAAAGGTGTAGCTTAAATAACTCGGTTTCTCATATTTATAATTAAAACTTGAGAGAATCATAATTTACAATTAAAATGTAAATGAATGTGAAATTCAAATTTCGAACACAATGCTAATTATGAAAAACTAAACATGCTTACATTATATATATGTAAATCAAATAACATGGAACTGTGTCAACTACAATTACAAACAATGAGCAATCTAAATAAAAACTATCAGTAAAACATACAAATTAACTTACAGTGAGTAATAGATAACTTACGAATTGAGCTTGAAGGTGATAAACTCTCAATCAACTTCACTCAAAAGTAATTAGCTCAATTTCCGGTCAGTATTTTATAACAAAACATGTTCAATTACCTTTAATTAATCACTTAATTAAAAGTTGTTATAGCTACGTGTACGATATACAACAGAACACTTGTCAAAACTTTGATTTCTCTTTATAGCTCTTTGAAAAGTGAAAGGTCGCTATAACCTAAATCTAGTTTGTAATTTAAAAAATATAAATAAAATTTTACTTTTTGGTGACAAGACAATTTGAAGTAGTAAAAAGATTTAGTGATGGCATATTCCCTTGGGTATAAAGTTAATTAAAGGGGATGAAACCAAAAGGAGAACGCCACGTATGTAGAATTAGTTAATTGTCACGAAAGATTGAGGCAATATTTTGCAAGAAACAAAGAAATTAAATTGGAGTTGATAAATCTTATCTACAGGATATTCACAGGTTTATTCTATTATACAGTCCACAAAATCTTCTATTGAATATTCATGCATTTTACCAGCCACATGAATCACAAAGAGTAATTATATTTATTTGATAGTGCATCTTAATTTTGTGTATATATATTTGTATTAGGTTATGATTTGATTAATTTAAAGTTCAATTAATTCATTCATTCACCAACGTTTATATGATTTTGAATTTTGTTACAGAAAACGATAAAGAAACAAATGTTTTGGATTTTTTTGGCAGAATCAAATTATAAATTTGAAAGACAATTGAAAGTATGAATTCACCAAATTTGTTTTTTTATTTAATTAATGTTATTAGTAATCAAACACACTTTGGCCTGAAACATTTTTTTGGTACGGTGGTCTTGAACATTTTCATAAGTAGGACTCTGGTCAAAATTGACACAACCATGGACCTCGGAAGATAAGCTATATCCAACTTAATTTTAAGTGTCTTTCATGTTCAGCGAGGTGCATGACCATGATTCCACTATAATCAAATCCAACTCATTGAAGTGCAGAACTGATGGATCCAAAGGGAGCAAAACAAGGGTTGTAACCGAGTTCGAAATAGCCAGGTTCAAGCTCGAGCTCATTCGAAATCCAACTCAAACTCGTATATGTTTTTAAGAGCTCAAACACAAATTTGATAGAATTTTGAGACTCAAATTCAACTTGACTCGATAATATATTTTAATATAAAAATAAAAATATCATTGTAAGTATATATACAAGTATAAAAGGTTAAAAAATAACTGTTTATAGCTCGATTAGGCTCGCGAACTTATCAAGCCGAGTATTTTAAAATTCGGACTCGACTCAATAATTATTTCGAGTAGTTCAAATTCGAGCTCAACTCGATAATATTAATCTAGACGAATTTGAGTATTTTTTGAGTCAATCATGAATAGCTCGGGAGTTGACTCGACCCGGCTACACCCTAAGCAAAATCCTTAGAATTTAACTATATTAAATAAACTTTATTTATGAATTTTACATTACTTATCTTTCACTGTATATATTAAATTTGCCATTATATTTATATATTTGTTTATGAAATTTCGAATCAACTTTAAATCTCTTTTATAACCATAACTTATTTTCTATATTTTTTCCGATTATTTTAGAATTTGTGATTACATATTTGTTGCAAGACTTTCATTTATATTTCAAATATCTAAAAAAAGTATATAGCACTGATTGCAGATCATGAACCTGCATCACAAAATTCAATTGACATGTTGGAGATCTCCAGAATTATAATTAATAGTTTCGAGACTTCAATTATGTGATTCACTTCCCATTATTAGAGACAAGTCTTAGTTAGGTTTCTGTTTTATTCATTTACTTTGCCTAATAACAAAACGACGACATTTTCTTTATTTCCCTTTCTTCATCTTTATAGACTTTTTGTCCGCACCATTTGCCTCCATATGTGTCAATACGCATGTTCATACACTATTATAAAATACATTAAGTTACAAACAGTTTATAAATTCCGACCACAACATGCCAAGAAAATGATTCCATCCAATGATGTCAGAATCATACATACGAGTTCTTCCATATAACAATATAAATATATACACGAAATAATATATGCTCTAAAATAAAATATAGTTATCATAATATATAAATCATATATATAAAATTGAGTTTGTAATTTTACTAGTAAACTTCAACTATATACCTGCATAAACAAAAACCCTAGGACCTGAAGATATGTGTAGGAGGTGAAGAAATAATCTTGATAACAAGACCAGGAAAAACATCATCAGGATCATGAATATGAGGGTTCCGCTCAACTATAAAAGGATCACCACACTTATTACTGATCGTCTGAAGCGTTTCACCTTCTTGCACAACATAAATCTCATCGCAGCCTCTGTCGGAGATTCCTCTCCCTTTGAAAACCTCGTCGGAGTCATAACTTGCTGTCGTCTGAGCCGATTCTCTGACAGAGCTTTGCAATAAAAGAGTAACGAGGAGAAGAGCACAGTACCATGAAGCCACGTCTGCTATGGACATTAATGTCATCACATGTCTTGTTCTTGGTAGATTGAACTCCATGATTATAGATTAATTTGGAGAGATTAATGATGTGATGAGATTATATATTGGGGTTGAGGAGAAATTAAGGGGACACGAGTGAGGTGTGAAGGTCAGTTTTGGCGGTTTTTTAATGGTGGAGAGGTGGCTAATTTGCATGATGATGGCCTTCTTTGTTTGTGGCCTTTAACTAAAAAAACTGTCTCTTTACGTGTTTTGGATTTCTATTATCAATGCTTAAATTGCTTGCTTGTTGCTTTAGGTTTACAAAATCATTTTACATATAAAATATATATTTTTACTAATTTATCCTAAACGATCAATTAGTACAAATACTTAAAAAAATTAGTAGGATTTTACTATATACCGCCTCTATTTATTAGACACCGCCCCTCTTGTCCTTTTAACTAAAGCATAATAATTGTTTTCCTCTCAACCTCATTCTAATCCCTTGTAATGGATGATTACGATTCCAATTTGTCGGAAAACGGATATCAAAATTACGGAAAATCGGCTGAAATAATTTCTTTTGATGATTTTTATATGGTGGGTTTTGAGATTGCATCTAAAACATCCCACCATATGGAGATGTGGGTGCGTCCCTGTAGGATTTTTTGAGAAAAAAAAAAACTAAAATTCAAACGAAAAAGTTATCGTGCTATCTCGTCCTCTTCCTCGGTTAGTTTCTGACATTTTCTCCCGAAATTTTTGTTATCTGTTCTTCATGTTTGAATGCGAGTTGAAAGGATTTGAATTGAGTTTTATAATTAGGAAAAGGTAAAAGAGTATTTAAGTAAAACGGAGGATGGTACCTAATAATTTAGGGGCGGTAAATAGTACTCCATAAAATTTGTCATAATTATAGTGCGATAGAGCTAATTTTTTTCTATTTAAATTTTTGTTGTATTAACAATATTTTAAAAATTGTTTATATCTAAATGTAAATATTTATTAGTAAAGGCAAATCATTATCATTTATCACGTTTAAACATCTCAAATAAGTTGACATTGTTTAGTGAGAATTAAAAAATAAAATAAAAATAAAAATATGAATATAAATATTATAATGAAATGAATGTTGAAAAAAGCAATAAGACAATAAAAAGTCATCCTACTAAGATCAATAGAGATAATCGAATATAAAATTCCATAGCAAAATATAAAAAATTTATAAAAATAAAGTCTTTTTTTTCAATAAAATGTGGTGGATGGAGGGAGTATAAAAATTAGTTTGCCTTAAAAAAGCGGTTGGAAATAGGCCTAACTATTTAAAAAAAAAACTATCTTATAACATTTATTCGTTTATATCTTGATTTAGAAAAAATTTCATTTGTACTCTTTTTTTAACTTTTCATTTTCGTCTCTACCCTAAAGAGCTAATTTGACCTCTTTTCATTTAGAAAAATATTCAAAATGATCTTTTATATTTAGCTTATATTCTAATTAAACATTAATATTATTAATTATTTATAACGTTTTCATTCTTTAATTAATTTAATTGTCAAAAATTTAAATTTTTGGGTAGAAATGAAAATGAAAAATCAAAAAAAAGTACAAATGAATATCTTTTCTACATGAGATATAAACGAAAAAATATTATAAGGTGAGCTTTTTTTAAGTAATTAGGCCTTGGAAATAAGACACGATAGCTATTAGCTTTTGCCTTTTCGGCAACACCTTTCAGCGCCAGACGACAAGTAGTTTCCCTAATGAAGAACTCTTTCTAGGAAAACAATGGTATCAAATCCTTAAACCCTCCAAATCGAGGGTTTAATTCAAGCTTGGAACAAGATTCAATCAACCACCAAAAAATAGCAGAACAATGTCGGATGCAGAACAAACAAAACTGCACCAATTCCTTCTCTGGCTCCAGGTCTCAATTCTACTCAAATACTAGCTCATTACATTATCAAATATTATTTCTAACTTTTTTTTTTCAATTCATTTCAGGCAAATAAAGTTGAGCTACGAGGTTGTAATATCAAACACTGCGGTCCAAATAAAGGGTTCGGCATATTTTCATCAAATAATGTCAATGATGGTAATTGAATTTTCAAATTATTCTTTAGTTTGTATTTGAATTGATTGTTTTTTTTTTTGTGTGTTGCTAAGTTATATTTGGTGTCATTATGAAGGGGTTTTGGTTGTTGTGCCACTGGATTTGGCTATAACTCCAATGAGAGTTTTGCAAGATCCTCTCATTGGACCTGAATGCAGAGCTATGTTTGAAGAAGGAGAAGTGGATGATAGGTTCTTGATCATTTTGTTTCTCATGTTGGAGCGACTTCGAAAGAGTTCTTCTTGGAAACCGTATGTATTATGTATATACCGTATTGTCTTTGGATTCTTTTTTCGGAGTTTTGTGTAATATTTTTGGTTGGTGTGATTGATTGATTTGGTTATGTATTGTGTTAGTTACCTTGATATGCTTCCTACAACTTTTGGGAATCCACTTTGGTTTACTAATGAAGAACTTTTGGAGCTTAAGGGGACGACTTTGTATCGGGCAACTGAACTGCAGGTGATCGGAAATGCTTTTTGGATTTGTGTCTCTGTGCCCTGAAAATACTGTATAGTTCAGTTCCGTATATATATCCTCAAATGTGTTTTACAACAACGTAATGTTGATTCATTTATGTAATATTCATTTGGCTTGCAACAACAACGAAAAATGGAAGTTTTTTTTATGCTGGAATAAGATGTATAATGAATTCTCCTGGCCACATTTTTGCTGTTAAATGAAACAATTATGTGTTATGTTGCAGCAGCAACTTTGCCACTATACTTCAGTATGATTAATTTAATTAATGCTTGTTTTGGGTAATTGATTGGATGTTTCAAATTAATTGCACAGCATATGTGACCAAAGACAGGTTTATCTTACAGAAGAAAAAATTGCTCTCTCTCTATGATGAAAAAGTAAAGGGGCTGATGAAGAAACTTCTAATTCTAGATGGAGATTCTGAAAGGTGAGTATTAAGTTAATTTGCTCGCTCCTTCTCTCTTCGAACTCTGAAAAGAAATGGGTCCTTATTGATCATAATTGCATTATCATAGGAAACCATACACACAGATTTTAATATAGCAGTGCATTTTGCACCAATGGTATCACTATAATTTATGAATTTCATATAGCATGCGTTGACAAGGATAGTATGTTATAGATACAAACCTGAGATTATTTTGATTTCTTCTGTTTTCCAGTGAGGTGCAGTTTGAAGATTTCCTTTGGTAATAATCTCATAATTGCTCCTTTTTGTTTGAATTGTTGCTTTTCTGACTTAAGCGGGTTGATAGTCTTTCCTTTGTTGGTCAATCTTACACTATATTAATCATGCTAGGGCAAATTCTTTATTTTGGACTCGTGCTTTGAACATCCCCCTTCCTCATTCTTATGTATTTCCACAAGTTGAAGTGGATCAAGACAACCACTGCTCAACTAACGTCTCAGAGCTCTTGAATAATGATATTTCTGATGGAGACATGGTCAATGAAATGAAAGAAAGAAGTGAGATTGTTTTTTCTTTATCCGGGCATAGTTATTGCAGTTGACAATTTTACCGGTGTATGTCAATTGAAATCTAACCTTTTTATTTCAGGATTTAAGGTTCATGGTACTGATAGCGGAGTCAATGCAACAACTTCCTCATCAGGTCAAGGGGAGACTCTCTGGGTAGAGGGTCTTGTCCCTGGCATTGATTTTTGCAATCATGGTAACACGGCAGTAGTTAGTAAATATTTGCTCAGTATTGTCTGTCTTATTTATTTAAACTAAGATTATCACTTTTTAATTATTGTTGGTAGTTATTGTTTTTATTTCATTGTCATTATACTTGTGAATTATATTGCAGATTGTGAGGTTCAATAAGTTTCTGTTTTGCTGCAAATATTGTCATGTAGGTTTGAAGCCTGCAGCAACATGGGAGGTTGATGGAACTGGCTCGGTCAGCGGAGTTCCCTTTTCTATGTACCTTCATTCTGGTATCTTTTTTTTGTGAATTCTATAGGTTTGCTTGTATTGCAAGTGGTTTAATAAGACGACCTTAATGAAGTCTTCGCAGTTGCTGATTATTATTTTTTTAATTTAATTTCATATGGTTTGTCCCAACTGAAAAGCTGAACAAACTCCATTCGAGATCGAGAAAGAGATTTCCATTAGTTATGGAAATAAAGGCAATGAGGTACTTTTTTCAGGCACTGAGATTTTATTATATTACTGGTTCAATCATTTTTATTCTGAACCCTACCTTTGGACCTTCCTCTTTTCTATGTTTTGAATTATGCTCGGCATGGTCAGTTTGGGTTAGTAAGTTTTAATTCATTCAAATTAAGAATAACTGAATTTGAAGGGCTGTGGCATCTGTTTTTATACTCTGTTCCTATTCACATACTGCTCAATCTTCTTGCTGTTATCACTTTCCAGTTGAGCTACAAGAGTCCTCATTCAATTTGTAGCGATGTTTAGATATTTTCAACATGAATTTCAATGGGCATCAAATCCTCAATCTCTCATATTATCTACTCTTTCACTGAGAGGCCGTGTATGTAAAGAAATTAAATTTAATACCATCAATTTATTGAGTGAGAATGAGTCCCTAAACTCTTTTAAATGTTGTTAATTTTCTTTAAGAAGTGTATTGTTTGGACATGCACAATTTTCAAGATCTATTTAAAATAGACACTTATTTTATATATTGAAATAGAAAGTATTGTTGGATTTTGCGGAAATTCCGAGATAAATTAAAATAGAGAATTGAACTGGCTAAAGTTATTGTTGGGGATTCTCTCGGTCATTGTATTTGATGAGAGAGAATTTGGCTCCTAGGAAATTTTAGGGAAGGAGGATGACAAAGAAAATTTGTTGGAAGAAAATATTGAGTTTTTGCTCCCTATTAGAAGGAAGGAGGGAGTTGAGGAGGCTTTTGGATTTCAATTGGTGTTTACTGCTTATGTCTATTACTTCCATTTTGCATTAGCAGCTGTGAAGTCTCAATTACACATTTAACTTAACACTATATCTTCTGTTTTGGTGTAGGAATTACTTTACTTATACGGATTTGTGGTTGACAACAATACAGATGATTATCTCATGGTAATATTTTTCACATTAATTGGGCAAGGAATCTGCTTCTCATTTTTAGCTTGTTGCCAACCAAATTTATTTTATATAATATGGAAGTCATTCTTTCTTATGTATAACTGCACGCATCTGAAGGATTTTTTTTATTATCTGGGATGTTGAAACTGATTTCACACTTTCATGTGTTTGTATTATAAGTAGTTTATAGCTTGATTGCCAGCCAATTTATTATACTGGCTAATCATGGGCTGCAAATTTGCTGGCTCAATGCATGCAGGTTCATTATCCTGTAGAGGCAATGCAAAATGATCCCTTGTCAGAATCGAAAATGCAAATTCTGGAACCACAGGTCAGCATTTTGGTGATTCTGCAGTTTGTCGTGTTCATTTTATGTTATTTTGTAAGGAAAAATGAAACTTTGGTGCTGTTTATTACATTCAGTCGCGTAAAATTACTTTTCATGCTTGTGTCCCGTTTCTCTCCTTCCCCCTTGAAGAGAAAGGAAGCTATGTTAATAAAATTGGTTTGTTTGCAGAAAGCTGAAATGCGGTGTATTTTACCAAAAGCCTCGTTGGACCGTGGGTTTTTTTCAGCACGAACCTCAAAAGATGACACCGATATTAAAACCAAAAGGGAAGTTTGCAACTTCAGTTGGAGTGGTCAGCGCCCAACACCCTCTTATGTAGATAAGTTGGTTTTCCCTGAGGATTTTTTAACTTCATTGAGGACCTTAGCCATGCGGGAAGATGAACTATATAGAGTTTCTTCATTGCTTGAAGAGGTACAGTTCTTTAAAACATCCTAGTTTACATGGAAACTTATCGAGTTGTATATTTCATTGTTTTGTTTCCGTTTCTGAAAACGCTTATTAAAACTTTGAAATTTATATTTATATCATATTCTTGTAAAAAATATCTTTTTGCCTCTCTTTTTCTAGCGTTTTTTCATTTCAGCATTTCTGTGCAACACAGAACATCTCGTCTTTCATTTAAAACACTATTACACATTTATGATCTTTTCTTTGAAACTTTTAAAGCTTTTAGGTTCTGAAGGGGAGAGACAACTGACTGATTCAGAAGTTAGAGCGGCTGTATGGGAGGTCTGTGGGGACTCTGGAGCTCTGCAATTGCTCGTTGATCTACTTCAAACCAAGTAATCAATCGCACACTGTGAATTCTATTCTATCTAACAGTTGTACCAAAAATGTAATGTTCACCTTAAGGCATCCTTTATAACATGTCACCATTTTTTAAGGTTGATGAATCTCGAAGAAGGTTCTGGAACAGAGGATTGTGATTCTGAGCTGCTGAAAAAGGCGCAGTACACCGAAAGCACAGAACAACAAGAAGCTTCTGAAAATAATTTAAGGTATGAAATCTTCACCCCATGGTATGTTTGTTTGTTCATCTCATTTTAACGTTAAATTATGTTAAGCTGGTCGTGGTGCTAATTGCAGCAATGACCCTGAGTCGAGGGGTGCAATCTCAGTCCGGCCGATGAGTAAAAACAGAAGGGCCTGTATAGTTTACAGAAGAGGTCAAAAGGAGCTGACAAAATTATTCCTAAAAGAAGCAGAGCATGCCTTGCATTTATCCTTGAGTGAATCAAATTGACTGGATCTTTCATTTTATTCAACTTTTAATCCCTAACCTTTATTCATTCCCTGCTTTTTTTGGATTTTGTTTTGACAAGAAATAAAATTCTTTTGTTAGAACTACGATCTGCTATTAAATTATTTAGTTTCTGTTCTTTACTTCTCGGCAAATATTTCCACCACCTTGCATGACCAATATATGCAAAAATACATTTTTCAATCTGTTTTCTCGATATAATTTAACTGTAATGAATATATCAGAGACATTGAGCAGGGCTCGTGTCATCATGCATGAAATTGTCTTGATACGTGGTATTTTTGGGTCAAAATAAAAGTTGATGACTGAAGCACGTGGATTATCTTTATTACGTACGTCGTTTTGGATTGAAATTGTAGTATAAAAAAATTCCTACCAGTTGTTAAGTTTCCATTTTCTATGCAAAACAAACAAGTGGATGATGAACAAGTCAAAATAGAAACAAATTACAATGAGAAAATAATAATTAGACTAATTGCCTCTTTTCTTCTTGAGAAGCTACATTTTGTAGTTGGATAGGAATAGAGCCGTGTTGAGCGCCATTAATCCTGGTTTTGTTTTCAGGCAACAGCTTCAATGTGATTCCCATGGCTATGAGTAAAAGTCCTGTCCCATGTTGTTCTGTTAACGGCTTTGTGAATATTATGTATGACAGCAGTAATGTTACTGCCTTCCTTGCTGTTGTCACCTGTCATAGAAATCAACAACATCCCCTCGAGCAATGTTAGAGCGAACCGGTGTAGCCAGCGGTTTACGGTTCAGTTGATGTAGTCACTGGTTTAAGGTTCGACTGGTTTAACTACATGTTGAACCGTTTTAATAAAAAGATAAAATAAGACCTTATATATGAACTATCTTAATCAAATTTATTATGTGCAGTTGAACTGGTTTTGCGGTTCAACGGTTCACCAGCAGACTAATTTTTTATTTGCAGTTGAACTGGCCGGTCTGGTTCGGTTCTTAAAGCACTGCCTTCAAGTAAGTAAAAAATGGCATTTAAGAACTGAATGACCATTCAACATTTTGCTACCTCTATATTGCCCTTTATATTAATGCAACAAGAATTGATGTTAATTTTATCAACAAGGGTTCATTTCAACCTCCAACTTGGGATAAAAGATAAAAAAAAAAGTATAAATCCGTAGTATTGGACAAAAACAATTCCAATTTTGGATCAGTTTATATCCTAATCTAACGTCAGTCTTGACGGTCAATGGCGTAAACTAATCCAAATTTGACATAATGTGAGTATTTTTATATCCTAATCTAACGTCAGTCTTGACGGTCCATGGCGTAAACTAATCCAAATTTGACATAATGTGAGTATTTCTGTCCAGGACCATAAACTTGAAGTCTTTTGATCTGAAGTGCCAAATTAGAGGGGCAAAATGAACCATATTTTTACTTTTATCTACCTGTAAATTCTAAAAGTATCATTTTTGGCATCTATCTTTGCTTATAATGGCAGTAAAGTAATGCAATTTTGGCATAAAATTTGGCACAAGAGCTTTGGTCCCACTCCTATGAAAACCCTAAGTTGAAGAAAACTAAAATGGCACCACCAGCAATGAATGTAGCATTGAAAACTTGACATAAATGGACAAATTACTGTAACTTGTGCAAAGATTTGTGAGAGGAGCGTACCATGGCTGTGGTGGCAGCTCCAAAAAGAGCAATTAGGGAAAGGACAGAGACTTGACCAACAAATGTCGCCATAGCTTCAAATATCAAAACACCATACACATATGGATGCTGTATTATCAATAATAAACAACAATAATCAATCACTCTTCATCTAAAAAATGCACGATTTTTTCGTTCAGATCTTAAGTAGTATGGACATTTAATTCAATCATTGTTTTCCAATTCAGAAACGGTTGAAAACTTAACGTTTCAGAACAGAACTTCATTTTTAACATAAAAAACCTTAAAATAACATTGTTTTGCCGTGTCCGTATCCGTGTCCGTGCTACATAGTTTTAGATAAAGAAATACACGAAAAAACAACGGTTTTGCTACCTCGGAACACGACTTCCATGCTGTGAACAACTCTCCGGTTATAATCATTGGAGGAATCAAGAAAGGCAAACCCACTACACTTGAACAAAACAGCATCTCCATCTGCCAATAAGATCATAAAGCAATAAACAATCATGACTCACACTCCCTTCTGATCACATTTTAAAACCAGAAACTGCATACTTTACCTGTGTGGTCTCAGGATTAATAGTAAAAATAGCTTCTTGCAGATTTCCAAGAAAAGCATCCATAATTAAAGCACCACATATCATCACAACACCAACAACATGAAAATTTGGGGAAGTTTTAGCATCAGCCAAGGTGAAAAAAATCAACCCAACAACCAAAAGCAATGCAGATATATATTCATGAACTGGATATTTTCTTCTCAACCCTGGAATAAAAGCACCCATCACCATCACTGGCAGAACCTACACCAGCCAAAAATTGTACTTTTTAAGCTCATTTTTCAATTCTTTCAAACATGGGACTAGTAATCGAAATCCCGACCTATCAGAATGTTGCTCATCGCTTATACCATTTGAATAAACACGAGACTAGTTCATTCATTACCTTGGTGGATTTAAACATGATTTGAGCAGGATAATTAAGAAAAGCCAAAGATCCTTTTGTAAGTCCATGAGAGCCCATAAGCACAGCAGAAAGCTTGATATAAGTCTTCCATGGATTCACCATTTGTGCTGGTGTAAAGCCTTGGAGATGAATCAGGATTATATACACAAAAATTTGAATAAATGTGAAGTACCATCCATAGCTGAAATATAAAACAATACAAAAACATAATTTAATATCATCTCAAAGAAACTACTATAAAGTATTTTAACAATGGCCCAAATCAAAAAAAATACCTGAATTGAAGCCTGTTGTATACATATTCCTGAAAATCCAACAATTAAAATTTACTCAGAAACCAGAGGAAACAGAATAAAATTGAAAAACAGAGCAAGTTTTTTACCTCGCAGATTCCATTGACAAGGTAGCCAAAGAAAAACCCAGAAGAGCAAATGAGAAACTGTTGCCATTTGGGTCTATCAGAGAGTGAAATTCCGAATAAAGACCGGGTTTTTTCTTGGTTCTTCATGTTTGGTCTCTTGTTTCTTTGTCTGTGGCTGCTGAATAGGTTGATCAAATTTGTGAAGTGGGTTTAGAATGAGATTAAAAACCCAAGAAATATTTTCAAGTTGGTGATGGATAAGTAAGCATGTTGACTTGAAATTAAAAGTTTTGGAATTGTCTTCAGCTTCAAGTTTGGTTACGTTTACATTTTGTGCTCTGTTTTCTGGTGAATAGTAAGAATTTATAATGGAGAAAGAAAATAAGTAAGTTTTAGTATCGGGGTGTGTTGGTCAGGTTTGGTTTGAATCGGTCGGTTTGATTCGGGTCGGTAGTAAAAATATCAGCTCCTACATCCTATTTTAGAAGTCTTGTATTCCATTTTGAAATATCTCATTTTAAAAATTATATTTCTATATTTAGAGAAATTTTACATGGAATGTCTTTTTTTAAAAAAAAAAATCATGGTAGAAAAAATTATAAAAAAAACTACTATCATTAATAAGAATAAAAAAAATCATGTTTTTTTTTGCGTTTTTAATCTTTCTGTAAAATAAAATGGGACTTTTAATATGAGATCAAGAAAAAAATATACTTTATGTGGTCTATAATATTTATCGTATTTGACTATTTCATATAATTAAATAATTAATAAACATGTCGTTATTTATATATATATTTATTAAAAAAATTATATAATTATAACTATTTTTAAATTTTATTAATCCTTTTAGTCTAACTAAATTATTTGTTGATGAGAATAAACTTGACAAATAATAATAAATACTCTTTTATATTCGGAAATTATATACATTATAAATTAAATTATTTTCTCAAATGTGACAAATATTATAAAACGGAAATTAAAATATAGGCCGAAGTAAAGAGTGATTAGTTTGATTTAATTTTTAAATTAACCAAAACATAAAAAAATGTGAATATATAGAACATTTTAATATTTTAATTCAAAAAAGATAATGTTATTTTATAAAAATATTCTTAAGAATATTAATTCGTATAAATGCAGTTAATTTTTTTAAAAATTCAATCTTTTAAACTTAAAAATTAGAATTAAAAAGTCAAAATAAACAAGTAAATTAATATTTTTATATTCTGTTCGACTCGGTTTGATTTTCGATCCGGTTCAATTTCTACGCACACGTAATGTGAGTTGCAGTAGTTGATGGATTGATTTGTTAGGCACCGTCTGATGAAGTAGGTAATTTTTGATTGGCTGAGTTAGTATTTTCTCTGTTGATGATATGGCTTCGCGTTTAAGGAGTCCTCTTTGTCGTTTATTCTAGGCCTAATTACTTAAAAAAAACCCATATTGAAACAATTTTTCGTTTATACCCTGACATAGGAAAAAATTCATTTGTACCCTTTTTTTGATTTTTCGTTTTCAATTGTACCATAAAATTTTATTTTTTGACAATTTAATTAATTATAGGATGAAAATATTAAAAATAATTAAATAGAAGGGTTATATCATCTTTTTTCTATTTGAAAAAATACAAATAAGATAAAAAATGAAAGATTATTTTAAACTTTTTCTAGATAAAAAAAAGTTTAATTTAGTGCTTTAGGGTAGAGTTGAAAACAAAAAATCAAAAAAAGGGTACAAATGAACTTTTTCCTAGGTCATGGTATAAACGAAAAAATATTATAAGGTGGAGGTTTTTTAAGTAATTAAGCCTTTATTCTAACAATTAAGAATTTTTTTAAGAGAGTAACCTAAACCTCTTTAAGACTGATTAGATCTCTTAACTAACTTGCATAAAATGAAATAAAAATAAAAAAGTCTACGTCAAATTAAGATATTTAGTAGTATTATTTTATTTTAATAAAAAAAATAATAGTACTTCCCTTTGATATTTATGAACTTCTTAACCCAAAGTGTTAGACATAGGTTTTAATTGCTTTAAATACACTCTAATACATTCAACTCTTGACTAAGTGACCTCTTAGCTATTCATTAGTTTATAAAAGTCAAATTTCTACGTATTTTACATTACTGTTTATTAAAAAGACGAACTTAAATAAAATTAATTAGCTTTCAATTGAAAATGAAAAAAAAAATGAAATTAATTCTTCGAAATTGAAACAGCCTACCATTAACTTGTGAAACCACTTCTAGTTTGCGGTGAACTTCAACCAAATTGTCGCCGTTTTTCTTTTTAAGTAAGAGGAATAAAAATTATAGTGAAATTGTGACTATAGGAAGTTAAATTTGTGTTGCCGGAAAAAACAAAAATGATCTTAAATAATCCACAAATTGTTTAGTCCTTAAAAATAAATTCTAATATTGTCATTACTTACAATGGTTAACAAAAATCATTGACTACGCACATATATATACCTACTAAAAATGGGAAGATACAATATTAACGAGCATAGTTCGAATAGTATAAACATCGTGTAATATTCTATTAAAGTCTTTTTTTAAGGAATGCTCCTCTTTGCATTGGTTAAAAAAAGGTGAAAAAAAACACAATTAAAATATCACAATGGTAAAAGAAATAGATTTTGTTGCAAAATAGTCAATTTAGGTGTATAAAAATGCTGTGAACATATTTGTAGAGAGATAATAAAGCCAAAAAGAAAAGGTGGGAGGGATGGATTGGAGGCCAATTTAGTTTTGCTTGATGCCTAACTAAAAGCTTATTATATACCAAACGACATGCAATACTCCAACGTTTAACAGGAGAGTGATTAGAGTTGAGAGAGAGCAGAAGCAGTCAAATGTAGCTCTGAATTTTGCAGCTTCTTGATTTTTGCAATCAACCATTTATTATTACCTCACTTCTTTTTCCATCGTCCCACCCCACTCTTTTCTTTTTCTTACGTGTCAAATCTATTGCATGCCATCATTATTCATTCTATGTGTACTCTTTAATGAAATTTAGCTAATTAAGCTAATGTTTAGAGTGCCACTGAGAGAGTACAATGTGGGTTATTAGTCTGACGTGATGTGGATTTGTTTTACTTTTTGAGGCACCACGTCAGCATCTGTTAACGCTATCAGCCAAATATTGAACGGAAAAAGTTTATTGACCGTGAGATCGAAACTCAAAAGGTTCATAGGCCGAAAATGTAATTTAGAGACTATGGGTATAGAAAGCCACAATGCCAGAGACGACGGATAAAAATAAACCGTCAGATGGCCTAACCTCCTCACATAATTGATACTGGGTATAAAGTAGACATATTTATGGGCGTAGGTATCAACCTCGCTTTCCTAGAGTTGTATGCCTGTACCGAGC
Organism: Mercurialis annua; assembly: GCF_937616625.2. Lineage (NCBI taxonomy): Eukaryota > Viridiplantae > Streptophyta > Magnoliopsida > Malpighiales > Euphorbiaceae > Mercurialis > Mercurialis annua. The sequence continues at coordinate 45,394,254 of NC_065575.1, read as the reverse complement.
TTGGATAATGATGTTTTTTTCTCAAATTTGACTCGAGCATGAGTTTGAATTCGGAAAGACTCGTTTTTTAGTAGGCTTGCGCTTTAGTATTGTTAAAAGTCTAATATAAGTCCGTCCAAATTCAATCCGAACTCATATAAATAAAAATGTTCGGGTAAAATTCGAATAGTAAATTTAAAGTTTAAATTGGACTCGGGCTGAACTTGAACTTATATTTTTGAAAATGTTAAGCCTGCTCAAGTTCAACCTAAGCCCATGAATATTTTTAAGTATGAAAGTTCGCATTGCAAAATGGCAAACTCATGATCTCTAGAATTTTGGGAGAATTCTACTTTATTTATCTTTTTACAAAATTTTAGAATAAGCCAATGCCAAAGGCTACATAGATAGACCCACAAGAGGTGTATGGGTAGGGCATGAGTAATGCCCACCAAAAACTACTGAAATTCCACATAGGCCCGTCATTTTTCTCTAATAGTCAATGGGCCTATAACGTAATGGGCCAATGGTAGCTGAAATGTTAGCCTGTTTCAGTTGATCAAGAGATGAGATCAATGAGTAGATCATCAACCAAAAGACCCATAATCCCATTTTCAATAGCCAAACCCAACTCTTGTTGTTCTTCTTGAAACACCCCCCAATTTCCTTCCTTTTCCATATCAGATACATAAACTTCTTTTTTCTCCGATCCAGTCCACTTCATATCTTCTCCATTCATCCATTTTTTTACTCTCCTCATCATCTCACTTTCATTTCGATTTCTACTCAACTCGTCTCTAAAGAAATCAAACACTATCCTTTCGACATTACCATCGTTAAATTCTGCGAGTGAATTCGTCTCTTTAACACGACTCAATAGTTCCCATGCCTTTTCTTCTACTTCTTGGTCCCTACTATTTGTTTCTCTTATTTCTTCCTCATCTTCTTCACTAGAGCTGGCATTTTCGTCCATTGGCATCCATTTTTCAAGATTGATAGGCTCAACTCTAGCCAGCCTCTCAAATTTTTGGATCTTTTGCATAAACTTTTGTTTAGTTCCTGTTTAAATATATAAATTTAGTAAATTTTACTACATCATTTTTGATAATTAACCACTCCACAAGAAAATTAAGTAAAATGATACGTACTCTCAAAGGAGCTTGACTCATAATCATCATCATCGTCTTCTTCAAATTCAGTATTGTCAATGACTGAAACAGGGCTATTCTGCTGCCTCTCCTCTGCCTGTTCATTTTCATTGTACAAATTCAAGTTAGTTAACGAAACGATGTCGTTTTTACAGTTTATAATGACTAAAACGATGTTGTATAACGACTTTAAATTAAAATATCAAAAAATAAAAACTTGCGACTTTTAGTGTCAATTAATTCTAAATACATAATTAATTCTAAATACATTATATTTAAATTGCTACAAATACAAAAATTAAAATTTATATGCAAGTAAATACAAACAATAGGTAAATATTTAAATTCATCTTTTCAAATATCATAAAATAAATACCACGCATACTACTCCATAATTGTTTTTTTACATTTTATATTTTAAGATAAGATTTCATTTTTTATATGTTCTAGCGTCAATTATTATATAAAAGAATCAACAAGTAAATGAAAATATTGTTGCCTAGGGGAAGGGGCAGTATGTGACACATCTATTTCAGTCCCCTTATGCAAACGACAAGACAAAAATAAGATAAATTATATGCTCCGAGTCTCTGACCATAACCAGAGGTACCGTACAACGACAGACAAGGTCAACCCAATCTCACTAAACGACACACCCTCACCGCTTCTCAAACAATAAACAAATCTACTAAACGACATCTACTGGACCCTCATCAGCAGACAACATATATTATAACAGATGCGGTGCAATAAAATAATTCTCTTTACCTTGTCTGTTGTCGCCGCCTCCATCGTATCCTCGCCGACACGTGGTAAATTTAATTTACCCACTTTAACCACCTCGTTACCGTCCCAGCTGCACGGTAAATTCTCCGCTGTGAAATCGCTGTCGCACCAGCTGCTTGTCGAGCCATTGCTGCTCCTGCTGCATGGAGTCGTGGCGGTGGAGCCTGTCGTTGTGGTGGTGGTGGTGTAATGATGTGGTGATGATGGCGGTAAATCCGACGGTGGAGATTTTTCTTCGATGAGGTCTCGAAATGATTTCCACCGTATAATATCTTTGATTGTGACTACTGTAACTTTGACTTCGGTTTCTTTGTTTTCTTGATTTTCTTTGCATGTGCTTCGTTTAGACGACAGCCGCCGCGACAGGGTTCTGGGGAGAATGGATGTAGACTTAACGGCGGTCATGAACTGCATGTTCTTGATGGCGTTGATTATCATGTTTTGAAATGCTGAGATGGAACTTCGAGTTCTTGTAAGTGAGTTTTTGCTGTCGAGATCGTTTTTGATTAGGGTTCTGACCGGCAAAGAATCGGCCGGGTATCTTGGAAATGATCTGAACCCGTTTGAAGAGCAAGAATTTGACTCGTCGATGAGGAAATCTTTGAGCATTCGTGGTCTGCGCTCGGACATGAATTGGTTTCTTGATTTTGAAACTGTATCTGAACGATTCATTTTGTTCAAGAACCGAAAAGAAAACGGAACGAATGAGTTATAAGTGCTGGACAGCAAACTGGTAGATCGTGTTTTTGAAAACGGAAGAGATAGAGTGAGTGAAGTGAAGTGAAGAGGAGTGAAGGGAGTTTATAAATAGAAAAGAGAAAAGAAAGTGAGAGGTAAGTTCTAGTTGGGGATCTCTAAATGAGGAAGGTGACTGAGGATGTGTAGAAGCGTGGATGCTTCTAATTTTTTAATTGTTTATTGTAGGAGACATGTTTATGTTAAAAAAATGAGGTTATGAATAAATTAATGGGGATTTGGAAAGGGATTTGATGTCATAATTTGGGGTTTGAGTGTTATGTAATTGACTACTTATGATTAAGTTGAGGACAAATGCAATATGTGGCTTTAAACATTGATGACATGGTAATAACTTGGAGCGTAGTAGCACGAGTGATCTCGTGATCGTTTCCTTACTGGGATTTGCTGACTGGGATTTGTAGGTCCTAAAATTGAAGGGTGAGCCATTTTTGGAATGAGGATTAATTCATCCCCATGTTTTCATAAAATTTTACAAACAAATTACCATAAAGTCCTTCATATATGTTATAATTTACATTTTAATTTTTTTTATTTGAAAATCAAATGATTTTTTTTTTTTGTTTCCGTCAACAGTTTACATCTTCTATCTATTTTTTGTGTTAGTCAATGGAGTAGACTCACAACCACACATTTCAGGTGATGGATAAGAAACTCGCTTGTTCTATCTTATTAGATTGTCTATGAAGGATTAGGCAAACTATTTTTGAGAGCTCGCCTAATTCTACATAGGACTCGGTATTTTATTGGTTGGTAACAGGAACCAAACTAGATGCACATATTATTACTATGTCATTTACTTTTAAGAAATGGATTATAACTTCAGAAAAATATGCATGAAATCTTAGCTATGCATATTATAGGATTCACCAACTAATAACCAAAATCATTTGCATAATTTAGACCATTTTAAGCAGTCGATTGAAACAATAATTGTATGTTAGATTTATTGCATAAGCACCAAATCCAGTGCTGAAAATACATTGTTGTAGTGATTTGATTCATGAGCCAGTGGGCAACTTGTTTACTTGCAAAACGAGAAGCTGTAGCTAGCCAGGTCATGGAGGGCGTACACATGTGGCCATTTTCTATCACCTATTTACACGTGCAAGGATCTAATTTGAGCGATTTGTGGACCCTGGTCCAAGCAGGATCCGATGTTTTACTATTGCAATGCAACCAGAAGAGAAAGCAATCTTCTGTCTGCTCAAACACCAAAATTAATATAACAAATTATTATGAGACCTTTTCATATTTATTATATAATTCATACGTTCGTCTCTTCTTTTTAAAAATCAAATTTTATAGTCTTTCAGTTTCGTTTTTATTAACACTTTAGTCTTTCCGTGCATTTTTGGTGTTAGTCGACATAGTTAATAGACTTAGAAATAAGTTAATTTTCAAATATAAGGAAAGAAATCGAAAATAAAAACAAAGATAAGGGACGGAATCATTGAGAAAAACAAAATAGGGGAACCATATAGTTTTGTCGACTCGATTGATTAACAACAAAAATTGACAGAATAACTAAATTATTGACAGAGAGACCATAGACCATAGATTGTTTTTTTTGGCCCGTACACGCTACGTGTGAGGGGAAATGTTGAAGTGGGAGTCTGCCACATTGGTTATATTATATGTGTGAATGGACATGATTGAACCGAAACAAATTTGTATATGCACGTGAATTGTCACATCTCACCTATATAAGCAATACTCCTACTGATTAATCAAAAATAATATTTCTAATATGGTATAGAGCGGGTTTTGTTCGAAATTTTAATTATCAAGTTGTCCGTCTAGATGTTCAGTCCAGCGGCCTGCTCTGGTGTTGCTGTTGCGAATCAAATCACAATCACAAATTCACAGGTAGTTTCAATTTCAAGCGAACCAGATATCCAGTTCTGATTGCACTTGAAGGGAATTGTTAAAGATAATTGTTGAGAAGAACAAATATAAATGAGTTTGTAAGTGTGAACCTTTAACCATCTATTAGCTAGTTTTAGTTTAAGTCTAGTTGAAAGTGAGCATATTTCATAAGCATACGGCTTGTCACATTTTCACCAATTCATAATCAATCACTCCTGCCAATTAATTAAAAATAATATTTTTAATATGGTATTGGAGCGGGTCTGACCTAGATTCTTAATTATCTGGATAAGTCTGAATGTTCAATCCCAGCCTGGTCCAGTGTTGTCTTTGCGTATTAAATTGCAATTACAGTTTAGGAGAAGTTTCAATTTCAAGCGATAACCAAATGTATAGTTTCGATTGTTCTAGTACTATTATATCAGATCATGGTTGATCTATAAATACATTTCATATTTAAACCACAAGACGTAAATGAGTTGATAAGTCGCCTTTCTAATTTAAGTGAGGTCGTGGGTATGAACCGTACTTATGTATGCAACCTTTTAAAATTTGGGGTTAGAGTTTGCCTTCCGTAAGGGACCTACATGGCTCGAGTGGAGATCAGTCTGAATGTGGAAGGTTTAAAAGTGTCGTCTCATAGTTGAGACTGTCAGAAAACCTCATATACTTTGTATTAAAAAAAATTCATATATACGTAGATTCACATTATCATCTAAATATAATCGATACACTTATTAATTTAAAAATAATATTTTTAATATGTGGTTTAGGAAATTTATACATCACTTCACTATTTTAAATGTAAAATTAGATTATACAAATATATATTATTTTTTTCAAAAAAATCAAAAAAATTATGAATAACGATATATCTTCTGGCTATAAAGTACTCCATTCGCATTAATAGAGTTGTGGACTTTGACAAATTTTTTTGTCTCAAAACTCTTATCCACTTTTAAAAAATACTAATAATTTTAGAAACTAATTTTTCTATTCTATTATTTAATATCCACTAATAAAGTAAATTGAAAGTGAATCCTACATTGAATAAGGGTATAACAAGAAAAATAGAGAAAAATTTATAGGTCCCATAATAATAATTATATTTTTTTAATCTGTTATATTTTAATAACATCATACAAAATTTATAACAGATTATAATATAATTCATTTTTTAAATTATTTATTTTTATGAACAGCTACTGATTTATTAAATTTTTATGTTGAATTTGGGACAAAAAGTAAATTATCGTCGACAGCAGGGTTCGAACCTGCGCGGGCGAAGCCCAACAGATTTCAAGTCTGTCTCCTTAACCACTCGGACATATCGACTACTTGTTTCTCTAATCACATGTTTTAAAAGTAGACAAAATTGATAACGTCGAGCATTCAAACGTGGCACATAACGGCACAAAATCTCTGTCTCCTTCATCTTCTCAATCTTTTCGCTTTGTTTCCTTCCAAGTTCTTCCACTTCCCTCAACAAAACGCCATTTTTTTTCCTCAATTCATAATGCCGTTACTCTATTTGCTGCTGAACTCTTCATCAAGCTTAACTTTTTCCTTTTGAATCAAAGAAAAAAACGAGTGTATCATAATGGGAGTGGGCGGCAAATTCTGGGATTTACTTAAACCCTACGCCCGTCACGAAGGACCCGATTTCTTGACAAACAAACGGGTGGCCGTCGATCTCTCTTATTGGATTGTCCAACACGAAACCGCCATCAAATCTTCCGTGCGCAAACCTCATCTCCGCCTCACCTTCTTCCGTACCATCAACCTCTTCTCCAAGGTTTTTTTTTAATTTTTTTTATCCGCTTGAACAACAAATTTTTGTTTATTAATTAATTTTGAATGCTTGCAGTTTGGTGCATTCCCTGTTTTTGTTGTTGATGGAACCCCCTCGCCGTTAAAGTCTCGGGCCAGAATTTTGCGGTTTTTTCGGTCATCTGGTATTGAGATTTCTGATTTACCGGTGCCGGAAGACGGTGTATCTGTTGAGAGGAATGGGGCGTTTTTGAAATGTGTTAAAGAGTGCGTGGTTAGTTATACAGACAGTTGGTTTTCTTTTAGTTTTTACTGTTATTACTGTTATTGTAAATTAGGTGAAAATTTGGTTTTTTTTTTGTTGTCTGTTAGGAATTGCTTGAACTGTTGGGGATGCCGGTTTTGAAAGCGAACGGCGAAGCTGAAGCTTTGTGTGCTCAGTTGAACCTTGAAGGTCTTGTGGATGCTTGTATTACTTCGGATAGCGATGCTTTCTTGTTTGGGGCTAAATGTGTTATCAAATCCATTAAACCCGACTCTAAAGTATGTTTTTTTTATTAGTTTGTTGTTTCGATTAAATCTTGATTGAAAAGATATGTTTAGACTGAAGTGAAAACGGAGTCTACCATGGATTAAACTTTGATTAATCTGTGTTTCCAAACTGTGTATATGCTTAGCGTGAGAGCATCATTGTGTGCAGGAGCCATTTGAATGTTATCAAATGTCAGATATTGAAACTGGTCTTGGGTTGAAGAGAAACCATTTGGTAGCCATTGCTTTGTTGGTTGGGAATGACCATGATCTAAATGGAGTCCGGGGGATTGGAGTTGATACTGCTCTACGTTTTGTCCAAACTTTTCCAGATGATGAGATTTTGAACGGGTCAGTGCTTTTGACATTTCCAAATTTTCATTTTTTTAAGTTGATTGTATTGAGCTAGGATCTTGTTTTTATGGTTTATGTAGCTTACGTGAAATAGGCAAGGGAAATGCTGACATGGTTCAGGATATTTCGAAGGTTAAGGAAACTGATATGATTGATCCATATGAAAACTCGCCAAAGTCAAAGTCTTCTCACTGTACTTTGTGCGGACATCCTGGTAGTAAAAGAGCACACTTCAAGTCTTCTTGTGAGTACTGTGACACCACTAGTGCTGAGGGTTGCACTAGAAAGCCTGAAGGTTTTAAATGTAATTGTATCAGCTGTAATAAGGTGCATCTTGATGTTCTCTTTTTAGTGTTATACAACTTTTATGTTGATTTTTCCTAGTTTCACTAAATGCATTTTTAAGTGTTTTAACTTTATGTGCTGTTCTATTCAGCCATTATAACAAACATATAACAAATGTTTGCATTGCAGATCCGCAAAGATAAGGAGCAGCAAAAACTTGAAAATTGGCATAATAAAGTTCACGATAAGATTTCAATGGAGCTGAATTTTCCAAATGATGATATTATTGAAATGTATTTGTGTACCAGTCACGTAAATTTTATTGGTAATGTAGTCTGACAACCTTTTCTTTGCTGGTCCTCTTATTAAGCCATTAACTATATCCTTGTGAGATTTCTCATACTTTATGTCACATGGAGCTCCTCTACTTATTTATTTAGAATAAATTTAATCCAGCTGTTGGAGAAGGGCAGAACCCTGCCACTCTTATATCCTTTTTTTTCTAGAATTTTTAATTGTTTCTCTAATATCTGGCTGTGGGGAGGAGGTTGATATAGGTATTAGGGTGAATGGGATTAGATGTAGGACTAATGGGTGCCTTCTGTGATTAATTTTTTTTTACAAAAAATATTACCTTGTCCACTTATCACCATTTAATGAGTTATAATCATTTCCTGGTAAAATAGACAAAGTAGACTAAAAACAATTTAACGATAGGTAAAGCCAGGACTAACATATTAGTAAGTTTGAATTGTTTGTTTAAAATTTACGGGTCATTTTTCACGCCAATCTATTTGCTGTTGTATTTTATTGTTTTCTATTTCGTGTCCTATATTCAGTTGTGAGTTTTTTCTTTATACAGAGGATGGTGGCACATTTTTATCATGGGGAAGCCCAAACTCAGAGATGCTTGTCGATTTCCTGGCTTTTCATCAGCTTTGGGAGCCATCTTACATTCGACAAAGAATGCTTCCTATGTTATCAACTATTTATCTGCGAGAGATGATTGAAAAAACCGAGAAGACATTGTTATATGGGCAATATGAATTCAATTCTATTCAGCGTGTCAAAATAAGAAATGGGCACAAATTTTATGTGATCAAGTGGAAGAAAGCTGTGCACACTGTTAGCATTGATATCGATACAGACACACCGGAAGATTCGGATATGCAGCAGGAAGACATTGTAGAAATTGACGATTCGATTGATCAATTGGAAGAGTACAATGTCCCACACAGTTATGTTCATGGTGGATGTTGGTTTTTGCTGACAGATGAAAATATGGATCTTGTTCGTGGTGCTTTTCCAGATGCAGTTGACAGATATTTAAAGGAGAAGGTATGTCCTCTTCCTGTTTTCCATTTCGGAGTTGTAATTAGATATAATAATAAGGGAAAATATGGATGAGTTGGAGAAGTGCTTCAGCACTATTCTATGATCAAGTCATCCACATTAATCTGAATAGAGACATAAGAAATTGCCATCAAAATTACTCTAGATTGCTGAATAATATTCGTTCTTGTGATCGAGTACCAACAGGAACTGAAAGAATCAAAAAGTAAAAAGAGTTCAGGCTCCAAAGGCAAGTCAGAATCGGTGAAGTCACCTGGTATCCAAAAGAACATAACAGAATTTTTTCAATCCACCAAAGTACAGTTTCATGCAACTGGAGGAGAAGAGCAAGCTGATTGTTCTAAAAATCAAGATGGTGTGATTTCGAAAGAGAAGAGGAAGATTTCAAGTTCAAACCTTCCAAAGTCTGTGCGCCGCCGCCTTCTATTTAAGTAGATGTGACGTTCTAGGCACAGTATATTAAAATGTAAAGCTAATATAACTAGTAGTTTAGAATAGATAGATTTTTTGTAGATAAGCTAGGAACTAGGTTTTGCAAATAGTTAATAATGAACGTTGCAGGCCTTTGGTGATTAGTAGTTGAGTGGCTTGCTTTAGTGATTAGTAGATGTTTCAGTTTTTATAATCATTTGTTTTTTTATGTAAATCCTTTCTGGGGTTGTTTTTTAGCTGTTTATATCAGAACAATGGCCTTGCTCTAAAATATCCAGTGTTTGAAGGTTTTCAATTCCCTGCCGTTCTCCTATCTTTTATTTAATCAGACAATGAGCTTGTAAGTAACAGCTAGATACAGTTTTGTTATATATATTTGTTATCTTGTCGCGGGTCTTAAACTTTCCAGATAAGGCGTTCCCTCCTCTGCTAGCGAGGATACGACTCCTATCAGGTTGATATCTTTTCAATTTGCATTGACGGTGGCTTTTGAAGCGAATTGGCATTAAGAAGACCAGAGACTGATTTTAGGTAATGAAGTTGTTTTATTCATATGTCGGGATATTATGTATATTTGACCGAAGGAGAGAATTAAACGATAATTTTTTTGCATGTACTCTTATCCTGAAGGGTGTATATGGCATCCATATTGAAGGTAAATGGCAGTCCAGTCAAGCTATTTGAATTTGATAGATCTTTTAACAGAAATAAGTTCAATACTGCCTTTTCAGGGTGCTTTCTTACCTTATTTGGCCATATTTGATAATGCCATTTGTTGTTTTTGTTATCATATGAATTTAGAATTTTTGACACGGGATTTTCCACAGTAACGGGCTCTTTGTATTGAAATATATATTTGACCACCTCTGTGTACGGTATACTACTTCTGAAGGCAAAGATTATCAATCTTAATTTTTTTTATATATAGACACCTCAAAACTCTAAGTGTTATATTTTATTTGGCACTAAAAGTATCAAACAACTCATATTCTCCTTGCAGATTTATTTGCTTGTCAAACATGACAGTGCAGCAGGCTCTCTCAGCAGATATCGATAAAAATGCAGAAGGTGTTATCGGTGTCAGCATCTTGGTTGTAGATTGTAATTCGGCATGTCTTGCAATTGTATCAAAAATGCTTTGTACATCTGGATATAAAGGTATAGAAAGCCTTCAGTTTTCTTATTTTATTACTCTTATAAATAAAATCTATTTAGTTATGAGTAGCAGTTCTTGTTATACATAATTGGAGCAAGGAAGTAATGGTTATATCAAGCACCACGGATCTCTCAACTCTTGAGCAGATTTTTCTTTACTATATCACTGACAATCTGTCTGTGGAGAAATATAGGTTCGGCTCTGGAGCGAAAGATTGTACTTTCAAGATCTATAGTTAAATTAATCATTATGTTTAGGAAGACATAATTATCAGTAGATATATTTCCACAAACCTTGAGCTCGAAAATATATAATTATTTTTACACGTGTCGTTTCCCTCCAATAAAAGTCATCAAGAGAACCCTGTGCTGAAATTGAAATTTGGCTTATATCTATGATTAACATTTATAGTTAAACTAATCATTATGTTTAGGAAGACATAATTACTAGTAGATACGTTTCCATAAATTTTGTGCTCGAAAAGATTTAATTATTTTTACACATGCAGTTTCCCTCCGTTAAAAGTCTTTAAGAAAATTCTGTGCTGAAATTGAAATTTGGCTTATATCTAATTTTAAGATCTATAGTTAAACTAATCATTTTTTTTTCTAGAAAGACATAATTATTAGTAGATACATTTCCATAAACTTTGTGCTCGGAAATATTTGATTATTTTTACACGTCATTTCCCTCCGAGAAAGCCTTTAATAGAACTCTGCTGAAATTGAAATTTGGCTTATACTGTTTTCACTTGGCAGTCGTTACTGCTACACGGGCCACTGATGCATTGCACATTTTACGGGAGAGAAAAGAGAAGATTGACCTTATTTTGACAGAGGTCCACTTGCCTGATATGGATAAATACGAACTACTCGAAACCATGCGAGAAATTTCCTGCTTGCCCATTTTGAGTAAGTTGCCCCACAATATCTTATATGGTATGTTCTTTAATGTACATTAAAAATTGTCTGATCCAGTTCGGATTTGCTTGGATTACATTTTTTTTTCCGCAGTTCTATCGGCTGATGATACCGAGAATGTCATGCTAGGCTGTCTGTTTAAAGGGGCTATGTTTTATCATGTGAAACCAATCACTTTTAATGATGTCCAAAACTTCTGGCAGTTTTCATGTATGAAAAACAGAAAGAAAAATGCCACTCAAGGAGCTCATAGCTATCAAGGTCAGTTGCCTCGTATGGTTGCTTCAAATGACGCTTCAGAATGTCGATCAATTTTAGACACTTGCGAGCAGAATGCCCAGAGGGCCAAAAGAAAAGAGCCAGAAGATATGGATAAAGACGAGGAAGATAATCTCAGTTCAACTGCACCGAAGAAACGAAAGCTAGTATGGACCAGTGACCTGCACAGCAGATTCATGCAGGCTGTCAACTTATTAGGCATTGATAGTAAGAATTTATTGGCTCCGTCATTTTGTTACTTGGTGCAGTAACTTCTTTTGTTAGTAGCAAAGATTGCCCATTTGTTACTACTGGTTTCTAATTTCCTATTTCTAATTAGATGCTCAGCCGAGTAAAATACTTAGTCACATGAACGTTCCGGGGCTGACAAAGGAAAACATTTCAAGCCACTTGCAGGTCTGTTCACTGAGATCTATGTTGCACAAAAACTTCTACAGTCTTACGTTTCTACTTTTTTTTCCATTTTTGAAACCCATTTTTTATAAAAAAAAAATTGTTTCCTTTTCGGTGAAGATTACGTACATGCATCTCTTGATTCTAAGGTTTTCTTTCTTACGTTACAAATGTTTAAATTTCCAGAAATATCGCATTTCTGTGAAACGCGAACAAGATGAAATACAGAACAACATGTTCAGAGTTGACAATTTTTATCCATGGAATATCGAGTCTGGAGCTTCTGAATTCCTGAATCCTCAATACTCGATAACAAGAAATCCACAAGATTTCAGAAGCTATTATCAGAATTGGACGAATCTCCATGATTCTTCCATGTCCGTGCCTTCTCTTGGTTCAAGCAATTCTCCCATGTATATGCAGTCATCTCCGCAGACCAATCAGATGAACACTACCCATAACAGCAGCAGTAATGATAGTCCTGCTACACTAACAATTACCAGTAATGAGGAGCTGCCTAAGGGGAGGTTTGATCAAATAATTAACGTAAACAATAATATGAAAAATCACGGATTTGAAGAAATTGTAGGTGACGGCGTAGAGCTATTTGGCGATTGTTCCTCACAGCAGCAAGACGATTACATGCTGCCGCCTCTGTCTCCGCTCCCGCTGGTATGGGATCAAGAGAAGGACTGGGTTACTAGGGATGATATGTTAGAAATCGATGAGATATTTGATTTATCAACATTTTTCTAGTAAAATGTTGCTCCCATGAAGATTTGATCTTTTGAAAAGGCTGTATTTCAGGTTTTGAGCCATAAATAATTTGTTTGTTTTTACAGTTTAGTAGCAGTTATTCAGTTGAAGCTGCATGTAATAAAATATCACTTTGTTATTACAAAGGAAGCTTTAGTCCATTTTTCAAGCTCTCATATACTAAAAAACGACGCCGTTTATGTGAACCTCCAACAAATAACAAAAATATCTCCATTTGCCATTTCCCTAATCTAAAATAAATTCAAATCTCTCAATTATTTGATGCCGACCTCAATTATCATCACCTCTATAAATCCAAATTTGATATCGAATCTCTCATCATACCCAGTTGTGTTTGAGCGAATTAGGGTTAAAAATGAGACATTTCAGGTAGTTTAATTGCTTGAATTTCCTTTGAACACAACGTGTTCGATAAAAGTTCCCAATGAAAAATAGATTGAAGGAGAGAGTTTGTGGCAGCCTTCAAATTAATTACCAGCCATATACTCAAGGGCACAATTGAACTCATTTTAAAACGTCAGTGGGTTAAGTGAGATCAAAAATTCATTAAGGGTTTAATATCCCCCTCCATATTACCATAAGGGCATAATTGTCCCTTTTTTTCAATTTTTAAGTAGATTAAAATCAAACTGTTAGTTAATTGGAAAGTCTTAACTACTTTTGGGCGCCATGAGCTTATCATCATCACCATCTTGTAATCTCGTGCAGCACCTAATTCTTGCACCTCCAATAAATGGAAGAACTGTACGGAAGAGGATGATAAGTGTACGTTGTGATACAAAATCAAGAAAAAGCTCAGATGATTACCATGCCACACTTAAAGCTCTCAATTCTAGAGGCCGTAGACCTCGAAAATCACTTGGCCAGGTTAAATTTTCTAAAATTTTGCCTTTTTTTCTTGTAGAAATGTGTTTTTTGATTGGTAAGTAGTAACATTTTTGCTGTAAAAAATGATAATGCAGCACTATATGTTGAATTCTGAAGTGAATGAGCAGCTTGTTTGTGCTGCTAATGTTGAAGAAGGAGATGTGGTTCTTGAAATTGGACCTGGGACTGGTTCTTTAACCAATTTTCTTTTGGAGAGTGGAGCCACCGTTCTTGCTATTGAGAAAGTCTGCATCTTTACATGTTTAAATTAACCTATCAACTTTTTTTTTCTTTTTTTCTGAATTTAATTTATCTCGTTAGTAAAAGAATTTTTTATCCGGCTGCTGAACTATAGGACGCGCAAATGGCTGTCCTAGTCGAAGAAAGATTTTCTCATACAGACCATTTTAAGGTAACATTATACTGCTTTCACTAGTAAGTGTAGCACGGACATGGATACATGGAAACGAGAGACACTTAGACATGAACATAGCAAAACAATGCTATTTTAAGGTTTTCTATGTTAAAAAAAATGAGGTTTTGTGTCCGAAACGCTAAGTATCCGACATGTTTCCTAAACAGAAAACGGGACACTTGGACACGGCAAAGCAGTGTTATTTAAGGTTTCTTATGTTAGAAATGAAGTTTTGTCTGAAACGCCAACTTTCCGACACGTTTCTGAAACAGGAAATGTTGATTGGATAAAGTGTCCGTGCTGCTTCAAATGCTCTTTTTCATGTTTTGCTAACTCTTATCTCTGTTTTTAGGTTTTGCAAGAGGATTTCCTCAAATGTCACATTCGTTTGCATATGTCATCGCTGTTGGAAAGTAGAAGTTGTTTGACCGAGAAACCAGACCGACGCGCAAAAGTGAGTTCTTTATATTTCTTTATTATTCAGCCCTTTAGAATTGACGAGAAATTGTCTGCAAGTGTTGTTTTTGCAGGTTGTTGCGAATATACCATTTAATATAAGTAGTGACGTAGTTAAACAACTAGTTCCTATGGGTGATATATTCTCAGAAGTCGTTCTTTTACTTCAGGTGAGAATTTAAGAGTCTAATGCTACTTATTAATCTCAGGAGGAGACAGTTATAATAGTCTAACATTTTCAGGAGGAGACAGCTTTACGTTTGGTAGAATCATCTTTAAGAACATCAGAATACCGACCCATCAATGTTTTTGTCAATTTTTATTCAGGTACATTGAAATGTAAAATCTTCTTCAAAGGGTGATCAATGGATTTTAATGCCTAGAATCAAAGCATACAGCTTTTATCATTTGGTTTTACTGCAATAACCTGCAATTTTATAAAAACATTCTTAGTTTCTAATGGATTTGATATGTGGATCTTAATTCGGACATCTACTTCATGCTTTTTCGTATTGGATCATAATCAATTTTCCAGATACTTAGTTTCAAAATGCTGGTTTTGTTTTTCAGATCCTGAGTATAAATTTAAGGTTCCACGGTCTGACTTTTTCCCTCAGCCAAATGTGAGTAACTTGACCTACTAAGGATGCAAATAAAGCTCTGTGCGATTTTTCGAAGTTCTAGTGGCTCAGAGAGACCATTGGTCAGATAAATTTATCACAG
The DNA here is from genome assembly GCF_937616625.2 of Mercurialis annua. Lineage (NCBI taxonomy): Eukaryota > Viridiplantae > Streptophyta > Magnoliopsida > Malpighiales > Euphorbiaceae > Mercurialis > Mercurialis annua. The sequence goes on along the minus strand of NC_065575.1, from coordinate 45,379,005 downwards.
AAGGTTTATCGGATATTATTGAAAAATTTATAGAGGAATGAGTCTATCTTGTAGGTTGATGCAGCTGTTGTTAAATTTAAGCTAAAGCAAGCTAAAGATTACCCAGCAGTTTCCTCCTCTAAGAGCTTCTTCTCATTGGTATTTTAAGAATTTCTTATAATTGTACGTTATAATAATAAGTATCACTCATCGTTACTTCGTTAAAAGGGGTAGCTGGGAAATAATAGTAGTTCAAAATCGCATCAATCAATTTGCTCATGTGATGTAGGTAAATTCAGCATTTAATGGAAAACGCAAGATGTTGCGGCGGTCACTTCAGCACATTTGCACATCCTCTGAGATTGAAGAGGCTCTAGAAAACATTGGTCTTCTACCCACTGTAAGTGCCATTAATAGTTTACACAAAAACTTGTCAAATTCTACATTTCGGTGTTTCGTTTAGTATTTTCATTTCGGTATTTTTCATTTCGGTGTATTGCAGTCAAGACCGGAGGAGCTTACATTGGATGATTTTGTGAAGTTGCACAATCTGATTGGTGTTCACAACATAATACAGTAGCACGACGCAATCCAAGTTCCTGCGAACGAAGAGTCTGTCTTGACGTTTCATTGTCGGAGTCGAAACACATCAATCTTTGATCGAAACCCCATAAACAAGAATTAATATTGAAGAATCAGACATTTCAAAGAAACATTTACTGCTCAAGACTGAAGAAAATAACATATTTAATGTATCTGTAGCATCAGTTGTATGTAAAACTGAAATTCAAGTCGGATTACGTAAATTTTTCAGCTGTTACAAATCATTCTAAAAAAATATAACACATCATCTAAAGTCTAAAAGAATTAAATGTCGCTAGTCAGTAATTCTGTTCAGCCATGAAATTGATAGATGAGATCCAAAGCTTTCAATTTAGTCCAATGAGGATCAAAGTCTATTAACCCTCTACCATCCCCATCATCATCAACCAATCTTCTCCGATCCTCCGCCGCAGATGACGGAGAAAGCGGCCGCTTAGCTCTCTTGTTCTTGATAAAACAACCTCTCATCTTCTCTTCCACCTTATCAACACTCGTCTTTGAATTCTCTTCGTTGTCATCATCAACAACTTGCATAGGCTCATCACCATCATAACCGCCCGCCATGTCAGCCCCGGTGGCGGAGGAAACAGAATTCTCCGGGGCGGCGGCAGAAGCGTACAGCGGTTGAGGAGGACGGGAAATAAATGAGGAGAGCTTCCAGTGAGCTTGATGGAGAAAAGAGTAAATTTCGAGATGTTGGTTTGGGTCAGTTGTTATTGGGAGTTGTTTAGCCATGAAAGTAGCTTGCTCTAGAGATAGTATTAGCTCCGGTAACTCGACCGGCGGCGGCGGCGGTTCTGATGGTGCCGCGTTGTTCATATTAACGATGGAAAATTTGTGAAAAAGGGGTTTGGTGGGCTCTAAGATATCAAGTTATGTACTGGAAAAAGCTACGATCTATGTGAAACAAAAGTTTTCATTTTCCTTTAAAATGGGCTTTTGCTGAAATTATGGAAAAAAGTATGTCTGGGTTCAAGGTAAGATGAGAAATGGCAAAACGGTGTTATTTTAAGATTTTTTTTATGTAGAAATGAAACTTTATGTACGAAACGTTTTCAAAACGAGACACGTTGATTGTATGAACTAATTGTGCTACTTAGCAGTTCGTTTCATCTTTGCATCAAGAAAAGAAAAGTAGCATATATGTAATTAGAAATTGTTCAAAACTAAAGAATAGAAGGATGTATTTACACATGTTGATACCGAATCTGTATACAAATGGTTAAACTTTTAATATCCGGAGATACTCATCGATTATTGACAATGCGGATGATCTATAGCCGGAACCAAAAAGATTGTAGTGATTAAGATAGTGATACAATAGGTATAGGTCTCTCCTTTTCTCGAAGCCGGCTTGCTTTGGCATCACCTAGGAAACAAAGCAAGACATTGATGAATGTGAGACGATTCTCAAGTGGTAAATAGAAATGGCAGTAGAAATATTACTCAAATTAAAGATTGACAAAAGAAATGATGATACCTCAAAATAAGCATTGTAGAATGCTTCTCCGAATCCAGCACACCACGACATTCCAAACTCTGCCTCGCTATGCCCGTCTGTAAATGAACCAAAGACACGATATGCAGCATTTAGTGAATGAAGTACTTGCAAATGTCGGGAATTTCGTGTTCTCAGCGAGAAAATGTAAAATCTAACAAACTTCTCTCTCGAGGTGCAGTTTATTCCCGCAACTAACGAAGAGATTTTGGCGGAATTACCACATATTTCCAATATTTTTAATCTTCTCAGAAGGGAGAACAGGCATTTCACAGCCATTAATCGCTCTTCAACTTACTTCTCTCCTTCTGATATTGTCTGCTCTGCAGCATGAGTAGAATTCATTCCATTTGAATCTCTACGAACAAATATTTGTCTATTATGTAAACATGCATTTATACCTAGTTAGATACATGTGTGCATTTGTGCAAACGCATTGTAAATTACCGTATTCCCACAATGAAATAGTATTAGACTCACAATAACATGCCGGGTCGAGTATGACAGGCTCGCCGTTTTCGTCAGAGCTGATATTCCCACTCCACAAGTCTCCATGAAGCAAGCATGGCTCTATAACAATGTCTTCAAAGAGAGGTGACATGTTCTTCACCAGCTTTTGTCCTGATTATCGATTTTCAGATAGTTCTTAGAAAACATAAATTCAAACTCCATAAACAGCTTAAAGATTAATACTTCAAGAAAATAACGACACATGATCTGAGACGCACAACCAAAAGTACATCCTCATTTATTAAATAGTTAAATACATTAGTCACTTCTATGTTGAAATTAGATCAGAACGGAAGCTACATTTACCAGCATTTCAAAATATAGCTCGATAGGAAAAAAGCACGATTCAAGCTAAAGGATATTCATTACCAGAGGAAACAACTGACAGGTTTAAGACTCGAGAGGCAATAAGCATGTTGTAGAACAGGTTAAGATCTTTAAGTTGTAGATCAATAAATGTAACAAGAAAAAACACAAGATCTAACCTCTTTGGTAAATGGTTGAATCCCCATACTGATCTAATGCCAACTTCAGTTGATACCCCAATCTATGCTCTCCATAAAACTCAATCCAATCTGATGTCCATGTATTGATCTGAGGAGTGCTACAAACACAGATGTCAATTTGTTACAACTCAACTATTGTTCGAGTTTATCTCGAGTGCTCAACTCGATTTGTTTCCATAATTGTATGAGGAAGTAAACAAATGATAGTAATGATAATTCCTGGAAATTTCAACCTGCCAATCGTATTTTCAACATCAAATCCAAAACCTTTTTGAGATTTTCCAGCTTTATGCATCTCAGCAAGCCTCTTCCCTAAAACGGGCTGCGACAAGCAAACAAATTAGTACTATAAAGTGACAGAACCAGGATAAGTCAATTGAAGTTTTACCATCAACCTGATTGCCTCTAGATGCACCAAATTCAATAAACTCCATGATAATATACGATCCACCTGTTGGTAGCGGTCCAACCTACAATCATTAACGACATGTATACAGTTAATATTTGTTAAGCAAAATCCAATGCAACAAGAAAAGAATCAACTTAAACTATTCTCACCTTGAACGGTCTAGGTACACGAATTGTTTTCGTTTCATACATAGCACCTAGGCCTAGAGCCTCTCCCTCAAACATGGATGGTCCAATGCTCCTAATCAAGCATTGCAACAGTATCAAATTTCCAATCAAAATCAACAATCCTCACATCACAGAAGTTATACGATAGATACGAGTTTCGACTAATTCCGATACATTACAGAAACCATACCTATTTGTTTTGACAAAGAAAGAGCCAGCATCAGTGTCATAACGACTAGCAAGATTAATACAACCGCCACCAACTGAACCAATCCTAGTAATCTTGGTTGCCTTGCCTTCAGACAGAATCCATTCACGGACAGGATCCTCACTCATTGCAAAAACTAGTACATAAACAATAATTAACCAACTTGAAAAATTCATAACAAGTGCTAAATCATTAATTGCATGAAATTATACAATAATTCTGTTATTTCCTATATTACTTACCGGAAAATGTTTTGCGGTTCGAAGAGCTATAGAATCGGGGAAGACGAGGCAAAGAAGGACAACAGCAACTTGAAGAAGAAAGTGCCACGTGTGACACCGCCATTATCCACTTGGCTTGCCGGTTTTGCTTTCCTCGCCACCGTTTTCTTTTTGGTGTCGCGTCTTATTGGCTGTGTGCTTCAGTTATCGTAACTCCATAAGTTCTGCTTCGAAGTAACATTATCTGTAATGTGCACATGTAAACGGTGTCGTTTACTCATGTCAACCTAGGGGTGTTAGTTAAGTCAACTTGCGAGTTACTTAAAATTGACACAAAAAATACCGGAAACCAACTCGATTTTTGTCTAGAGTTCAATTGAATTGAGTTAATTATCTAGTTGAATTCGAGTCACTCGAGCTAATTATCGAGTCGAGTTCGAGCGACTTAAGTTTATTATTGAGTCGAGTTCGAACTTCATAATATTTGATTCGAGAAACTTGGGAGTTTAATCGGACTTTAATTAATTACTTTTTTACTTACACTAATATTTTTGTTTTATATTAAAAATAATTTTAAATATTTATACAAATAATCAAATCGAGTCAAATCGAATTTGAGTTTTAAACTAACAAGATTGAACTCAAGCTCTTAAAATGAAATTCGATCGAGTTTGAATTGAACCGAATTTTAAGGTTTAAATTTTAGTCAAATCAAGTTCGAATTTGATAGTGTTTCGGCTCGGTTACACATGTATGTCAACCTATGGACACCACTGAAGTGCTTTTTTTTTTCTTTTTCTAGTTGTCCATCTGGTTTACAGGGGTTCGCCTTAACTAATACGGATCTGACCCGCATCGCGCACCTGATGAGTCTGTCAGCGAGAATTTTCTATATTCATAAGACTCGAACCTGAAACGATATTTAAACGATATCAAGCCGTTTACCACTTGAACTAACCCCGTTGGTTACTCTTTCTTTTTCCAATTCAAGCAATATACTAATAAATATAATAATTTATTTTTTTGACTGTATAACGGGGCACGACATCGTTTTGGGTGGGAAATGTAAAGAAAAAGGGTCCAATGATTAGAACCAAAAGAAAGTAAAATGCTAAGAAAGAACAAACAAGTAGAGATGCAAAGTTACATGTACTTCCAAGATTCTCTACTAAATAGCTTAAAAAAAGAGAGAATCTTATTACTACATCTGTTCTTACCGTTGTAACCTCCTCCTCTGCCGCCAAAAATGACTACCTGCTTTAATCACAACCATCTGATCCAACCCCTACTTAATTTTTTTTTACAACTGGGTCCCTCTTTGTGGACCCAATCCAATGCAAATCCAAAGAGAAAGAAAACCAAGTGTATTGTTGTTTTCATTTGGCTCTCATCCTAACCATCCATTTTATCTTTCATTTCACTTTGAGTCCACCCAAAGCCATTTCTATTCCATTTGGGTCCCTAATTTTTGTTTCTTGATTCTTCTTCTTTTTTAATTCTACCATTCAAGAATCAATCAAATCTTGATCTGGGTTTTTCATGGGTCTTCTGGTTTTTCTTTGTTTTTCTTGAAGAGTTACTGGTGTGTTTTTTATTCGGTATCTGTTTGAATTTGAAAATAGTCAGCAGATGTTAGGTTCAGGCATGAATTTGATCACTACTGTAATTGGGTTTGGGATGAGTGCCACTTTTATTGTGTTTGTTTGTACGAGAATTATCTGTGGTAGACTTCGAGCTTCTGAATCTAGGCAAATGTTTGAAATTGAATCCAGGATTGACCTTGAACAGGTATTTTTTCATTCACCTGAACTTTGACTTATTTCTGTTTGTTAATTATTCCCGTAGAACCAACGAGCTGTAGCTGTAGTTCGAATGGTATAAAGCGCCGGGCAGAACTCGTGGGTTCAATTTCTCCCGCAAGCACTTTCGTTTCGGAAACATTTCGGAGCCGGAACTTCATTTTTTATCACCTGTTTCTCCATATCTGTGACAAGTGTGCCGTTTTTCCGTGTCTGTGTCCGTGCTACCTAGCTAATAAGTAATTGCAGTGCTGTTTGTGCTTTGCCATTTACTGGGTCAAATTGTTTTTTTTTTTTCAGTTGATGATTCTGGTTTGGGATTGATATGCTATTGGTTCGTAATGATATGAGAAATTAAGTAAATTATGAAAAGATTACTGCTTTTTATGTTTCCATTTTGCCAACATGCTTTTGAGGAAATTTAAGGTTGTTAATTTGTACACGAAATAAATAGGTTTAATAGAGGTTTGGATTATTTCTTATAGTTTATTCTTATGTGGCAGCCAGAACACCAGATTAGTGGTCTTGAACCAGTGATGGTTGCTGCAATTCCCACTATGAAGTTCAGCCGTGAGGCATTTAGTTCTGTGGAAGATGCACAGTAAGTCTTGCAACTTTTATCCGTAGACAATTCTGAAGAAGTTTTATTTGCTTTCGTATCGTATTACATTTTCTCGCTTTCTTGAAGGCGAATTCGGTTTATTGTAATTCACATAGAGGTGTCTGTTTGAATGTGCATTTCTTGTTAATATTTTGTCAAATCTCCGAATTTCGGTGAACCTACTTATCGTTTTTGCATTCTAAGAGCAACCGGATTAAGGTTCAATAAAGCCTACTTATCGTTTGTGTTCTTCTTTCTTCCATGTTGGACGAGTTTCATAAAGTACATTTAATGTCGATTAATCTGTTAGCTTCTATAAAACTTTTTCCAACAGATAAAAAGATAAGCTCTAATGAAAATCCTAATAGTTCTTAATTGAAATCTGCTGATGATACATCCTTTACTTGACAGTTTACATGTATAAAACTGAATGTTTACGTTCAATAGGTGCTCGATATGTTTAGGAGAATACCAAGAAAAGGAAGTGTTACGGATCATGCCCAAATGCGGTCACAACTTTCATCTATCTTGCATCGATGTTTGGCTAAGGAAACAATCCACATGTCCGGTTTGTCGATTCCCAGTACAAGACTCTTTGGAAGCAAAGCATATGAGACAAGCAACATTGAGTATGGTCCGGTCTGTGGATAGTCCTGAAACATCAACTGAATTTTCTCGGCAGTGGCTACTGCCTGGTCATGAGCGTTCAGTAGAGAACAGTAGCAACCAAGTGCATCTTGCCCCTGTTTCTGGCAACCTAGAAGCTGCTTCTGCAGAACCACAGACGAGATTTTGACGAAGCAAAGATATCGGTGAAGTATTCATTCCTGCAAAATATCTTACTTGTGCTTGAAGCCAACTTTATACTGTTTTAGAGATTGAATCTTTGTTGGCTCATACACATACAGCTTAGATTTTGTGTAGATTATTTGTACATAAAATTCCTACACTCTTTTGTAGCATGGTGCCCAGAATCTATTCTTTTGTGACAAAACTTTAATAAAGTTGAAGAAGTTCGATCAGCAGACGCACAGCTTTTTTATTACCACCCAAATATCCGATCGACCCAAAAACCATAGCCAAGTTACCCTCTGCTTTAGTAGCCTATTAACTTCGCCGCGATTCATTTTGACGTAGTGAAAACTTAGATAAATTTATTGATCTGTTAGATCAATAGAATGATTTTATATTATAGCTTCTAAAATTATATTGATTCAAAAAATATTGGATAGTTTGGCATCAAATGACTACTTTATTTAAAGAATTCTGAATTTGAGAAAAAAGGAGAAAATATTCTCATAAAATTATTAATTAATATAAAAACTCTTCTTTAAAGTTTAAGGCTTATAAATATGTATATAAAAAATTTAATTATATACTGAAGAAAGTTAATAAAACTAAATATATTAATTAAAAAAAATGTAATTTTGGAGGTTTAAACGGCTGAATTTGGCCAAAGATGCAGTATTTAGATTTGTAATCCAGTTTTTTTAAAAAAAATTCAAATCGCATTCACACACCTGAATCACATTTTCCATTGAAAGAAAACCTGCATAGTTGAAGTTCAACATGAAAACATATCACTCTTAATGAATTGTGATAACATGACATTTGAGACCTCATAGCATTAAAAATAGGCTAATTATATATAAAATAATTATCTTTATATATGTTATAATTTTACCACGACTTTTAAAAATTGTCAATTTTATTTAATTTAATTAGATCACCGTTTTGATTTTCAGTTTGAAATTTCCAAATTATATGTCTAGTCTTAAAACTTAAACAAATATTTTTCCACAATGCTCCTCCAAATATTATGATGGGATTCTGAAAACTTATTCTCGTAATCACCAAACCCTTTTGTCTACTCCACCCAGTAAACTAAAGTTTAGTTAAATACGGTTAGATCTCGTATTTAATTGGGTAATTAAAATTATGTTGCTTTCTAATTGGCCGGTTGGAACTATATATGTGCATTAATTAATTAAGAACTACTACAACTTAAGTGTTGGTTAGCTTACAATTTAAGCAAATGCCAATTCAAGCATGAAAAAACTTTGAGTTGAAGATTAAGTTAAACTACTATATGTTATACATATTTAAGTATTACCACTTACTATTATTTGGAGTTATTAATGTGATCGAGATAGTGACCAAGTCACTATAGGCCGGTTGATATCATCGAAACATAGACAATCGTATAATTATAAAATTATGTTATAGTAAAATTAAATTAACATTTATGTATATTTGTACATAGGATTCCTATTTCCTTGGGTCAAAAAGGTTATGTCATAGAAAGTAATATTAACTAAAACATTAGTTATATTTAGTGAATTGGGAGAAATTCTCAGCTAAATCCAAACTATAAACCGAGCCAATTATATTATAACATATTATTAAAATAATAACAATATCATACTATATCATTAAAATGTGTCCACTTTTATTATAATCAGGCCCGGCCCTAGGGCTATGCCACTAAGACCTAGGCCTAGGGCCTCACAATTGTAAGGGCCATTTAATTTGACTAAATTAATTTATAGTCTTAAAGGTTATTTACTACGACCGTACTAAAAAAAAGATAGAGGGTCCAAAATATTTTCTTTAACTACACTATTTTTTAAGATTTAATATTTTTTATCCAACTCTAATATCCCTTTCCAAACAATTACATATAATTAATCATTATATTTTGTTTTCTTAATTATTAATTTAGTTAATATAAATTATTATAAAAAGCTAAATCAATAAATTACTAAAAAATTGAAGTAATTAATTTCTTTTCTTGTTTGTTATTATTTGTTATTTTGGTCAGTTTTATTATTTTTAGTTATTTTAAATATTTGATTGTTTATTATTTTTATAATCGATAACGGTAGCACTATAATTTCATCATAAGTTCGTGAAATCAGATTGTATTTTTTCATTTGATTTGCTAATTTTAGTTTATTTTGATTAAAAAATGGGTACTAAAAAGATATAAATCAGATATGTAAAATAAAAAATACCGCCTAGGGCCTCATTTCATCTAAGGTCGGCTCTGATTATAATATTACCATCATTTTAATGATATGTTACAACATAATTGGCTCAGTTCACAGATGACACAAGTGTACTGAAGCTATTTAAAAAAAATAGTAAATTGATGATAAATTATAATATAAATCTAATTTGTTAATCAAATTATGGATCGTTTTTTATTATGTGATTCATAATATTATTAAATATAATTAATTAATCAATATTATATCAGTGAATTTTACCACGTTTATCTGATATTTACAAACTGATTAGTTATATTTACTTCAATAATATCACTTGCCACATAATTAATAAATAATTTATAATTTTACGTGGTAAGATAAAGTATTTTATTAATGAGCTATAACCGGGCAACAATCTCTTAAATCGTAGATTCAAATTCTACCATAAGCTCTCCCCTCTCTGACTATTAAAAAATAACCTAAACTATACGATTTTTGGTTTATTAGGTTTCTCATCTTCTAATTATGTAAGGTCCTTAAACTTTTTGACTTTTTAATTCATTTAAATGAATCTCATTTGGTTTATTGAATTCTTAAATTTTCACTTTTTTATTCATTGAGTTCTCAAGTGCATCTCCACTTAAGGACCCAATGGACCGAAAAGTAAAAGTTTACGGATTTGACAAAATTAAATAAAAGATGAAGGACCTAATAAATCAAAATTATAGTTTAGGAACCCAAAATGAGTTTAGCCAAAAATAATTTAGCGAGGGCCGTGTCCTATTTAGGAAGTGAAACGTGTCATTCTACACGTGTCTTGTGGGGAATATCCACTCATATATGGATACCAAGAGGAATGAGAGTTTTAGGAATCTAAAGTGGAAACCTAACTCTGATTCAAAATGAATGAGTACAGTGCTAATTTAACGGCCACATCATCAACATCTAGACAAAAATAATTTAGTTTGCATCCCCTACGCTCCTATTTCAAAATCCCTTTAAATATTTACAAAAATCTTAAATACTAGAGTTTAGTTTTATTATATTTGCAATAAATTTAAACTGTGTAATACAAGTTGAATTATATGACTTCAAAAGGATTAATTGATCATATGAAATGTAATCCAGTTGACGGTTTCTCATGAACATCTTATATTTATGAACAAATTGGATAAACAATACACTTTTTTTTATTTAGACTGAATTGATTGATTAATTGAAATTAAACTGATTAATTAATTAGTACCGAACTATATCGATAATAAAGATAACAGCATCACACATTTTTTTCCGTAACCGCTCATGTTGCAGATAATTACTGCTGCTAAGGCAAGCAAAGTTTTACTTCCAAAATACTACACTTTCATTTCCATTTTATAAATTTTATTTTTTATTTTCGAATGTTCTATTTTAAAACTTTCATTTTTATTTTTAAAGTATTGTTATATTGACTTTTCATTTTATCTTTTTATATCATCTTGAAAAAAGTCATATAAAAAGTTTCACTATCATTAATAAGATTAAAATAAAAAATATAGTATTAAATGTTTTTTTAATCTTTGTGTAGACTTAAATGAGATACTTAAAATGGTTTAGAAATTCAGTTCTGCTAAAATTATGAGTTCCATTCTTTTCAGAAACGCCTATTTTTCTTCTTCAATTATTTAATAAAAGAACAAAAAATCATACGATTAACTATAAAATAATAATTCAATATTGCTGCTGCAAATGGCTGCTTCATCCCGTTTGTTTACTCTCTGTAGAGTTGTTTTTTAGCGTGTATATCTTGAACTTTTTTTCTCAAATTCGCACATATTTTTATTTTTTTAGCTTTTTGGCTATGTGTTTCTTTTTAGTTTCTTTGAATTTGTATTTTGTTTTTCTTTTCTATTAATGTTATTATTGGTAGCGAGAAGTATGACGTATACGCTAAGAGGGCGTCAACCTAGTTGAAATGTTCGTATGCGTTTTCTGATTTCTCGTCTCCAAATCTTTAAAAACCGTCATAAATCTGAAAACTCCAAAACAAGTATTATAACATACTTTGATTTTTTTATGCAAAAATATACTCCCTCCGTTTCATTTTATTTGTCCACTTCATATTTTCACACATATTAACAAAATATTAAATACTAACAATTCTTCCTTTTATACCCCTTTTTGATTCTTGAGTTAATTTAGAATTACTATATTGGAAAAGGAAAAATAGTTAATACAATAATAATAACATTAAATGCCAATACAAATGTATTTATGGTACATATTATTCTATAAATTATATCCATAAATATTAAGGGTAAAAGAGGAAAGTATGTGTGTATTATACAATTGTGATAAATATTTGGCCTAATCACTCAAAAACCCCTCACCTTTAATTTTTTTTTCAATTCCACCCCGACGTTGAAAATTTGTCAATTTTACCCACTTTTGAATTTTCCGTTTTCAATTGTACCCCAATATTTTAATTTTTGTTAATTTTTTTACTTAAATAATGAAATCATTCAATTAATTAAGTCTAAACATGAAATTAAATTCTTTTTTATTCAAAAAAGTACAAATAAGTCCTTTATTTTTAAAAACTAACTAAAAATCATAATCAAATTAACACTAATTTAAATTCTTAATTAATTTAACTAAATTTAAATAAATTTTAAAAATATACAATTAATATATGCGAGACATGTAGAATATTTTAAACAAATTTCCAAACGCAAAAGACGTTAATTTAATTTTTCAGGGTACAATTGAAACACAAAAATACAAAATAGGGTAAAATTGACAAATTTTTAACGTCAGGGTATGATTGAAAAGGGGCTAAAAGGTCGGGGTTTTTTAAGACATTAGGCCTAAATATTTTAGGATATCCAAATATAGTATACTGGACAAACAAGATGGGACGGTGGGAGTATAAAAAAATCAATTGACAATAATACTACCATAATCTATAGGTGGTTGGAATTCATTATGCATACAATACATAAAAACAAAATCAACGAAGCATATCATATAAGATTTCATTCTCAAATATGTCGACATTTAATCGATTTTTTCCCCTTTTTTAATGTTTTTGTAATTATAGACAGAAAGGTGGAATTTGGTGAGGAAAATAAAAACAGAAGAAGAGACAAAAAGGATAATGGGTCCATTAATCATTCTATCACCAAACGCAAAAATCCAATATTAATTTCCACGTCACAACCAATTAAACTAACTTTGGCGCCGGATTTCTAAATTAATCAAACGTCTAATTACGTTACAAATCCGTTCTTCATTAACAAGATGTTAAATTTGTCCGCCTTTTTTCTGTCTACTTCCCTATGTTTCTTGTCCGTTTTCCTTTAGTTTCTTAACTCAGCCTTTAGCTCTTAATAAGCTTACTTGTGATTAGGGTTTTTGATTTTTCAAATTAGAAAAATAAAATGTTATATTAGGTATATTCTTAGAATGATTCGTTCATTTTATCTTTACTATAGTTTATAAGATTATAACATTTGTACTAATTCAATTATATGAGTACGGATTTTTGAGTGTATTACATTTCACCATGAAATGAAGATGTATTTTAGATGGCATAATTTCATCAATTCCATTAAAATACAAAATTGTTAAAGGAGTGTTTCAGAAATTGAACCATATGGGCCAATCAGATTATTTCAATGAAGTGTTGTTTCGTTTTTGGAGGAGTCGAGTACTAGATATTTTGATCAGTGTAAACATTATTAAATTTTTGATCGAATTAATTTGATCGATCTGACCAAAATTGGGCTGTTCATACTACTTAAAAGTATATTAATCATTAGAAAAACTAAGAAAATTCTTCAAAAATGGTAAAATATCTTTAAAAACTACCTTTTAGCGCCTATTCAATTATAATATGACGCCATCCAAATTTCCACTATCCCTATTTGCCAAATATATATATATTATAATTATGAAAGTTTGTCAATTTAATCTATCATCTTTTTGATCTTTTCTAAATATAACAGCTCGGTCATATTAGAGCTAACATGGCGCTTGTAATGCTATACGTCTACGTGTACAATAAAATTTAGGCCTAATCACTCAAAAAACCCTCATCTTTAAATTTTTTTTCAATTCTACCCCGACGTTGAAAATTTGTCAATTTTACCCACTTTTGAATTTTCCGTTTTCAATTGTACCCCAATATTTTAATTTTTATTAATTTTTTACTTAAATGATGAAATCATTCAATTAATTAAGTCTAAACATGAAATTAAATTCTTTTTTATTCAAAAAAGTACAAATAAGTCCTTTATTTTTAAATACTAACTAAAAACCATAATCAAATTAACACTAATTTAAATTCTTAATTAATTTAACTAAATTTAAATAAATTTTAAAAATATACAATTAATATATGCGAGACATGTAGAATGTTTTAAACAAATTTCCAAACGCAAAAGACGTTAATTTAATTTTTCAGGGTACAATTGAAACACAAAAATGCAAAATAGGGTAAAATTGAAAAATTTGCAACGTCGGGGTATGATTGAAAAGGGGCTAAAAGGTCGGGGTTTTTTAAGACATTAGGCCTAAAATTTAACCTACTTGATTAGAATAAATAACATTGTACCTCATCAATTACGAACTAAGGAAATGATTTATTTGACGATGTTCAAAAAGATAATAAATTAAATTGACAAAATTTTGAAATGATAATATATATGACAAATGAGATATAATTTTGATGGATAAATACATTTTGCGTTACTTAAAACTGACTATAAGCTTCATACTGAGAAACAAAATACTCACTAGCTACAAGCCAAAGCATAATCTATATTATAATTAAGCGATCAAGTTGGCAATATATGCAAGTGGTACACAAACTTGAGACATGTATAGAATTTTTTTGATAGATGGAGATCATATAAAAGTTAATAAAGAAACAAACAAACTAAATAATTGAGAAGGTATGTACTTAACATTAATTAATTAATTAATTAATCACTTATTAGTTAGATCTACGTCTTCCTTATATATATAGTGCTACAACTTAAACCCTAACCCTCATGTTATTTTCACATGCAAACGTAAAAATATATTCTCTCCAACCCAAATCCACTTAATTAATTCCCAAACTCATTAATTAATGGAAGGATCACTTGAAGCTAAAACGACGAACATGGCGCAACCCAACAAAGTTGCGGTCCGTAGATTCGTCGGAGTACGACAAAGGCCATCGGGAAGATGGGTTGCAGAAATAAAAGACTCTTCTCAACGAGTCAGGCTATGGCTAGGAACTTATGACTCATCTGAAGAAGCAGCTCGAGCTTACGACGAAGCAGCACGCGCCTTACGTGGTGAAAATGCTCGAACCAACTTTGCCTTTGTGAGCCCTAATAATCCAAACCAGTCCGGTTCGCCCCCTTCTAACGACGGATTCGCGTCGGAAGCCGATGGGCGGCTCAGTCTCTGTAGCTTCTCTTCATTAAAGGCGAAATTGAGCAAGAATTTGCAGAATATAATGGCGAGAACAACGGAGAGTAAATCCGCGAAGAATCGAGTGAGCGATCACTTCACTTTTGCTAATATATTCAATTTCAGAACCCAACAATATCAGAAACCAGTAGATATCAAGAACATTGAGAAGGTGGTGCAGCCGAGTATAATAGTGCCGCATTCAGACGATCAACGCTCTTCCTGGGAAACCTCAAGTGTTTCGGATTGTAGTAACGAATGGATTGGATTCAGACAGCATGGGTTAGATTCAGATGGATCAGATATTGGCGAAGGTAGAATAGGTCACCATGATCATCAGATGATGAGATGGATGGACGGTCATGATCATCATCAGATAATGAGTGGCTATAGTAGTGAAGGTTCGAGGAGTAAAAGGTTTAAAGTTTCATCTTCTGTGATGGTTCCTCCGAGTTTCAGTGGACCTGCAGATTCTCCATCTTCTATTCATGGTGATCACAATTGATGATCATGATTTATATATTCGGTTATCATCTGTGATATATTTTTAAATGCTTCTAATTTAAAGAAAGAAATATGATCAGCTGATTAGGGCAACATTTTATGCTTTAATTTAGTGATATTGAAAAGGAATAAATGTATGACCTATGGCGGGACAAATGTATAAATGGTATCTAAATTTTATAAAATATTTCAAATTGGTACTTGAACTTCAATTTGTATCCTTTTGATATTATAAATTTTATTTTTATTTCAAGTGAATTTCAATATTTTTCAATCAAACTAAACTGATCGGTTTACTAAGTAAGTTTAGTTTGATTACGAATTGTTGTGGTAATTTTATCTAAAATAAAAATTAAATATCAAGTATTTATATATAAAAATTAAAATTTAAATATATATCAATATAAAATATAAGTGTCGCTTAGGAATGTAAATGAATTGAGCTATTTGCGAATTGTTCAAGGTCGATTCAAAAAAAAAATTGATATCCCGAAAAAATTTGAGACGATCGAGTTTCGACTCGATTTACACTCAAGTTTATCTCGCTGAGATTGGCAAGGGCGGATGAAAGTGCACAATGGTGGGGTCTATGGACCCCATCTTTTTCAAAAAAATAATAATTATTATTTACATACACATATTAAAAACTCACTAGATTAATATAGTAAACTCATAAATTGTTGTTAATAATTAGTTATATAAATTCTAGAGGTTTTTTTTTATTATATTTAGCTTATAAATAATTAAATTTATTATCTAATAGATTTATGCCTTACATAACTTAATACACTATTAAAATAGTAATAAAAAACTGTTTAACCCTAAATTATTGTATGTCTTACACCAAAATTATAGATTATATGTAAAAATATATGAGCATTGTACGATTATAATGTAAATTATAAATTTCAGGTAAAAGGGAATTTGTCGAGTACAAATGAGAATTTTAAATAATTAAAGTTAAATATTAAAATATTTACCAAAAAAAAGTTAAATATTAAAATACATGTGTATTATTAAGTATTTATTTAATTCTATTTAACAATTTAATCTTTAATAAAAAAAATTCAATGAATTACTCTGAAAGATATAAAAAAAAAGATTTATCCGCAGTTAAATTTAATGATTTTTTTTTCTATTATCTGACTCGACATTTGAATAAATTCATATATACAACATGACTGATAAAGAGTAATTTAAAAAATAAAATAAGTGATGAGTGGCTGAAATATTATTTAATAACGTATATAAAAAATAATATATTTGATAGTGGTGAGTAAATATCAAATATTTTCATAAAATGAAATTCTCCGAGAATAATTATAAAAAATATATTTTATTATTTAAATTATTTTATTAAAAAAAATGTTCATACAATTTAAAATTTTAGTATATATATAGACCCCATCATACGAGATTCCTGGATCCGCCACTGGAGATTGGATATCAATTAAAAAGGCTCGTGATTGACTTTTTGTTTTACAATATTAGCTTTATACTTCTAACTTTTAGTGTATATCATTTGAATTGGTTGAATTGCATAATTCTATAGTAATTTTACAAAAAATGTATATAAAATATAATATATATTTTTATTAAACTCGAGTCAAGATCAAATAAACTCGAATAGTTCGGCCGTTGTTCGATCTAAAGCTTAAAAATTTAAGTTCATCGAAACTCAAATAGTTCGGCTGTAGTTCGATCTAAAGCTTAAAAAGTTAAATTCAACGAAACTCAAACTCAAATATACTTACTGCACTTGTACTCAAATTCGAACTTGACAGAATTAGGGATCGGCAAAATTTGTTTACATCCCTAATTCATTACGCGAGGCTTGTTTCTGTTGGCAATATATGTTCAAAAAAAGCTTGACGAGTAATCCAAAAATTAAGTACACTAAGCATCTAATAACTTTATTTGGTTGAATATCAATTGTTTACAGCTTATAACCATTATTAAGCAGAAGAAAATTAAAATTAATAGTACAAATTAAAAACACATGTCACGTGTTTCCCACATGATGTTTATATTTTAATTTTACTGTCATTCGTCCACATTTCAATAGCTCAATGACATGGTTAATAATATAAATGGCAAAAGGTACAAAAAAACTCTGAAGTTTCCCCAAAAGTACAAGACAACCTTTTTTGTTTTTTGGGGTATAATTCAGCCCTTTAGTTTTTTTTATTGAACAAAAACACCCTTCTGTCCATAATCATCGTTAACTGGTGCCGTGGCACATTGGAAAAAATTTCAAAAACATCCTTAATATTTAAATTGTTTACAGATTTTATATTTATAATTTTTTTAGTACATTTCACCCTCTTCTTCATTTAAATATTAATAATTAATAATTAAAATACATATTAAACCAATCAAAATTCAATTAAAACCTAACTAAATATATTTCGAAAAATGCCGACCTTTTTTTCCGGAGTTATTTTGAAAACGACCGCGACAAGCCGGATTTCGGTAAGAGAATAGATCCGGTAGAACAGATCTACCAAATCTGTTTTCAACAGACCATCATCAAAGGTTTGTTCTTGAGAACAGACCGCGGTCTGTTCTCAAGAACGGACCATCTCCGGTGTTCTCAAGAACAGATCACCGGATGTGTTCTCAATAGACCATCATCGATTGTTTGAGAACAAACCATCATCGATGGTCTGTTTTTGAAAACAGACCGGCAATGGTCTGTTTTTGAGAACGAACCGGCAATGGTCTAATCTTCAAGAACAGACCCTTAACGATGGACTGTTCTTGAGAACAGACCGCCGATGGCCTGTTCTTGAGAACAAACCATTAGTGGTCTGTTCTTTGGACGGCGTTGAGATTCAGGCAAAGGTCGGCGATGGTTCCCGGATAAAGGTCGGTGGTTTTCGGAATAAATTTCAATTAGATTAAAATTGATTTTAGTTAATTTAATTAGATTTTAATTGAGTTTTGATTTGTTTAATTGGATTTCGATTGATTCTAGTAAATAATTTAATTATGAAAAACACCGATAATTAGGTAAAGTGGCACAAAATAAATTTCGCTTGCCGAAAATCGTTTTTTAATTATTTCAATTTTAAATTTTATTTGTATTTAAATGAAGAATAGGGTGAAATGTGCTAAAAATTATAAATATAAAATTTGTAAACAATTTAAACATTAAGGATGTTTTTGAAATTTTTCCATGTGTGCCACGTCACCAATTGACGGAAGAGTGTTTTTATTTAATAAAAAAAACTGAGGGGCTGAATTGTACCCTATGGAGATCGGGGAATCCCTTCCCCATTGCAGTTAAAATGAACTTGCTTACTTCCATATCTATGCTGTGAATGACTAGTTTACTACCTTGTAGTAGGTGCTCCTGCAACAGCACGGGCAGCAGCTCCCCCTCCAGCACCCGCAGCAGCACGGGTAGTAGCTCCCTCTCCAGCACCCGCAGCAACACGGGCAGCAGCTCCCTCTCTAACACCCGCAATAGCTCTGCGCGCTTTTCACTCGGCAACGAGTTTTGCATGGCTGTCAGCGTGCCTCTCTCGGAGGCCTTGTGTCATTGAATTGAATGACGCCTCCCTGAATCTGTAAGCCTCTTCGATCTTTTCCTGCCTGTTTGGCTCCTTTCTGTTACGCTTAATGTTGTTGAAGTGTAAAATTGTTAACTGATAATCTCTCTCCATTTTCTGTTGTTGTTGGACAAACTTTCAATATATTTAAGAGCTGAATACCTCAGAATATAAATTCTATATGGGAGATTGTATTTGAATGAAAATTGAGTTTTTATATCAATGAAAATTGGATTTGAATGAAAATTGAGTTTTTTATCAATAAAAATTGGATTTGAATTTTATAAATTCTAAATGCAATACAAACCCTAAATAAAATCTAAAAAACAGTCAAGAAAACTGAGAATTGGGTTTTTTTATCAATAAAAATTTGATTTGAATTTTGTAAATTCTAAATGCAATACAGACCCTAAATGAGATCTAAAAAATAGGATTTGAATGAAAATTGAATTTTTTATCAATAAAAATTGGATTTGAATGAAAATGGGTTTCTATGCTCAAGTTTCATCTTATCGAGCTCAGATATCAATTAAAAAGGCTCGTGATTGACTTTTAATTTATTTTGCAAAATTAGATTTGTACTTCTAATAATTTTTTTTAATTGAACTGGAGTTAAGATTAAATGAACTCAAATAGTTCGGCTGTTGTTTGATCTGAAGTTTAAAAATTAAAATTCATTGGAACTCAAACTTAGGGATGGCAATGGGGGGCGAGGTGGGGAAGCTGCCTCATCCCCGTCCACACTTCTATGGGGAATCCTCATCCCCGTTCCTATTTATTTGATAGGGATTAATCCATCCCATCCTCATACCTGTGGATTTCCCATCCACGTGGGGATCCCCACATACTCGTATAATTTTAATATAAATATTTTTATTATTTTCATGATTTTTATGCGAGACTTGTTTCTGTTGGTAGTATACCAAAAATAAGCTTGACGAGTAATCCAAAAAATAAATACACTATGCATTTAATAACTTTATTTGATTGAATATCTATGGTTTATAGTTTATAACCATTTTTAGATGAAAGAAAAATTAACAGTATAAATTAAAAACACATGTCACGTGTTTTTCACATAATGTTTATATTTTAGTTTTACTATCACTCGTCCACATTTCAATAGCTCAATGACATGGTTTCAAACACTTGTTCTATGCATACTATGCAGGATAAGGGGTGAACATCCATATCTACTTAATTATGCTTTTTGATTTTTAGTTATCTACTTTATTAAATTAAGATGTATTGTTATTTACTTATTATTTAAATCTATACAATATGTTAAAGTACGGCTAGGAGATGGACATGCATATTTACTAACATATCCTTTTTAATTTATAACTATCTACTTAATTAAATGAAGATTTTTTTAGTTATTTATTATTTAAAATTAATTATAAATTTATAAAATATAATACAAATTGTAAAATTTCTCTTTTCAAATTTATTATTATGAATAAATTACACGTTAACAGATCACATTTCTAGTTACTTGCATCGCACGTGAAGGTAGTATTTTGAGAAAAGATGAAAGACAAAACAAAATCCAAAAACTTTATATAAAGAAAATAAAAACAAAACCAAACTCATCAATGGTAGCGTGGGTAAACAACACGAACCTCTAAGTTTATGTAAGAGAAGCCTAGACTAACAAAGTGGAGAATTCATTAATCACAATTATCAAAATATAAAGTAAACAGGTATCATGACATGAAATATGGAATGACGAGAAGCAAAAAATAAGGGGTTAATACCTTCTTATAGAAGAAACGCCGTCGTTCTTCTGCATTAACAGTACAAATTAAAAACACATGTCACGTGTTTTTCACATGATGTTTATATTTTAGTTTTACTATCACTCGTCCACATTTCAATAGCTCAATGATAGGAAACTTTTTTGTATTTTTTTTATCAAAGGATAATATAGTAAGACAATAATGGATAACAATCTAAATCGTTAAAATACATCGTAGATCAAAATTACAAAAAAATAAAAAACAACTTAAATCGTGATAATCGATCTACGAAAAGAAATGAAACAATAATAGAAATTTAAAGACATAAATTTTAACAGTGTTAAATATCTAGGAAGAATTCAAGTGTTGAGAATTTTCTCACACCAATTGCACCTTCAGAACTTCTATTCATCTCTTTTTCTGCTGCAAATATACTTCAAACGACTTAAAACGCTTAATCTTCAAAAATTTGAATATGAAACTTGAACAAACACTAAGAAAGCTTGAATTATCCAAAGATCTAGAAAACACAAAATAGATTAAAACACACGAAAATCACACAAAAGATTAAAAAAAGATCAATTTATTCAAAAAATAAAGAAAACAAAGTAAGAAACGAGTTGAGAAACAATGATTTCCAGCTAGAAACCGAAAATCGCCGTCTCCTGCCTCGAAACCAATTCAAATCAATTTTCTCTCTCTATAAGAGATGAGGACCACCGCTTGATATCACACTTTTTCTGGATTAAGAAAATTTAAAATTCTAAGCTACCACTACCAAGCAATCTTTTTTAAATGGAGCAAATATATAAAAAATTAAAACTAGAAAATAATCTTTTCAGTTGTTATAATTAGGAAATAGATTAATAATGTTAATCTTTAAAATATTATCAAAATTTGTATACATAGCCCTAGATAGTTAGCTCATTTAGAGTGGTGGCCCATTATGTCACCACTGGTATCAAAATCAATTTTGGGTTGTGGCCCATTAAGTCATCAGTGATATCAAAATTTGCTTTGATTTCTTTCATTTTCTATCGCTGATTCCTTTCATTCAATCAATCAAATCATCAAGATAAGTTACCGATTTAATTTCATAAAGCTTCGAAGGATCAATAAACAAGAACATGAAAAGGCTTGCGAGGTAAAGTTGAAATTTAGGGTTAATTTTTGATTAATTATTGATTCATTCATTAGTTTGATAAATGGGTTTACACACAAGATTATCACATATTAACTAAATTGAAGGTTACTTAATGATTCATTCATCAGTTTGATATATCGGTTTACACAGAAAATAGAGCAAGATTATCACATATTAACTGAAATTTAGGGCTACTTAAAGATTCATTGTTAATTCTTTTCATCGGTTTGATAGGGTCACTTAATGATTCATTATTAATTCATTCATCATTTTGATAAATAGGTTTACACATAAAATAGAGCAAGATTATCACATATTTGATATTGTTTTGATCTGAAGTTTGAAAATTGAAATTCATTGGAACTCAGACTTAGGGATGACAATGGGGGGCGGGGTGAAGAAGCTGTCCCCATCCTCGTCCCCATTTATTTAATGGGAATTAGTCCATTCTCATCCCCATACTCGTGGATTCCCCACATTCCCGTATAATTTTAATATAAATATTTAAATATTTTTATTATTTTCATGAAACATTTGAGAAAAAAATATAAATTATTCAATATCAATAATATAAAAAATTATAAAATTAAATTATCCTAAAAATTAATTAATCATTTAAAATATTCAACAATTGTATATATTAAAATAAAATAATTAAAATAAAATAAAAAGTCGTAAAAAATCATTACTCAATATCCTAATAATTAAATAAAATTATTAAAATTTAAACAATATATTGAGAATTGTAAAAAATTATATAAAAATATATCGGGTCCCCATTGGGACGGGGATAAGGATCCCCATAGGATGGGAACTACACCCCCCTGCCCCTCCCCATCTTTGTGGATGAGGAACAATCTTCTCCCATCCCTATACCTCTGGGGGCAATTTGTGGGAATTCCCGTCCTATTAGGGACGGATCCCTATGGGGATCGAGAATCCCCTCTCCATTATCATCCCTACTCAAACTCAAATGTATTTACTCAATTTATACTTAAATTCGAATTTGACATAATTAGGGATCAGCAGAGTTGGCTTACATCCCAAATTATTATGCGAGGCTTGTTTCTGGTGGTAGTATACCAAAAATAAGCTATATTAATAAGGAGGTTGTGGTTCCAAAGAACTTCACCAGTCCAGGCTTTAGCAATTGCAGCAGTAACATGAGCTGTAATATTACAAGAACGATGGGATAACATAAAAGAAATATCAACCATAGAGGCACCTAAGGCTTTGATATCATCAATAATTTGAGAGACAATCGAGAGCTTCCGGTTCTTGTCATGAATTGTGTTAATGACAAGGAGGGCATCAAATTCTACAGGCACTCTTCGGATCCCAAATCAATGCATGCCCCCATATATCTCTGTCCCTGCCCGTATGATTATGAACTATTCATTTAATACGAGGAACGTGACGTGATTATTTACAACAACCAATTGATGAAAGACACATTTATTAATGATTATTTTTTCTGTTTTTATTTAGTTGTCGCTTTTAGCTAAATTTATAATATTAAAAAAGTGTAGTCTATTTTAAATTACAAAGATAAAGGCTCATATAATTCTATTTATTAACTCCACTAATAAAGAATTTAGTTTTGGAAATAAAATTATTAATCTCACTAGTGAGAAATTTAATTTTAAAAGTTGAATTGGTATTTAATGGAGCCATTTAATGGAAAGGTTAAATTTAGAATACAATTGGAGAAGTCACGTAAAAATATTAAAGTGACAACGGTTGACAGACAAAATTATATATCTAAAGTGACATCTAAAAAAAATAGTAGTTTTTTTAATTATATCCTTAAGTATATTTTATTTAGAATTAATCTTTTATTAATTAATTATTGTAAATAATCACATTATATTGTCACATATTAAATGAATAATTTATAAAAAATACTTTATAATCCATTTTTTTAATCCATCTTACATGGAAAATTTTCATTCGTTCAATTTCCATTCAAAAATATATATTTCAAAAAATATAATTTAAACAATTCACTTTTTAATTGTCACATTAGACGGTAAAAAAAATAGCTTAAAAGTGTGGGTTTACATATCATTACTCTAAAAAAAACGTAATAGTAGATTTGATTTACCCAACAATTTCTCCACTACACCCAGTCATTTCCCTTTTGATTTCATTTTCCATAGTATTCCATATAATCAGTGTTTTAAAAACCGGACCGGACCGGCCGGTCGGACCGGTTGAACCGCGAACTGGTCAGTGGTCCGGTCTGAAAAATTTAAAAACCGAATCTTTTGGTGGACCGGGTTGGACCGGATTGAACCGGTAAAAACCGGATATTGAACCGGTAAAAACCGGTGAACCTGAAATTTTTTCAATTTCTTTCAAATTATTTAAAACGGTTGAACCGGTTATTGAACCGGTTAAACCGGTTGAACCGGAAACCGGTGGCCTCACCGATTCGGCCACCAGTTCGGTTTTTAAAACACTGCATATAATACAACCTATGTTTTGATTTCTTATTTTTTTCAACCTTTTCCCAAATAAGAGAATAAAACAAACTTTGCATTTAATGATAAGAAAAATATATTGATAAAGCATTCACTACATAAGAAATGGTGAATCAGATTCGAAAAAGCTTTGCATAATAAACAGTCATTGACGTTGACAATTTAATAGTCAAATTTTTTTATTAAGATTTTGAAGTTTTGTTAGGAAACATCTCCAGAAGAAATTTTGTCGGTGCTCATATATTGATAGTCCCAATTTTTTTGGTTGGTCATCCGGTTTTTAAAGTTTGACCTGACTAGTCCGAATCCGATCTGCGTCGCATATTTATTATAGTGTTAAGTCTGTTAGCGGAATTTTTTTATCTTCACAAAACTCGAACTCGAAATTTTTATTTAAACGATAACAAACTATTTACCATTTGGATCAACTTCGTTGGTAGTCCCGACTTTTTTTTTGGAATAAAAAATAAACGTTTAGTCAATTATTAATGCTTGATTAGCTTTCTTTCAGTCATCAAAACGGTTCGTATTGTAATTATTTGAGTAAATGATGTTGCATGTAAGCTTGAATCAGTTCCACTCATCATTACAGTCTCAAATTCAATAGCCAATTAAAATTAATTTCAAATTATTGCTGGTAGGAGTTCTAAATTATTCCAGCAGGTACAATTATGAGTATGCTATTCAAAATTTGAACTTTCTTTCTCCTCACTCAAAAATTTTAAATCATCATTTGATCTCATGTTAATTCTAATTAAAATATTTTCATCTAGTAGACAGATAATCTGAATAAAATATTAGGGTGACTTGGAATTTTTATTATATTAACATATTTTAGTTTTGAATTTTAATATAAAATCATATATAAAAAACATTCATAAAAAAAATAGTAGCGAATTTATATTTTCTTTTTTCAATTTGAACTTAACTTTTAATCTATTATGTCCTCAGAATATTTAACTTTTCTCTATTTCTTATATCACTATGGATTCTATCTTCTTCTTAAACCGACACTAGTTTAGATTGGAGTCTATCATGATCTTAGAGTAGTTTTGCCATCGGTACTAATAACACTCTTCATTTTTTTTGATTTTTTATTATATTAATAAACAATTAGAGTCAATTATTGGAACAATTTTTTGTGGGAATGTAATTTTAGGGTTACGAACAAAGGGTTTACACGCCCCTGAACTTGTGACACATGGTAATTTAACTCAATTTAAACTTTTTTGAACTAGTTCCAAAACTCTTCATTCTTGGAGATTATCCGATAATTTCTATTTTTATTGCAAAAAATAGTTTTAAAATAATTTTATCGCAACAATTAGGGATTTTCTAATTTTTTTTGCATTTCTTACCTTCGATTTGTATTTTATGCATTTTAAAAATACACTTATGAGATAATTTGATACAAAAATGATAAATTTTGTAGTTAATTGCTGAAAAAAATACAAACTGAATTTAACAACCCCGTATTACAAGTTTAAGAGGTGCGTTGACCCTTTGTTCTTAAAGTTACCTTCCAAATCTAATATGCTAATATTAGTTTTATTAGATTGCAATGTGTATATGCTAATATTAGTTTTATTATACATTCATGTTTTAATAAATACAAATTTATAATTACATTGTATGTAATTTTGAATTTCACATTTCACTCCATCATTACAAATATATTTATACCTATTTATACTATATATAAAAACACGGATGGAGGGAGGGAGACAGGTAAATTTACTGAATCAGCCTTTTAAATTTATTGTTAAAAAAGGTTTTATAGTCATTAACAAATTAGTAATATAATTAATCACTAAAGATAATATTAGAATTAGAATACTAATTAAAATAAAATTGTTTAAAATAAATTCAATGAAAAAAAAATAGCTAAAACGTCTCCAAATTAGTAGGTCAGAAGATAAGGTACTGTTAGCGGAATTTGAAAAATTCAAGTAGCATGTTATTGCATATATTTCAAAGACTTGAAGAGAGACGGAAACTTAAAAACTGCCCAATTCAAAAATAAAAATAAGAATATCATAACATTCACGTAACAAATGTATGAAAACATAAGCCAATAATTTAAAATTGTCATATTATAATGGTTCATTACCAGTCGCAATGAGGATCTCTCCTGGAGCCAGAATGCCGCCTGGAGGCCGCATGAAGCAACTCTATGACAAAAAAATTTCTTTACTATGTCTGCTGCATTTGATTCATTTATTTTGTGCTCTGTTGGTCTCGAAGTTGATATAAATTGATGGGGATTGCCAATTGTAGGTATTTTAACTTGAGATTTAACTTTTCGTCAAAAACAAAAAGAAACACTATGTTTTGATAAAAAAAAAACGAAAAAAACTACAAAATTTGTTGATGTAATTAATTTTAAAATTTAATAAATTGATATATTAAATTTATTTTAAACAAAAACTCTAATTAATTTAATATTAATTATAAAAAAATTGATGTAATTGTAATGAAAATAATTAATATATAAATTGACGATTCGCGTTACGAGCCACGTGCGTAGCACGTAATGCGAAACTAGTTATAGTAAAGGTTTTTTTCTTCAGAAAATAGATAAGAAATTTTCTTTAATTATCCCATTTATTTTAACTAGAATTTACTATCCCATAAAAAAAATCGACTATCTGTACCACACACGTGGCAGAAGATGAACCGTAGATAGACTTCCAAATAAAATCATGCCCCCACTTCACACGTACAAGTTCCATTCAAATTTTATCCAATCTCAACGGTCGAATCTACAGTACCACCCACAATCATAGCCGTAAGATAATCAATAACGTTCGACATTTAAGCGTATCATCTCAGAGGAAATTAAAAAAGAATTAATATAATAAAATAAATCTCAGTTTTCTCTCTCACATTTTTATAGAATCCAAGCAGACAAACACTTCTGACACAATTTTCTTCTAGAGAGAAGAACCCTAGTTTGATTTTTGAATCTGGGATGTGATTGTTTTGTTCACTACATTTTACTGTCTCATATTTTTTAGTTGGGTTTTCAAATTTGAGCTCTTGTTTTTATTATTTTAACGTATTGTTTGGATTAGGGGTTGAGATAGGAAAGGAAGGGAAGGGAATGGTTGTAAAATTTCAACCCCTGTTTGGCAATTTTTTTTTAAAGGTTTTGAGGGGTTGAAAAATATTTCCCAACCCCCCTCAACCCTCATATGTCAACCCCCCATATTGGGGTGTTGGATTATTTTTAACTGTTTTTTTTTTATAAACCCTTCATTTACTTTATTATTTTCCCAAACATGGAAGGGTTATGCACAACCCTTACCTTCCTTTACCGTCCCTTACGGTACTTTACTTTACTTTAAAAACCCGTACTTTACTTTAATGCCTTCTCTCCCAAACAAAGCCTAAGTGTTTTCGACCGTTTGGTGTCTGCTTCTCTATCACCAAACTAAAAAACTTCACCTGGCCATTTATTGTAAGAAAAACAAACACCCTTTTTTATTGGGCTGTTTTTGTTTAGTTTTGAAGATCAAACTGAGGAAATTGACTGAAGTTTGAAGATAAAGTTAATTGTCTGCTGAATCTTCCTTAGAAGCATCTTCGGCTTGCAATTGAGACAGAGGGGGTTTGAACTTGAAGATCAAGCTATGTCTGAGTTGCTTTCTTGATAAAAAGACAAAATTCTGGTTCCTGAGGCTTAAAGGTTTGTTCTTGACGTGGATTTTGCTTCTTTTTTCTTTATGCAATAAATAAAAATGGAGCCTTTTCTTTAAATAAACTAGGTAGCACGGATACGAACCGGCCAAATTGGAAAATTTGGACACGGATATGGACGAAACTGTGTTATTTCAAGTGTTTTTTTATATTTAATGTCTGATACGTCAATTGTCCGAAATATTTCCGAAAGTGTCCGAAACATCAAGTGTCCGGAAGATTTCCGAAATGTCAAGTGTTTGAAATGTTTCCGAGCATTAAGTGTACGAAACTCTTCCAAAATGGGGTTTCGAACAGGATATGTTACTGAATAGAGTATTTGTGCTACCTAGTTAATAACTCATCTTCTTATTCTAATCTCAGTTCAATTTTTACCAGAAACTGAAGATACTGTAAATGGGGAATTTGTGGTTGATGATAGTCAAAGCAATTTGAGGTATTCTTTTTGTTTTGTTTTTTTGCATTTAGTGTGTAGATTTGTCTTGTGATATTAAGTGGGGTTTGGTCCATTGGTTCCATCTTTGATAAATTTTAATACACTCGATATGTATATTATACAACTGTTGATAGAGACTTCTATCGTCTCTTCAAAGGAAAGTCTTTTTCTTCATCTCTCTCTTAAAACCTTATTTATGAGGATAAAATTGGCAATTCAGCTATGATTTTCTGTCTCCCCCAAAAATCTTGACCATTAGGATCATATTACCAAACCCCAGAAGCTAAATCTGATACCATCTTCTTCATAATTGAAGATTAAAGTTGAAAGATTGAGTCTTTTTTCACTTTCTACCATACCCTTTTGCTCAATGGAGGTGATTTTTCATAAGGGTGTTTTTGGAATTTGAAAATTGATTGGTATTAGTTGTCTCTTTAGTTTAAAGTTATTTGGGTTCTTTTTCATGATTTGTTTCACAATTTTTTTAATATTGTTGTTAGTTTGTTTAGAATAAGTCTTTATTAAAAGATTAAATTTTGGTAGGCATTTAATGGTGACTTGAAAAAGCTATGGAAAATGCTGACTTGTGTGGGCATCTTTTGTTGTTTTCAGTGTAACAAGTTTTGTGTGATCATACTAGATTCTTTAAACTATTGATGGTGGCTTTTTTTTGTTTTTGATTTTATTTTGATTTTAATGATATCATAATCTTAATTTATAATAATTTATGTTTTGATGATTGCAACTGCTCCACTGCCTTTTGAATTTTATATGAAAAAATCATTTCTGCTTATCTGTTTATCACTTTGAGAGTTGGTTTTCTCTGTAATTCAGTCGGCGCGGAAGCTTTAGTGGCGAATCTGATCCGTAATCATGGTGGAAGATAGAGGAAAAGGAGTTGTTGAAGATGTTCAATCGGTTGAAGATTGGTTATTACATGGCCAAGAGCTTGTTCCTTGTGCGCTTGATAAAGCTAGAGAGGTTAAGGTGTTTCCTGGCAGGTGGAAGATGATAATTTCAAAGTTGGAGCAGATCCCGTCGCATTTATCGGACTTGTCGAGTCATCCTTGCTTCTCGAAGAATGCTCTTTGCAAAGAGCAGTTGCAGGCTGTGTCGAAGACGCTGAGAGATGCAATTGAATTATCAGATTTGTGTATGGGTGAGAAGTATGAGGGGAAACTCAGGATGCAGAGTGATCTTGATGCTTTATCTGGGAGATTGGATTTAAATTTACGAGATTGCGGTCTTTTGATCAAGACTGGTGTGCTCGGTGAAGCTACGTTACCTTTAGCTGTGGCGGGATCATCAACAGAATCCGAGAATGTAATTCATAGCAATGTGAAGGAATTGCTTGCTCGGCTTCAGATTGGACACTTGGAGGCTAAGCATAAAGCTCTCGACAGCCTTGTTGAAGTCATGAAAGAGGACGAGAAGAATGTTTTAGCTGTTTTGGGACGGAGCAATATCGCTGCTCTAGTTCAGTTGTTAACAGCAACCTCTCCTCGTATTCGGGAGAAAACTGTTACTGTAATCTGCTCCCTTGCAGAATCTGGGAGTTGCGAGAATTGGCTAGTTTCGGAAAGTGTTTTGCCACCTCTGATAAGACTTGTAGAATCCGGTAGCACAGTTGGTAAAGAAAAGGCTACAATCTCTCTCCAGAGATTGTCAATGTCCGCAGATACAGCCAGGGCAATTGTCGGACACGGTGGGGTTAGACCACTGATTGAAATCTGTCGAATTGGTGATTCAGTTTCACAGGCTGCAGCTGCGTGTACGCTGAAGAACATATCAGCTGTTCCCGAGGTTAGACAAACCCTAGCAGAAGAAGGAATTGTTAAAGTCATGATCAATCTTCTCGATTGTGGAATTTTACTCGGATCTAAAGAATACGCAGCAGAATGCTTGCAGAATCTCACTGCAAGCAATGACAGTCTAAAGAGGCTTGTCGTTTCAGAAGGCGGAATACGCAGTTTATTAGTATATCTCGACGGTCCATTACCCCAAGAATCTGCAGTGGGCGCATTACGGAATTTGGTTACTTCGGTCTCTATGGAAATGCTAGTGACTCTCGGGTTCCTCCCCCGCATTGTCCACGTCCTTAAATCCGGATCACTAGGTGCACAACAAGCTGCCGCATCTGCAATTTGTCGAGTATGCAGCTCCACAGACATGAAAAGATCGGTGGGCGAAGCTGGATGCATTCCGCTTCTGATAAAATTACTCGAGGCTAAATCAAACAGTGTTAGAGAGGCTTCAGCACAGGCGATTTCGAGCTTGGTGAGCCTTTCACAGAACTGCAGAGAAGTTAAAAAGAACGATAAAAGTGTGCCAAATCTAGTGCAATTGCTCGATCCGAGTCTGCAAAACACTGCAAAAAAGTACGCAGTTTCGTCCCTTGCATCTCTCTCGTCGAGCAAGAAATGCAAAAAACTTATGATTTCTTATGGAGCTATTGGTTATCTTAAAAAGCTTACTGAAATGGATATTCCCGGGGCCAAGAAGCTGCTTGAACGATTGGAAAAAGGAAAATTAAGAAGTTTATTCAGCAGGAAATAGCGAAAATGTTGCAACAATAATTAATTCTCTGTAAGATAAAGTTTTTATGTTTCATTTTCTGTATGAAACAATGTAGACTATGATCAACCAAGTCAAAAATGTGGTACTATGGGCAATCAGATGTATTATTAATCAATATAACATAATATAAGATTGCTTATGAAAATCTAATTTTCTTTTTATGAGTTCTGCAGCTTCAGATTAATTGTGACCTTTGGCCTTGGACCAAAAATTATCGTCTTTTATCTCGTTTATTCTTATGTTTTTTTTTATTTTTTATGTTTTGGAGATTTGTGTGTAGCTGTCGTGTGTTTTAAATGTTGTAAATCCATGTCGTTAAACCAAAATTTTTTAGTGTTTATTCAAACGCCACTTTATTAAGGTATATTTGATGCGGAACAGGTTTTTAAATTTAAAGATGCTAATGGTGTCGGAAAATTCTCACCGCTTAAATTCGTCATATTTATCTATTTGCTGTTAAAAAAAAGCCAATCTGGATTTCAATTTAATTGGAACATAGAACACGTCTTCAATGACATCTCGTAACAGAAAGATAAGAGCCGTCTAAAACTGTCTTAAATTTTTTTATCTGACAAATAACCATGATTCTGAATCACAACCATTAGATTACATGACCAACGTGAATCAACGGTGACTAAACAGTCAACAATAGAAGCAGTTGCAAACTGGATAAAATAAAATGCAAAAAATTTAAATCATATTTTAAGTTTTGTTTTCTTGTTAAGAAAAAGAGGGAGCCAAACAAGCCCTTATCAGAGTCTATCACAAAAAAAAAAGCTAATACAGACACAAAATTGCTGACGCTGGCCTATCTAAATAATTCTTTTATCTGTTAGTTTTGGTGTTAAAAGGATTTAAAAAATTTAAAAAAATTTAGAAATCTCGATTGTGAATTTCGAGGCAAAATCCATCGGGCACTCAATTCGGTACTATTACACCACTCTTATTTCTCTCTCTTTATATATTAATTTCATTCAATTTCCTAACCATAATCCTCAATTTGATTCGTAATTTCTATTCTCTTCCCGTTGAATTGGAGTGGGTCGTTCTAATTTTTTAGTTTTTCCAAGTAATTTTTTGTTCAGTTTTTCATTTGATTTTGTATGATTAAGTTTTAGGGTTATTTTCTGATTTAATTTTTAATGAATTGAGTTTAAATTTTTGATCTCTGGATGTTAAAATTTGCAGTTTCGGATGTGTTATTGCTGTTAATGTTATTATTGAACTTAATTGGTAACTGTTATTTTGACTTGCAGTTGATTTGAGATACTAATACAGAATGAGTACATTGGATGTTCCGAGAGCAGAACTTGCGTTATTAGTTTTGTATCTTAACAAGGCTGAAGCGCGAGATAAGATATGCAGGGCAATTCAATATGGTTCGAAATTCGTCAGCAATGGACAGCCTGGTACTGCCCAGAATGTCGATAAGTCGACCAGCTTGGCTCGGAAAGTTTTCCGTCTTCTTAAGGTTGGGTTCGATTGTGTGTTTAGAATTATAAATTAATAAGTTCAGTTAAGTTCATTTATCGTACTAGTGAGCTATAGCTAAGCGCTGGACTGCTGCTAGGTAGTTCATTTATCGTGTTCTAAATCATGATTGATGTTGGTGGGTTGTATTCGTGTTTACGTTAGCTCTTTCTTTATGTCTCGAATTGTGAAAAAAAATTACTATTGTGGCTATCATATATTGTATTTAATGTCTTGCAAGTTTACTTTCTAGCATAATTCATGCTTGCTAATCTTTTTGATTTGCAGTTTGTCAATGATCTTCATGCTCTCATTAGCCCAGTTCCTCAAGGAACTCCTCTTCCTCTTGTTTTACTAGGAAAGGTATGGACCAAGTGCTAGTATTTATATTTTTGTTTTTTGTACATGGATATTACAATTTTGTTTTTTGCGACTTATGTCAATTTTCTGCTTCTTTCAGTCAAAAAATGCATTGTTGTCGACGTTCTTATTTCTTGATCAAATAGTTTGGCTTGGTAGAAGCGGCATTTACAAGGTATGCCATGCACGTTCATATCTTCACATTTTGTACGTTGTCATTTTCTTTATTGGACTCTAGGACACTGAGTTTTCGTTTTGTTGTTTCTATTTTCTCTTCTTTTTTTCAGAACAAAGAACGCGCTGAGTTACTTGGCAGGATATCTCTTTTCTGTTGGATGGGATCATCAGTCTGTACCACCTTGGTTGAGGTTTGTAACTTTTTAGTTGCTTGCCTGTGAAGAATGACTCCATGTGGTTATAGATATTCTGCAGTTTTGTATTAAAGTTAATATGAAATACAATTATAGTAGAGAGTTTGAGAAAGAATGAGAAAGGGGTATTTCGCTGGCTATATATACATGCTTTAATGCATTGCGTATTTTTTACATCAGATTGGAGAGCTCGGAAGGCTATCTGCATCGATGAAGAAGCTAGAGAAGGAGCTCAAGGATACCGACAAACATCAAGTTTGTATTCTATGCGATTCACAGACCATTACAGTTGCTTCGTGTATGGTGTTCTATTCTTATTGCTTCTTTTTTCATGCAGAATGAGCAATACCGTGCTAAACTTCAAAAATCAAACGAGAGGTCACTAGCCCTTGTTAAGGCGGGTATGGATATTGTCGTTGCAGTTGGGCTGCTTCAATTGACACCCAAGAAGGTTACTCCTCGTGTTACAGGAGCCTTTGGATTTGTTTCCTCCTTAATCTCGTGCTATCAGGTATAGTTTTAGTCTGTTGTTTGCTCTATTGCTTGCTTTACATGTGCATACCGTTACATGTATCCAAATCTAAAAGTGAAATTGTTTGGATCTAGAAATAAAAAAGCTCCTGCGATTTCATTGCATGATGTTTCCCAAAGATTCTGATTTCGGAAATTTGTTTACTAATGGACTTCTACGTGCTGTTATGCAGTTACTTCCATCGCGACCGAAAGCCAAAACTCTGTGAAGATACAAGTCGGATAATCGCAGTGGAAGTTATGTTAGTTAAATAATCATTTGGTGTAAACTTTCGAGCTGTTCGCCCTATCCTAGGTGACCTTTAAAAAGGTCCTCGCTAATTAACGCCAACGATATAGCAGCCTTTGCTGTCACTGTTCATTATGCTTGTCCGTAATGGTAATAATATATTGATGTTATTCTTATTTGTTGTCAAATTTAAGAAATGGTTACTTGTCTGGACTATAACTATATTATTTGATATCTATAATTTTTAGCGGTAAATTTATGTGAATTACAGATTCTGAGCTTATATTAATAGGGCTGCAGTATCATTTTTCGTTTCCATTAGATTGTTGTATGTCAAACAGGAGTGTCAAATGGTTGGCGGATTTTGTTCGTGTCTAATTATTTTGTTGGTACCATTAGACTCAAACACGAATAAGATTTATTTATTTATCTATATCGATGTAAATATTAAATATTTACATGAACTTATCAACTATTTATTTATCGTGTGAGATACGGCAATAATTAATGTGATATTGATAACAATTTAACTAAAATTAATATATATTTATTGATTGATTATTACATTTATTATTACTTTGTGTCGTTCTATAAGCGGATGGTTCATATTCTTATACAGTGAACCAAGTTCGCGTAAGAATTTCTTCGTTATGAATACGAGTGAAAATTGAAATATGTTATATGTATCATCTATATAATCTGTTTAATCTAGTAAATTGATTATAGATTCAAACACGGTTCTTTTTTCTACATAAATAGAAGCTAATTAGGTTTACGATTTTTAGTCAATTCATCCAAAACCACGGGGATGGACTCGAAACCTGCAACAGTCGGGATCGAAACCAAAAGCTGCAACAACAGTCGGGATCGAAACCACAAGCTGTAGAGATTGAAATAGTAAACATTTGAAAATACAATGGAGAGCTTAGCCACCACCAGGGCTAAGAGAATCCCCAATGAACTCTCTAAAATTGTCAAACTCTTTAAATTAAAAAGTTTGACAATAAATTAGGAGTCTAATGGACTCTCTATTCTTTATATTTAGAGTAGAGAGTGAAAATGACTCTCCATATGTAAAGAGCCATTTTCACTCTCTACTTCATTTTTAAAATAGTAAAATTTTAAATTTTAAAAAATAAGGTAGTTATTTTTACTTTTAAATATTATATTTTTACTTTTAGTCAAAAAACTGAATAAATAAATGAATAAAAAATTAAATAAATAAAAATTATTTTGTTAATATTTAATATTTTATTAATATTTTATATGAAAACAAAATAAAATAAAATTTAATATTAGAGAGGCAATTAATTTAATATTATTATTATTTAATACTTTTATTTTATTATTAATTATTAAAATTATATACAATAAAAAATTGATATTAAAGAGTCCATTGGAGTAAAATTTTAAATATCACTCTTTATTTTTAAGATGTTCTTTATTTTACAAAAGATGCTCTTTATTTTAAAGAATACCATTGGGGATGCTCTAAGCATCCTTACGACAAACATGATTTATTTAGGAAAAATTATTTATTTTAAATTAACAACATATTTTGCCTATAAATTAACTATTAATCATATATATCATTTATATTAATCATATACTCTCTCCATCTCATTTTATTTGTTATTTTTTTTACACGTATTATGAATACGTTAAATATCATATGTACATTTCTTTTTATTTTCCTCATTTTTTATTTTGGCAATATGATGTAGTCAACTACGGAAGTTATTAATCGCAAGGTAAGAAAGAAATATATGTTATTAACACAAATGTGATCAAAAAGTAAAAAAAATTAACAAATAAAATGGAACAGTTTAGCTAAAAAAAATCATATTAAATATAAATAATTGAATTGATCTTTAAAAATATAGAAACTAACACAACTAATTATGCGTTGAATTAAATTGATAATACAATATATTTTAATACATTTTAAACCATATTATAAACAAATATATTTCAAGTCATGCCATAAATAAGAATGAAAAACAACTAATGGTACAGAATCAGATACAAAACTAAACTGAATCTTAGAGATTATTATTCCATTCCACACTCGAAACAGGAAATGTTCAAATTTACAAAACAGTGATAACTCGAAAGAGAAGTGACATTTTAAACCGCTCGACTTGAGAGGTGTTGAACAGAACACCTTTATCAAGTACAAAAAGGTTCCCAGAAAATTCTACACTCAGCTTCAAAGATGAACATTCCAATGCGTTGTTATTCATTCTGAAACAACTTACCAGAATATTTATGTTCCAATCTAGAAAATAGGTTTAGAGAGCCATCTCGTCACCTGATTCATCATCTTCATTCCATTCATACTCAACGATTACACCTTGTCCCCGTAGCAAATTCACTATCTGCTCTAGATCTCTCACACGCTCTTCCATGTTCGCATCTGGGGATTCGCAGGACCCATTTTCACCAACTTTTGGTTGTTCATAACTCTGCGCTTTCAACACAAACTTTCCAGAAGGTTCAAGTATTTCAACACCGAATGCAGGAGATAACGGTCTGCCCATTGCTCGAACGTGAGATATGCTGCATGACGACAATAAAGCACCCTTTTAGTCAGAAACAACAAATGAGAGTCTGTACAAGTTATGCTGCATGTCGTGACCCTATATCCTAGCTGCCAGACAATTACTGTGCAACTTAAGAGGCAATTTGCCTTCTCAACTTGCAAACAATGATCAATTAGCACATATTTGAACTCTATGGTCAGTTTAGTCAAACCTGAGTTTTTTTAATAAATGTGCCCCATTTTAGCATAATGATTATAATCAAAGGAGAGAAACACACGTCAAATCAGGTGTAAGAATGGGGTAAATTGATAAAAAAATCCAAGTTTAGGACAAAATTGACCATAAAGTTAAAATATGTGCTAATTGATCATTGATAACTAATTGAGGGGGCAAATTGTCACTTAAGTCATTAGTGCGCTATCATCCAAAATTATATAACTCGAATGTCTACATTGATTTTCTCGGAATCATGGTGCAAAGCAAAGTGCAAACTACTTTAAGGGGAAAGACGGGTTTAAGATAACTGCATTTAGTTGGTTAACTATTTATTGTGTTTTCTCGTGACATACAACAATCTCATAGAGTCACTCATGCATGTAACTCCTGTGTGTAATCAAGCCTAACTAGAGATGTTCTATTTGGCCAATAAGCGTGATCAAGCCTAACTAGAAATGTAGGCTAAGAGTTTTAACATAGTAATAAATAAGAAAAACTACAATATCAAAATGTCAAATCAGACCAGCACAGAATAGTTCGCAGAACAAACCATATGTAGAATAGGCCATCCATTTCTTGTTTCTGGACACGACCCAGCAGCTCAACTTGCAAGATTCCACCAATGCAAAGAACAGGTTCTGGAAGCTTGAAACTCTGTAGGCGATTCTCCTGTTCAAGTGGGAGAGAGAACACTATCAATCACAGATTTTTACTGCAGGAAGCAAACTCTATAGTTTTATGCAATGATATTGTACGGTAGAAGAGCTTAAAATTCTGATTTTATTCATTATGTCGCATGCAAAGAGAAATAAATTAGTGGCACGTGATCATGTTTGACAAATTGATCAGCAACTGGGTGTTCGCTAGAGCTAACACATATCTATTGCCTCTCATTTCAAATGCATTGCCAAAAACAAATGAGTTATTTCACGTACTTCCAAGATAACAGAACTTTTCAACCCAGTCAAAGAAGAATAGACACTACAAGAAGGCACCACATAAATTCGTAACATGCTGGCAAAAGATCCATATCTTTTTATCAAAATTTTCAAACAGCTACAGCAGTACAATAAAGCTAAGGGCATAACAAAATGGAAGAAAAAAAGAAGAGGCGCAACTTACCTGAGCCATTGCAAACTTTGGGGAGATATAAGTCCAAATGAAATTTTCATCAGCAAAATTATCACACGGCTCAACCATGGAATCATCCATTGGCGCTTTGAGATGACCCATCCTAAACCGCATTGATTTTGCAGAATATATAGGATTACCATACTGGAAAAAAGCTAGAAAAACAGCGGAACTATGTCAACAAAGAAGAACAAATGTTCAAACACTATGAAATAATAGATGAACTCATGAAAGTTTTAGAAAAAAAACCTTGGAAAGGCCGCACACTGATTTCTGTGATTATACAAATATCAGCAACCAGCTTATATGTAAGTGTCTCAGGCACAACAGGATTACTCTGTCCTTTGCTTGACCAGTATGAAGCTCTCCTCGCAACTCTGTCTCTTGGTTCCAAAGTATTATGAATGGCAACTCTGTCTCTTGGTTCCAAAGTATTATGAATGGTTTCCTCTGGATAATTATCAGTGCTAGAAGCAATTATCGAATCTGAAATACACTCCCGAACAGCAAAGGATGTACAACCATGAGCTAAAAAGGCATAAACTCTATGCTCTCTAGCCAGAGTTTCCCTTTCCGCAGAATTACTGCATCCGATTTCCAAAGAATTTTTCGTACAATTTGGTTCAGCAACATGCTCTACATTATGCAAGGAAGGGAACATCCTCATGCACAGCTGCTTAAAAAGACCATTTGTGATCACTGGAAAACATAACATACGGTCAATACCAAAGCAACAGAATTCAAGACAATAAAGCTTTATCCAAAACCTTCAAAGCCGACCATCCACCGTCATTTCAATTATGCTCTAATATCATGATCATCCTACATAGAAATTATCCACAACACTATCTATGCACTTTTAATTACTGTAATGCACATTTACACAGGCATTGGGGGGGTTTGAATGCATGTTGGTGGAGGCATGTGCATATGCGAACAATAAAATATCAACTTGTGGCTCGATTTTCATGACTAATTCTAATTTGCTAGAACACTACCAGAAAGTTAGAACATATGGACTAATTCTTATTAGGCCTAACTTACATACGAAAATTATTACTTTCATAACTTTGCAAGTAATTTAAATAGTTGCAAAGTATAAAATTGAGTGAAAACATATTAAAAAAAGTTAACTGTAAAAATAATACCGCATATTTCTGTTTACATGTGACTTAGTAAAATCAGAAGAAACAAAGGCATGAAAGTAAATGTCTCTTCAAAGAGTTTCTTTGCAACCGGTATTTGAAGGACTACACCCGCGTAAAGGAGAAATGCATATATTACAGTAAAAAAGTAAAAACTCACCAAAATGTCGCCAAGAATGTGAAACACAACTAACATGAACGAGATCAGATGGATCATCCAAGCACATGAGAATCCTCATTGAAGCATCGTAATCAAGCCGACTAATGAAATCCAGACATGTCTCCATCTCAACTTTCACTCTTTTTCTCAACTGCTTAACAGAGAAAATAAATTACTGCAACAAAACTCAATTACCCTAAACAATTCCAAACGAGCAAAAATAAAAGATTCAATTTTTCCTAACATAGCATCAAATTTAACAGTTGGGGATAACAGAATCACAAATGTAAATGTACCCAACATCAGAAACAAAAAATTCCCATCAAAATAAAAAGGAAAAATATGAACTTAATCATTCATCTAACCCCTTAAATTTTACCTAAAAGATTGAACTTTTTTACAGGTAGAAACCAGCATACAGTAACTAGAATTACAAAATGAAATCTCATATGAAATACAAATCAAGAAATGGAGAAGATGGCATCACAAAATTCTAAAAATTAAAAAAAACTGAAGCCCACATCAAAATTATTAAAAAAATCAGGGAAATAACATGGATCAAGAACAAAAAATGAGAAAAAGAATCGATAAAAGCATCAGGTTCGTACCTTAAGAAGTTTTTTTTTTGGCGGTGGTGACAGGGACAACGTTGGCATACAAATCGTATCCCTTCATTTTTGTATTTCTTTTAACATTAATTTTTTAATGGAAGGGTGTATTTGTACAATTCTATAAATGAAAAGGGTTTAAATGTCCTAAAAACAAAACAAAAGAGTTTATTTGTTAGAAAACTAAGTCTAAGTGTTGTTCTGTATTTGTGTAAAACTACAAGAGTTACTTTTAACCTTTTGACTTAAACTATAAGACATAAAAAGAAACCCTATTGCATTATTTTGTTTTTTCTGTCTTTCTCCGCCTCAAGCTTTCTATCTTACTCTGGATTTGATATTGCAAAGGTAATTAATTATCTCTTGTGAAGTTTTTATTCAAAAAAGATTAAAACTTTTGACTTTAAATTATGCTTTTATGTTTTTTGATTAAAAAAACTTCATTATGTATATGAGTTTGATTTTAGT
Source organism: Mercurialis annua (assembly GCF_937616625.2). NCBI lineage: Eukaryota > Viridiplantae > Streptophyta > Magnoliopsida > Malpighiales > Euphorbiaceae > Mercurialis > Mercurialis annua. The sequence continues at coordinate 45,338,704 of NC_065575.1, read as the reverse complement.
ATGAGTTTGATTCTCATGTAATTATCTCAATTATAGCTTCTGAGTTTTTTTATTGAATAAAGATGAAATTTTTCTTCTTTTTATTATGTATAGATGTTATTTATGTGTGTAGAACTGATGTTTTTTCTTTTAAATTTTGAAGATTCAATCTTTTTAGGTTGGACTTTTAAGTTTTACCAATTTTTTTTGCCAAATACTGATGTAGATCTGAACTTTTAGATATGAGATTATCAAGGAAATTGCTGATCTGAAAAAAAAATACCTCACATAAGAAAGTAATCGAATTTGAATAAAGATCTAATCTTTTATTAGGTGTCACTTATAAATTTTACCAATTTCTTTGCCCAACACTGAATTTCTTAATGTTGATCTGTATAGATCTGATCTTCACATATGAGAATATCATTGAAATTTCTGATTTGAAAAAAAAATCTAACATAAGAAAGTAATCGAATTTGATTAAAGATATATCTTTAATCAAATATATATGTTAACTGCATCAGTCCTTTTATGACAGTGATGAAAATCTGAAGACCGATCAGTACCTAATATCCTGGATGGATGACCAGGGATGCGTTCCTATTTCCAAAGTTGCCGACTTTAAAAGGGTATGCTTGCTTTCTTTTGCATTATTTTTGCAGCTTAGGTTGAGGGCATTAATTGTAAAAATTTCTATCTCAGGTTAAGAAAATGACTACAGACATACCATTTATCCTTGTTTTGTTTATTCGTGTTAATTACCTTCTCATTTTATTTGTGTATGTACAAATTGGAATTTTAGCAGAATAGCTTGGAAGGTAGTTTTGAATGGTCTCAAACATTATTATCTCTAATATTGGCATTTCAAGATTGTCATTTTCTTTATGTTCAGATAAGGTATTTTTATTTGTTGTTTGTTCCCCGAATTCGGGGTGAGTGGAATTAGCTCTACGATGTTATTGTTAAAGAAAGGTTTTATGCTGGTTTATCGTTTTATGTAGTAACTATTCATTGTTGTGCTGCTGAATCTTTGTTTTTCCTGCTTGGTCAGTTCTATATATGCCCTGAAGTGTTTCCAGTTAAAAATCCGCCTAAATATGCTCGAGACATATACCTAGAATCTCAAAAGGAACTTTAATTGTTAGGTTGGGCATGTGATTTATTCAGAGTGATTTCCTGTTTCATGGTTTAGCAAAACTATTGCAACCACTGTTAATGAGAAAAGGGCCGTCGAATGATTAGATATAATAATAACACGTGTGGGAGTTTATTAGATATAATAAAATCATAGTTGGAATATCACCTAACAGTGTAAATTTTTGGGTTTGAATGATTATTTGACTTAAGTTATGTTCTTCATGGGTTGAGAGTTTTCTTGATTCACTGAATTCTATTCGACAATCTTTAGCTTACATTGATCATTTATTTTTAAAATAAACTCCTATTAAATTATTCAGAAGGTCTGAATTTTCTTTTACTTTCTTCAACTCATGGTGATGAGGTGATTGTTATTTTTTTCCACTTCATTTAGGTAGTGAGGCGCTGCTTTATTTACATGGCATGTATTTTGATAAGATAATGTTAGGTGTGGGAAACTCACTACCACCATATTCACAATTTTTTTTCTTTCTTTTGTTGCCTGCTGCTTTGTTCATATAGTCTAATCCTTCACAATGGTCGCTTATATGTTGATAGGGTGACAATTAGAAGACGCGATGAGTGGTCAAAATGAATTGCAGCTTCCAATGAACATTCTTCAGTGTCAAAAACTTTGTAATTTTTTCTTGCACTCCTGTTGATGTGCTTTTTATTTTCTCAGGATTGATGATGAAGAAGATGAAATGCTGGTCAATGATCATGATGTTCAGAGGCTGGTGATTGTCACCCAGGTATGTATATGTTTGGCAGCTACACGTTGTGAATGGGCAAGCTATTCTTTTGATAGTACTATTTACTTATTTTAGATAATAAAACAAGATGTTGATAAATGAGTAAGATTATTTTTAGGGTTACACTAATTAGCACTTGTAAGGTACTAGGATTAGAAATCGGCCTATGAAACAAATTTAAATTCGATGATATTTGCACTTAAATTTAGATTGTGATACTTTATATATATGAATGTATTGGATGTGGAGTATTTTTAAGCATTCAAATTGAGCAATAATTCTTAGGGCAATGTTGTTGGACTGGGGATTTAATATTGATAGCAGTGTTACTTGATAATATGTTAAGCGAATTCGTATACTTGGAATCGTAATTGCTAAATTGGAATCTTCTTTTCACACATTTAAGATTTTGTTCTTAAAATGTTTCTTCTCTACTTTGACATAGTTACATGATGATGGCTTTATTCTTACTAGCTTTGCATCACTTAGTCAGAAATTTAATTTCTAGTGTTTTCTGTGCAGAATAGTAGAACATGTGAAGGAACCAAAGCTGGCAGTTAAGAATCTTAATTTAATTCCGAAGAGCAAGCCATTGCAATTAATGATGGCCTCTATTTCTTTGAGCAGGTTTAGAATCGTGTGCTTTTGTAAATAATTATGTACTTGAAATGATTTCATGATTCTGTAGATTTCCATCCTTATATTTAGTGATCCTTGAAATATTTTTATTTTGGCAGGAGCTTAAAAATAAGCGATCCAGTCGCAAAAAGAATAGTTCTAGTTTTGAAAACAAAGAAGGGAACACGAGATTTTGTGTTAGTGCTCCAGGAATCTCAAATTCGAAGAGTGGTACTGGAAGTGGTGCCCATTTGGAGTCTGGAAGCTCTAATAATTCAAGGAAACAGGCTAAAGGTTTTTCAAAACCGTAAATAGAAGGTAGATAATATTTGTTTTTGCGAGAACCTGTTTTTTTTTTTTAATTTGTTTTTTTGCTATTGAGAACTTCTTTTGCTTAGAGATAGAAATTTGAGCATTATATACAATGTCATCAACTTTTAGCTTCTGGTGGTTTATTCTTCTTGATATGGTTCTGGTATGTGTTCTATAAGCTGTAATTTAACCATTTCGAATCCTTTTGCAGGAAATGAATACCCTATATAGGTTTTGGACATATTTTCTTAGAAATATGTTAGTTCAATATATAATGAGTTCCGAAAGTTTGCTTTGGAAGATGCTGCTCCTAATTATTACTATGGCATGGAGTACCTTTTTTAGGTTTTATAGGTAATACTGATAAGCGGTGCTTTTTGACTCTGTTCACATAGTATTCTTTTCCCTCCATTATGACCATCGCCATTTGGTGTATTATTTCGTTTTCTTAAAGTTTTAATGTAGATTTTCCATGTTTAATTGAACATTTATTTTCTATTTATGTTTCCTCAATGTTATTCATGCTGTCGTCAATTTTTTAATTTCACCCAATTACATGTTTTTCCAGATATGGATTGGAGAATAATTTCCGAGAGGACTTATACAGGGATTTTGAAGAGCTCACTCTAGAGATCTATCGAAAAGGCAATATTTATGGCCTAGAGAAATATTGGTAAAACTATCTGATTCTTTTCTCCCTTATTTGGAATGTAGAAGTTTTATGAAAATGCAAGTCATACTTAAATGGTAGACCAACACACAATATGTGCACGCACTTTAACAAGCTAATATTAACATAGTACACACATTTAATGTCTAGCGTTTAGCGCTTTAATCGTGACTATAACTTTTTTGCAAACCAATCGCTAACCTTTGTATTTTTTGCAATTCAATGCATATAGCAAGTCGGCAGTGAAATTATGCTGATCAGGCATGCCTGTATACTTTTAAAACAATGATGTTTTACTACACAGTCTTACTGCCAATCGGTTATATGCTTCGAATTGCAAATATTACAAAGGTTTGGGATTAATTTGCCAAAATTTAAAAGTCGCAATAAAAGTGCTAAGCATTCAGTTACGTGAATAAATGATCAAGACATTAACCATCGTGTTGCTATTATTATAGGATGCGAGTCTAAGCATCCTAATCATTCAAAAGTTAAAAACTTGAACTCAGTTTTGTTTAATGCTGCGCAGCAATTATAAAGTGACTTCATGCATTCAAGCATCAGCTTCATCATCACCAGCATTAGCTTCATCATCACCAGCATCAGCTTCATCATCTCCAGCATCAGCTTCATCATCACCAGCATCAGCTTCTTCATCACCAGCATCAGCTTCATCATCACCAGCATCAGCTTCATCATCACCAGCATCAGCCTCATCATCAGAAGCAGCAGCAGCAGCAGCAGCAAGCCTGCGCTGCCTGCGCTCTGCTGCAGCAGCAGCAGCAGCAAGCCTGTCCTGCCTGTTCTGCCTTCGGTCTGCAGCAGAAGCAGCTTGCTGCTGCTCGTGGCCTGCCCTCACGTATGGCGGAAGTGCTTGAAAAGCTGCAGCAACGGATCTGTCGGACCTTTTTATATTATCCACTCTGGCGGTTGTCTTGTCTTTTTTCTTGACAATATTGTTTTCAAGAATTGCAGCTTCGTAGGTTGCTAAGGATCTGTGGTAAACACTTTATACTTATGTTAATAGTCTGTTGGGTATTTCATATAGCTCACCTAAAACACTTGAATAGCAAGTAATTTCAGTTCTTGCAATGTTCTATAAGTTGCAAATATTGTTGTAATGCAACTTTTGCTAACTCATAACAACATTACAAGAACTGGATGGTTCATGGAATAGTAACCTATGTCATCCAATCATTTCTAATTTATTAGCCCATGTTTCTGATTCATTAATCCATGTTTCTAATTCGGTAACCTGTCATCCAATCATGTTTTTAATTCATTAACATAAGTCATCTAATCATGTTTTTAATTCATTAACTTATGTAAACAAATCACAATTCATTAACCTATGTAATCCAATCATGTTTCTGATTCATTAACTCATGTTTCTGATTCATTAACCCATGTTACTAATTCATTAACCCATGTTTCTGATTTATTAACCCATGTCATCTGATCATGTTTCTAACTTATGTCATCCAATCATGGAATAGTAACCTATGTCATCATCATTTGTCATATGACCCACTTCTTCAAACAAAATAATAATAAACTAGAAAACCCATACCTTGCAAGCGGCTTCGTGTTCTTGTTTCTGGTGTCTGCTCAATTTCTGACGGCAAATTTCACATCTTCCCATGGTGTTAATCTGAGTGTGAGTAAAAATGAGGTGACTGAAATTGAAATCGGAAATGACTGAAATTAAATTTTACCAATTAGACTGAAATTGAAATCTGAATAATAACTTTATGGGCTGGGCTTTTATTTTAAATTTTTTTTTACTAAAGCCTTAAGTAGCAATTTGTCTCCTCAATTTGTAAGTAAGGAGTAATTAAATTTGTAGATAATTAGCCGCATTTGACAATTTGCATTCTGAATTTGTAAATTATTTGTTCTTAAATTGGCAATTTGTCCCATAAAATTTTAAGCTAATTTTTTATATATAAAAGAATGGATAGGGGGGTCGGACAGGCAAATTTACGGAATAATTCTTTCCAGTTTACTACTAAATAAAGGTTTTATAGTTATTAACTAATTAGTTATTTAATTAATCACTATTGTAATTAAAGTTCTAATTAGAATAGATAGCTAAATTATCTTCAATTTAACTTTTACTACGTAAAAAATAACTAAATTGTCTACAAGTTAGTAGGAATACCTATCTTTTAGTTTGACTGAACTATAAAATTAAAATACTCTATTTGGTCAATATATTATTATTTAAATTTCTATCTTATTATTTTTAAAAATATTACTAATAAAAATAAGTTAATTATTTAATTATAGTTATTATAAAACCAAAAGAAGAATAAATTCAGTATGAAAAAAAAAATTAATAACTAAATATATATATTTATTAATAATTATAATAAATTTACTAATATATTCATTGACGAGTTACGTTACGAGCCACGTGCATAGCACGTAAATGGAGCGAATTGCCTAAAATATATAATGGTTTTTACACAGATTCCCTAAAAGTGCTATGGTGTTTCACTTTTCCCTCATCATTTTGATTTTGGCAAAAATCTATCGAAAAAAATAAAAAATTTACAAAAATCCCTCATACCCAAGATAAAAGAAAATGAGACGATATTTTCTTTGGTATTTGTCAACATTTTATTGGTCTATGTTTGAGTCAATCAAATGATGACACGTGACAAATGTGGATTTGGTTAGACAAACTAACCAACCGCAACTGACTACCGGCCAAATTCCAGTGCGACGGCCGGACTACCGTGGTCAAAACCGGTCCGATCGGCCGGACCACCGCGGCCACCGCCGGTCAACGCCTGACCACCGCGGTCAACCCGCGGTCAATGACAGTCAACTATAGTGGTGAGATTTTAAAAAAAATTAAATAAAATACAAATTTGCTATTAGCAGGAATAGAACCCATGACCTCTCACTCTTTATCCAAGCGTCTAACCATCAAGGCAAGACATGTTTTTTATCTTTATTTACTCTTTAATATATATATATATATACACATATACTCTTTAATAATGTATAAAAAAGCATTTAAACTAAATACAAACATATTAAAATGGTTGATTATAAATAATATATTATTATAAAATACTAATAAAATATTATGGTTGTTAAAATTTAAATTAACTTATTCTAATTAAATTAATACTAGTGTAAATTAAATATTAATTTAAAGTAAATTAAGTTAAAATAAATTTATAAATTAATGCATTAGAAACACAATTAACTTAATGTCAACTCGATATGAATTCAAAATAAATTATATAAGTTAATTTAGTTGATATTAAGTTAGTTTTTAAAATTATAATAAATTACTAAAAAAAGTAAGAACTTATAGAATTGATAAAATAATTAAAATAATTGTAGTGAAAATATAATTAATTAGTGTAGTGGATTTTTATAGAGCTATTAAATTTTGCTTGTAATTTTTATAAAATCTTTTACAAATTCATAATGTTTAATTTTTGATTCAATTATATAATATATATGTTAACTAAAATATATTATAAATTAAATATAGGTATGTTACCATTATAATTTATATTTATTGAAATAATAGTATTATTATTAATAGTTATATATAATATAGTGATATTTTTTAATATTTTGCAAAAGATTGCAAACGGTCAGGTGACCGTTTGCAATATTTTGCAAATCAATTTTCATAGTCACAAAGTGGCCGTTAGGCTTAGCACTGTCAAATCCAGGTCTTCTATTTGATCAAATAATTCAACTTCTTTTTGTTAGCAGTTAGCACAGTGCAAAACTTAACTTCAAATAGTCACCGACTCACCGTAACATATAATAAATAATATAATAAGTATAATATAATATATATCTATCTATCTATCTATAACTATCTTATATGTGGGAAGGGGGGGGGACAGGCAAAATTACGATAATAGGTTTCATTAAGGGTATAAATAATAAAGAAATAATTAAACTAATAAGTATAAGTTTGATTCAAATAAAAAAAACTAATTCTAAGATAAAAACAAAAATAATCGTGTTAGTGAAATTGTATTTGAGTTAGGACTTAAAACTGCTTTTTGTTTTTCCGTAAAAATAAAAAACATTCAAAATAAACACAAGTTAGTGTTTTAATAGGATATTAAGACTTTGAATTGAAAGTGATTAATTAATTCTTGATAAATCAAATGGCACTAACTCAAACTCATTAAACCCTATATGAAAGTCATATTGTGGAAGTTTACACGTGAGCATCACTAGCTTAGTATATTTAGGAGTAAAGCAAAAATTATTTTAAGACCAAATTTTATAATTTAGTGAAAAAATAAACTAAAGTGGTCAATATATTTTAAAATGACTTTACTAAATGAACATAACTGTCTATACAAATATTATTTATATACTATAATTTTAATTTAAATAAAAAAATCTATAATAATTTATTTATAATTAAAACATTATATTTAATAGTTTAATCAATATTTATATAAAACAACGGGTCATACAATTATTAGCAATAAATTTATTTCATAACAATATTTCAACAACTAAATAATTTTATTTAATATTTTAATTAAAAAAACCTTATTAATTTAGAGTCTAATTAATAAAAAATCATACTAATTTTCGGATTAATTTTAGGCTTTATCTTTTTAGGATTGGTAGAGTCCTTAAGCATAAAAACTCATTCCATATTCTAGATTAAAAGTTAGAATCCTAATAGATAACAAAACTCTAATTTTAATAGGAATCTTTAAAAGTTGATTCTAACTAATATAAATACTAAAGATAACAGTAAATTTCAATTCACAACATTTGTTATATATAGTGAAGTTTGATTATCATGTAAGTAGTTTTTCTTCGATCCTCTCAATTTTCAAGTGCATATTTTAATTTAGTTTGATTACATTGGTTTTGATTATTTTCTTTTTATGTCATAATTATTTGGTTATAGATTTAATAGTTGAAGTAGCTCTATAAAGCATTATCATAGCAGCCATCAATTTTCTTTCATTTACGTAGATCTTTTTTTATTAGGGTTTATGTTGTTTTGTTCCTTTTTCATATAATTTGTGTCAATTATATTTTATGTCAATTACAATATAACATTATATATGTATATATATAGTGAAACTATATATATGTACACACAAAATAGTGGAAACTAGAAAATGTATAAAATATTCTTTACGGGTACGTAAATATCATCGTCATTCTTCAAACAATCTTATATGAGTTTGTTCATATTCTTATAATTAAATTCTATGCTCATTCTTCAGACAACCTTATATGATTTTGTTCTTATAATTAAATTCTATATCAAGTAGAATTTTAAAGCAATCATAAGCTAGGTGGAGTGGAGCTAAGGGGTGGGTGCTGCGGGTCTATCTCCGCAGTCCTTCAAATTTTTAGACGCTTCAAGTAGGTCCCTATAATTTAAAAGTTTCTCTTTAAATTCTCTCTAAATTTTAACTATACTTTTTCAAATTAATTAATTTTTAAAAAGCTTGACTATAAAATAAATACTTGCCGTCTATAATTTGAGGCAAAAGAAAATAAAAATATTGCATATCAATTTGAGACGGAGGGAGTATATTAGATCAACACACTAATTTTTATATTAGACCTTATCATTTATTATTATTATTACATAGTTATGTTTGATTACCATATAAATTAGACAAAAAACCTAAAAAGAAAATTCACTATATGTGACAGAAAAAAAAAATTTAAATTACAACATGAATTAGATAAATTTGCTATTTGAATATATAATCTAATAATTTAATTAATATTTAATATATATATATATCTTTTCGAATTAAATAAAAAATATTCTATAATTATTTATTAACAACTAAGTACTGCATTAAATATTTTATTAATATTTAATGCAGTAACGGGTCATATGAATATAGCTCACGTGCGTAGCACGTGGCGAAAAACTAGTACTATATATAAAAGCACGGGTGGGGGGGACAAACAAATTTACTGAATAATCCTTTTCAGTTTACTACTAAATAAAGATTTTATAGTCATTAACTAATTAGTTATTTAATTAATCACTATTATAATTAAAGTCCTAATTAGAATAGGTAGCTAAATTATCTCCAATTTAGTTTTTAGTATGTAAAATATAACTAAATTATCTCCAAATTAGTAGTAATACCTATCTTTTAGTTTGATTGAACTACAAAATTAAAATACTATATTTGATTAATACGTTGTAATTTAAATTTCTATCTTATTATTTTTAAAAGCACGGATGGGGGGGGGGGGGGACAGGCAAATTTACTGAATAATCCTTTTCAGTTTACTACTAAATAAAGGTTTTATAGTCATTAACTAATTAGTTATTTAATTAATCACTATTATAATTAAATTCCTAATTAGAATAGGTAGCTAAATTATCTCCAATTTAGTTTTTAGTATGTAAAATATAACTAAATTATCTCCAAATTAGTAGTAATACCTATCTTTTAGTTTGATTGAACTACAAAATTAAAATACTGTATTTGATTAATACGTTATAATTTAAACTTCTATCTTATTATTTTTAAAGATATTATTAATAAAATCAAGTTAATTATTTAATTATGGTTATTATAAAACCAAAAGAAGAATAAATTCAGTATGAAAAAAAATTAATAAATATATTATATTTACTTTTACAAAAATTATTAACTAATTTAATATTAATTATAAATAAAAAATTAATATAATTATAATAAATTTACTAATATATTCATTGACGAGTTACGTTACAAGCCACGTGCATAGCACGTAATGCGAAACTAGTAAATATAAAATATAATATAACTATAAAAATATAAATTATAAAATATAATAATATATATAAATATATTAAAATTAAATAATTTTTATTGACGGGTTCGACCGTTTAACCGCCGGTTCCGATCCGGAACCGCTGGTTCACGGTTCCGACCCGGAACCGTCGGTTCACAGTTCAAAAAATTTAGAACTGGTCTCGAACCGATCATTCGACTGTCCCGGGCCGGTTTTAGTATGGTTACAAATTTGACTAGTTTAGGCTGGGTTTGATCGAACCGGTTCTGGGCAGGTTCACGGGCTGACCCGGCCCATGGCCAGCTCTACCTAAACCCTCTCTCTAAACTAAATCCACTTCTCATATTTTAAAGAAATTAGCAAAATCCCAAAGTTGTCCTTTTAAATTTAAAACTGATACAAATTTTAGCATATATTTTAAAATAGAACTTAATATTTTATTTAAAACAAAAATAAACCTATTTTTTCAAGTGAAAAGAAATCAATTTAATGCTTGAGGGTGCAATTGAAAGTAAAAGGTCGTAATTTGGGTATATTTGGTGGTTTTGCAACGTGAGGGTGCAAACGAATTGGGGGTAAAAGGTGAGGGGTTTTTAAGGGGATAAGCCATTTATGATTAATTTGCCCACAAAATTAATTGGCTTAATGCCTTAAAAAAACCCCGACCTTTTATTTTCTTTTCAATCCTACCCTGACGTTGAAAAAATTGTCAATTTTTTCCCAATTTGCATTTTTTCATTACAATTGTACCCTGAAGCATAAAATTGACCTTTATTTATTTGACAAAAGTTCAATATTTTTTTTAAAATGGTCAATTTAGAGAATTTTTGCCAAATAAAAAAAAGTCAATTTTATATTTTAGGGTACAACTGAAATGAAAAAAATGCAAAATGGGGTAAAATTGACAGATTTGCAACGTCAGGGTAGGATTGAAAAAGGGATGAAATGTCAGAATTTTTTTAAAACATTAAGCCAGATTAATTTATGTGTTAACTGCTCATTGATTACAAGTTGAGGGGGCAAATTGCTATTTAAATCATTTACTAAATATGCCATGTTTTTCAAAAGACTTTCTTTTTTATCATAGTTTTTTAATCCCTTACATTTATACCATATTTTGAAAATTTATGTACTTTTATGCCCGATTTAATTTTATCTTTTTGCTAATTCATAATGAAAAAACGACTACTGGCATCTCCAAGAAAACCACCGCTCGCTGTTATCCACTGCCCTCTCGCCGTTATCCACTTCCTTCTCGCCGTTATCCACTGCCTTCTCGTTTCCGGCCGCCTCCTTTCGCCTTCGACATTCATCAGCGCTGTCCTCTACTCGCTGTCTTTTTGTCTCCGCCACCGATCTCCACCGCCTCGCCGTCCTTCTTCCTTATTTCATATTCTTATTCTTCAATTTCTTATTTAAAATGGCGAAAGCAAGATTAAAACCACCTCTTTTTCATTAATTGAATAGACATCTTTTTCACTAAAATACATGCAAAAAGATTAATTAATGAAATTTCTTTAAAATAATTTAACCATTTGTTTTTCATTAATTGATTAGATTTTTTAAAATAAACTCATTTTCATATTCTTTAAATGCACTGGCAGTATTAATACATTCAATTAGTAATAAATGACTTGTTGGATAATACACACCATTTAAAATATAAGTTGCATCATTAAAAACTTTTAATATATCCAAAAGTGTTATACAAACACTTTAATTTTGTGGATATAAATTAATTTGATCTACATTATAAGAAATAAATGTGCATAATAATTGTTTATATTCGTATGACTCTTTGAGTAATTTATAAGTTGAATTCCAACGAGTTGTAACATCTCTTGAAAAAAATTTAGGTCTTTTTTTATTTTCTTTACAAAATTTAAATCAAGATTTGTGAATGTGTCCATAAATATCAAAGTGCTTTTTTAATTGGTGCAATATAAATTTCAAGTGATTTAATACCATCTCGTACACATAAATTTAAAACATGACATGCATATCTAATATAAAAAAATTTACCACCAATATTTAGTTGACAAATATTTTGCAAATCATAAATTGAAGCGGTATTTGCCGCGGCATTATCAAAAGACAAAGATATTTTTATTACTAAATTATATTCTTGTAAAATATTTAAATTATTTGAAAAATATTATCGGCGATATGACGTTCATCAAAAACTTTATATAGAATTATTCTTTTTTATAAAAGTCAATTTGCATAAACCTTATGACAAGTTATTCCCATGTAAGAATGTTTTTGCCAATGATCAGTCCATATATCACTACAAACTGAAACTTGTCCATCAAAATTTAAAAAGGATTTTTTAATCATTTTTTTTCTTCTTGATATAATTTAATAATTGTTCTTTTTAAGGTATTTTTAGGTATACGTTTTACAAAAGGGTTTAAAGCATTTTGACGATAATTAACAAAACCAACTTTTTTACCAAAACTAAAAGCCAAATGTTCCATACTAATCATTTTAACTAATTATATTTTGTTTTTTTCATCGGAATATTTAAATAAAATTGAAGAAAAATAATCTCCATACCTAAACATTTGCATTTACGTCTTTTGATTATCTATTTGTGTTGGATGCTTATTCTACAAATGTTGTTGTAATGTGCCATAGCCACCTCCAACTTTATGCTTGTAACTTTGAGCACAATAGTTGCATATAGCTTCCATAGAACCATCCGATAATTTTTTAAGTGTACCAAAAATATATCGGATTGGGTATCTCTTTTTTGCACTTGCTCTTGTGAAATTTGACATTTTGTTCATCCACAACTCTTTCACAATAAGCTTCATCTTGATTATTTGGATAATCATCTTCTAACTCACCCATAAGACTTTCATAATTTTCATTCAAATTGACCATAACTTTTAATTGAATAAACTAAATCGGAATACTTGAGAATGTAAGAACTTAGAGAATTGATAAAATAATTAAAATAATTGTAGTGAATAAACTAAATCGGAATACTTGAGAATGTAAGAACTTAGAAAATTGATAAAATAATTAAAATAATTGTAGTGAAAATTTAATTAATTAGTGTAGTGGATTTTTATAGAGCTATTAAATCTTATTTGTAATTTTTATAAAATCTTTTATAAATTCATAATATTTAATTTTTGATTCAATTATATAATATATATGTTAACTAAAATTATATTATAAATTAAATATAGGTATGTTACCATTATAATTTATATTTATTGAAATAATAGTATTATTAGTAGTTATATATAATATAGTGATATTTTATAATATTTTGCAAAAGATTGCAAACGGTCAGGTGACCGTTTGCAATATTTTGCAAAGGCCTAATTACTTAAAAAAATTCCACCTTATAACATTTTTTTCGTTTATACCTTCACCTAGAACAAAGTTTATTTGTACCTTTTTTTGATTTTTTGTTTTCATCTCTACCTTAAAATTTAAATTTTTGACAATTAAATTAATTAAAGGATGAAAACATTATAAATGATTAATAACATTAATATTTAATTAGTATATAAGCTAAATATAAAAGATCATTTTGAATATTTTTTCAAACGAAAAGAGGTCAAATTAGCTTTTTAGGGTAGAGACGAAATGAAAAATTAAAAAATGGTACAAATGAATTTTTTCTAAGGTCCGGGTATAAACAAAAAAATATTATAAGGTGGTTTTTTTTTTAAAGTAATTAAGCGGTTTGCAAATCAATTTTCATAGTCACAAAGTGACCGTTAGAATTAGCACTGTCGGAATCCAGGTCTTCCATTTGATCAAATAATTCTTCTTCTTTTTGTTAGCAGTTAGCACAGTGCAAAACTTAACTTCAAATAGTCACCGACTCTTATTGAAAACAGAAACTTTCAAATTTAAATTCAAACCACATTCTCTCGCTCTCAACACAGCAAGGAAATAGTACTTATCTGCCGGAGATGTTGAATCATGGAGGGGAAATGGTAACTGCTTGAAGGCGGTGAAGCATTTCTCATTTCTTCTCGCATACGATCGTTCAATATGGTTGAGCATTTCCCTACGTAATGTATATTAAGTGATTGGTCATTTTAATTAAGGCTTAATGTCTTAAAAAAACTCAGACTTCCCTTTTCAATCCTATCCTGACGTTGCAAATCTGTCAATTTTATTTTATTTTGCATTTTTTCATTTCAATTGTACCCTAAAGTATAAAATTAATCTTTTTTAATTTGGCAAAAATTCTCTAAATTGACTCTTTTTACATTAGAATAACTTTTTATATTAAATTGACCATTTTTATAAAAAAAATTATTGAATTTTTTGTCAAATAAATAAAGGTCAATTTTATGCTTCAGGGTACAATTGAAATGAAAAAATGCAAACTGGGGAAAAATTGACAATTTTTCAACGTCAGGGTAGGAACAAAAATGGGATGAAAGGTCGGGTTTTTTTAAAGGAATTAAGCCTTTAATTAATGCATGATATTGAAGGTTCTCTTCTCTTGATGCTCTTTATAAATTATTCACTGCATAGCACAGATAATGGCATCTATAATCGTTTTCACTAACTCCATCGTAATTTATATAACAGTAAATTTCACAAATATATTCTTATAATTTTCTGAATTGATCCATACCATCATCAATGTTTGTGATGGTTTTTATTTTCTCAAAACTAACCATCATCTATCTATCATCATCTAACATATTTCATCATACATTATTATTAATCATTTTCATTGAAGACTATGAACAAAAATAGATAGATGAATAGGGAGGAAGAAAAATATGTAAGAACATGAATAGAGAGGAAGAAAAATACCCTAAATCTCATCTTTTTTTGCACTTGATTCCAACAGTTGCATGCTGCAGCAACCAACAAATTTTTTTTTCTTTCATAAATTTCCACTTTAGTATATGATTACAGTATTGGATTTTTTTTATATTTCCAATACAGATATATACAAACTTGCAAAATGTAAAATAAAAATACAAAACACAATCGAAGACAGGTTATTTCATTGTAAGTAGCAAACGAGGCACGATCAATATAAACAAAAATTGTGCTATTAGAATCAAAAATATCATCGTTGCCTCATTTTTGAAACGAATATATATTTTTTTTACTAAAAGAGAGAACCCAAAAGAACCATAAGAAACAACAACGTAAACAAAAACAAGATTGCCATTGCCAAGTCATCAAACTTAATGCCTTAAGCATATAGCAAATTTATTTTTTGTATAACTCATTACAGGATTGTATCCAAGCACAATTTCTAAGTTCCTTAATATTGTAAGGAAGTCTATTTGAATAATTCCCTGAAAAAGAATGGTACTTGTGAGTTGAGAGAGAGAAAAATACTGACTGATTTTGGTGACATTTGGGAAAATAAATTTTGTTATTCGTCCCACTAGCTGAACCTAGTTTAAGAAAAGATGTCCCATAACTTAAAAAAAGCATTTTCTGATCTAAATTATCTACGTTTCTCCATGACTTTGTCTTCTCCGAGAGATTCATCCTTTTGATATAAATATTATTTTGCTCCAGAGTTACCAGCACACAAAAAATTTCCTCATCGTGCTTTACCAGGTAAGTGCGATGAACATCCAGAAGAAAATCTCCATAGATTGGTTGATCAGACAATACACTGTTGTCAAACAAAAATTCGGAAAATGATTCCCCAGCGAAAGAGTTTTCCATCTTCTTAAAATCTATTAATATAAGCCGTCCACCCTTTGCCAAACAGTAACATGTCCCCTCATCGACAATTGGTTGACATCTTGAAAGCTCGAATCTGATGTCAAATGGAATGTCAAGGTTTAACCAATCCGTCCACCCAACTTTAAGGATATAGATTTTTGACAACCAAATTCCAGAAATTCCAGTAACATAGCATTCTTCAGAAGTCGGTGGGGCTGAAAAGGCCAAGCTTTTAAAATCTAAATAAAATTCTTCTTCTTCTTCTTCTTCTTCGTCTTCAAAGTCTTGTTCCTGGTCTTCGTCTTTGAATGAATAAGGCGGGAGATCTATCTTTTCTCTTGTGAATGGATTGAAGAAAAAAAGACTACAATTTTCTCTTGATAAAAGTAACCAATCAAATTTTGAGGAGAGAATAAATGCGCCTGCTAGTTCTGAAAATTGTTGTTGAAAAGAGTTTCCGTAAATAGGATGATAAAATATGCAAGTGTCATACTTCAACTCTACGAGGAGAGGATATTGTTGATCGGACATGGGAGGTGGTGAAAATCTAGAGACAGAATCGATCAAACTCCAAGTTTTCCAAGTTAATCGGATTACACCTACGGCACCAGCATCGATATCAAAGAGATGAGAAAATATTTTGGACTCAAGCTCCGGCGGAAGCTTAGACCATAACTCTCTTTCTTTTATATTATGTAATAATTTTCTTGCCGCATCCATTATATGACCGTTTCTACACAGAGAAAATTTAAAAAAAAAGCAAGCAAAAGATTATAGTTTTAGAGACAAATCAATCTACGAGACAATAGAACTGGTTATTGTTATTAATGTTAATTAGGAATAGGCCGGGAAACAACTGCTAATTAGGGTTATGTTTCTGTTGATAGAATGATTATTTAACAAATCAAACTAATACAACTTACTTGTTGTAGAGCAGGCGGCGGCGGCGGCGGTTCAGTGCAGAGGAGTGGTGGAGGAGACAAGCAGCAGTAAGCGGAAGGCGGCAGAGGCAAAAGCAGTGGTGGCAGGAATGGCTTCAAAAAGGAATTAGTATTTAGGTTTTATATAGTAGTTGTATGTGTCTTTAATCTTTATAGATTACGGATTGAATAGTAGGAGGAGGTTAATTCTTATGAGGATATTACAAGTTTAATTTCTATAAGGAGTGTAACAAATTTTCTCATTTATACATGAACTTATAACACGGATATGAGACAATGAATTAATCTGTGTTAAATGGACATTAAAGGATATGAGACAATGAATTATAATATAACTATCAAAAAGTTGCATTCTTTTATTTGGTCTACCATCTATATAAAAAAATTATGTATGCATAATTTACTAATCCTTTACTTCAAAACACATATATCTATATGTAATTGGTAATTTCGATTTTGAATCTTATAAATAATATCAATTAACTATTATTGCTTTGTCAAAAAAAAATTAACTATTATTGATAAGGCAATTTTTTATATACTAGTTTCGCATTACGTGCTATGCACGTGGCTCGTAACGTAACTCGTCAATGAACAT